>NC_056708.1:13766356-14125410 GCF_018831695.1 Puntigrus tetrazona | reverse complement strand
AAACGAGTAACAGTAACATTTATGCGACGTGTTTTGACAGTCAACCAGCAAGGCGCTTTGCCCTCTTTTAGATAGATCTTTGAGCTGTTTCTTCAGGAAGGGTGATAAGATTTATCCCTTTATTTTCAAAAGTGTAGTGGTGTAAATTAATGCTTGGTGTTTGGAGCCAGAAGATATCTGTGGAATGAAGTTTGGTTTTGCTTCTATTTCTTCCTTGTTAGATCTAAAATTTGTTTGTACAAATACAGGAAACATGAGCTGTTTCTGGTTTCTAAATCTGTGTAATTTTTTCTTCCCCTCCTTCCTTTTTAATATTTTTCCAAAAATGGGAATTGTATTCAAGGTTACATATATGTGTAGAGTATATTTATTATGAATCTTATAGAGAAATATAAAACTATAGATTGTTGATATATATTGGTGTCTAGTGTATGATAGTCTAAAAACAGTTAGCACATTAGCATTTGGAGCAGGAGACGCTGACAATTTCATGTACTTTAACAGCAGCAAATCCTCTAATGGCTGAAGAAATTATTGTTTTCTCTCTCTCTGTCTGTCTCTTCTTTTTTAATCAAACATGTTCATAATTTGATGTTTTATTTTTGACTTCCTTTTATGTGGTCTTTGCTTTCTGCTTTTAACACCGCACTAGGTTCTGAAAATATTGGTCCTTATCAGGGTTCAAATCTGTACAGAGCTGAAGTTTTTAAAAGATAATTGTAAATAAACCTAATGCTTCTTATTCTCTAAACTACAAATGGAAATACATCTATAAACTGAATAAAGAATCCAGAGTATTGAAGTGAAATGGTTATTGCTTGATATGTTGTCCTTCAGATTGTTTATAATGACTTTAAAAGGGCTACATTTGTAAGGTGTTGACTTTAGAACTATTCTATATTTATATATTTTTTATTTTATATTTATATTCTATTTAGACACTTGACCAAAAAGGTACTAGTCATCAGTGTTCTTTCCAATGAGGCCTTTGCAAAACGTTCATGAACGTCGTCATACTTCTGTGATCTTCCTGTGCCACCTTGTGGGTAAAATTATAATTACACTCTATCTCCTATTTACGCAAATCACTATAGTGTTTAAGTGTTTCATGGAATAGTCATTAGTATTTGTTATTGTTAATATTGATTAAATCAAGTAATATTAATTATTTATTATTGTGTCAATTTTTGTACATAAATTAAGATGAGAAAAAAATTAATATACTTAAATGAAAAATAGAGCTAAAATCAGGTAAAAGCAGGAAACACGTAGTAAATCACTACACAGCATGGCCTCTTTCGACACGGTAAGTTTTAGTTTCTCTCCTCAGCAGAACTCTGGCACTACCAGTTAACGTTAACTTACGTGTCATTAAGTGGTCATTGTGCGAAATTTACCAGTTTGATAAGATTTGATCATTCTGATTACTTTCTGGCTTAAAAGCCACCACGTGTGTTAGAAACACCGATGGTAAGCAACTAAAACACCGGTAAGCAACTAAATAAACATAATAACAGCAGCCTGTTCATGAGAATTATTTTTTAATTTAGAACTATTTCATCTAGTGTTTAATTATTGAGGTCATAAACTTCACAAATAACAAGTATTTAAAAATAGTTTTACTGTACATGCAGTATAACCAAACAACAGGACATGCAAACTTTCCATATAGCCATATTTCATTCCTCTTTTTGTTTGTTTTATATTTATTGTCTATTTGTCTTTCAATGACTAATAAATGGCCTTCCTGATTTTTCTTCTAATACATATTATTATTATTATTATTATTATTATTATTATTATGCACACGCGAATGACTATAATATTAACAAATATTGTAAATGCATGACAGCAGCACATAACTGTATAAAAATAACATGTCATTTGCATGGAATAAGGTGTGCATAAGAGCGCTCTAACAGGCGAGTCATCTCATTTAGAAATAGTTAATGACCTGTTGACAATCCTGTTTTTGTGGATACACCATTTGATAAAGAACTGTCTGATTTCTTTGATCCTGATGCAGTAGATGAAGGGGTTCACTATAGGTGGAAGCAGACTGTAGGAATATGACCAGTCCGATCCTCTGACCGCTGTTCATCTGAGAGTTTGGGAGGTTAGAAGTGGTGTAAACCACAAAACGGGGCACATAATAGATGGTAATGATAGTCAGCTGAGTGGCACAGGTAGAAAAGGCTTTGATCTTTGCCCTGCATTTGCTTAATCGGGCACAGACACCAGTGATACTTAAATAGGAAAATATAATAAAAGACAATGGCACAAGAAGCACAAACATTGCTACAGCATATCCAATGAGACTTGGCGCTGGTAGCATCAGCACAGGCCAGCTGGTTCATAGATAGAGAATCACAGAAACAATTATGGATCATGTTTGGCCCACAGAACGGTAGCTTCACTGTCTGCATTAAACTAATGGTCGGAGCAATCATCGCAGTAACCCAGAAAACCCTATCAGAAGCCTCATAGTGCGATTTTAGTCATTAAAACAGGGTATCTTAGCGGGTAACAGATCGCTGGCACCGATCTAGTGCCATGATCATCATAATAAGAGAGTTCATGGTACCAAAATAGTGAATGAGCTGCCTCTGAAACAGACAAACGTAGAAGCCAATATATCCGCATTAAACCAATAGCGAGAAATAACTTTTTGGCAGAGCGACTGACTACAGAAACCAATATCAGACAAGGACAAACACAGAATGATAATATACATGGGCTTATGGAGGCTGGCGCGTCTCAATCACAAACAGGACCACAACGAGAGAGTTTCCGCTGATCACAGCGATGTAGATGATGAATAAAAGAGCTCCTATCAGGCTGTAGTGTTTGGGCTGAGTCCAGGGAAAACTCACGATGAAGAACCCAGTTACAACAGAAGCCGCGCTTTCGTTCGCCTGCAACATACTAACACATACAGGAAATAACTACTTGCGAAAGAAGTAATGCTGTATGTTACACTGAAAGTTACTTCACCCTTGAAAAAATTTCTTTTGACTGATTTGGTTTGCCCAAAAATATGCACATATTTACTTGAAGCTAAAAATTAGATTAAACATGCAGTGTATATATCATAACATAATTAAACATCTTAAATGATAAGATATTACTAATAAGAATACATAATACTAAACAGTACTTAAGTAAATCTCTATTAACCATTAAATAGTGCTTTTAAATTATGCAAAATTATGCTATTGCAAAAATCTACTATTGGCTTGTATTTTGGAAAAATTACCTTATTATTCCTCTGTTATTAAGTGTGACATCCGCTAAAATAGTATTGTCTCAATGTGCCACGTCTCTCAGCTCTGATGTCAGTATTCTGCTTAAGGTTTCATTATTTTATAGCTGTAGAAGCAGTATTAAAGTGTCTATAGGGTCTAACACATCACAGAAGATCCTGAACCATGTGGTGCTGTGAAACTGGGCTGACCTTTGGGGTTTGGGACATGTTTAGCCAGAAGATAACTATAGCATGGAGTTTGGCTCTTTAGCTTAGCTATTGCATGTATTTGTACAACACAGATACATGAGCTATTTCATTTTTATAAGTCTGTGCTGTTTTTTTTACTCCAACATAATTCAAAATCTGGTGTCATTTTTGATGCACACACACACACACACACACACACACACACACACACACACACACACACACACACACACACACACACACACGCACACACTATTTTGTAAAGTCACAGTAGCCTATGTCCTAAGTATTTGGGGCTTCTAAGTTACCAAAGAACTTAGCAAAACAGAGTTCCTTTTAGCCATGAATGGGTCTTAACGAGTTTTATTGTAAGCTTTTTGCACCGTTTTGTGGATACAATGATACATCGTGATTTCTGTCAAATCTCCTCACAAAGTCTAAAATAAGAAACCTATATATTTTGTTTAACAGGCTAATGTTAACATGATGTGTGATATAGGTGCATGTCTAAAAAGGCAATAAATGTCCAAAAATATGTATACGCCTGACACTGGAGGAGTCTTACTTGTTAAGAAGCAAGGGTCACGAGAAAGAAACTGTAGGATATTTTGGCGAAACCATGGTAACCTGAAGATACACACAAGCCTATACAGAACGCTGCTGCTACCTTTTCTTGAAACTGCACGCGCGAGAATACATTTTCTCCGCTCAGTAGATCATGTAGATCAGTTAAAAAGATTAATAATATAAAGTACTATATTCTTTAAAAATATAGTTTGATAGGTGATATTTCACCAAAGAATGTGTTAATTATGACATACATTTAATAGGCATGTGTTGTTTTAGTCTCTGAGAAAAAGTACAAAACAGGCTAAACGTTCTATAAGTAAAGCCTTAGATGCATAAATAAAGTAATACAAATATTAGTAGCAGTGGTCTAATGCTAAATAACGAAACAAACAAAAGCTACACTCCTAATGCATGATGCAAAATGTATACCTGAAATTAAAATAATAACAAACATCATTTACTTCAAGCTTTTCTGAATAGAAATCTAGAGTGGGCACTTTTGGGGGTTGGGGATATATGTTTTATTTATACTTTAACCTACAACCATTATATTTACAAATATATAAAAACAATGGTCCCACTTTATATCAGGTGACCTTAACTTCTATGTACTTACATTTAAATGAATCATTTGGTACAATGCACTTATTGTGTACATACATGTTTTTACACATGGTACTTATGTTTTTAAAAAGACCCATATGTAAGTTATATCTGTAATTAATTTCTGTAATTCAATTTGTAATTATATACTTTTATTATTTTGTGCAAGTGCATAGTAGTTAAGGCTTAGTTATTCTAAGCATTACTTTTTTAAAATTAACATCAAGGGCCAATTACCCACTGTAGGATGCACTCAGTCTACTGTGTATTTTGGAAAATATAAAAATTTTTTTTTGTTTGTTTAGTATCTGGATAAATGTTGCTTAAATTCTATTTAAAAGCATTATTATATTAAAATATAAAATATGTTATTTATATAACTGTTAAAGGCCATAAAACGGCACATAGTACATGTAAGTTTCATAAAATAAGATATATGAGCTCTGGTAGATAATTTCACTTTGGGATAGTTAACTTTGTTTTAGAATTGTAGTCTTGTTTTTGTGGACACACCATTTGATAAAGAACTGTCTGATTTCTTTGATCCTGATGCAGTAGATGAAGGGGTTCACTATAGGTGGAAGCAGACTGTCAGAACATGACCAGTCCGATCCTCTGACTGCTGTCCATCTGAGAGTTTGGGAGGTTAGAACTGGTTAGAACCACAAAACGGGGCACATAATAGATGGTAATGATAGTCAGCTGAGTGGCACAGGTAGAGAAGCCTTTGATTCGGCCCTGTGCATTTGCTAATCGGGCACAGAGACCAGGATACTTAAGTAGGAAAATAAGATGAAAGTGAATGGTACGAAAGCACAAACATTGCCAAAGCATATGCATTTAGATTTGTGAGGGTGGCATCAGCACAGGCCAGCTGGTTTATAGATAGAGAATCACAGAAACAATTAAGGATCATGTTTGGCCCACAGAACGGTAGCTTCACTGTCTGCATTAAACTAATGGTCGGAGCAATCATCGCAGTAACCCAGGAAAACCCTATCAGAAGCCTCATAGTGCGATTAGTCATTAATACGGGTATCTTAGCGGGTAAACAGATCGCCAAGTACCGATCTAGTGCCATGATCATCATAATAAGAGAGTTCAAGGTACCAAAATAGTGAATGAGCTGCCTCTGAAACAGACAAACGTAGAAGCCAATATAACCGTCATTAAACCAATAGCGAGAAATAACTTTTGGCAGAGCGACTGTACAGAAACCAATATCAGACAAGGACAAACACAGAATGATAATATACATGGGCTTATGGAGGCTGTGCGTTCAATCACAAACAGGACCACAACGAGAGAGTTCCGCTGATCACAGCGATGTAGATGATGAATAAAAGAGCTCCTATCAGGCTGTAGTGTTTGGGCTGGAGACCAGGAAACCCACGATGAAGAACTCAGTTACAACAGAAGCCGCGCTTTCGCCTGCAAACATACTAAACACATACAGGAAATAACTGCTTAGAGAAGAAAAATATCTGGCTTCAGATAAATGATTGAATTATACATTCAATTAATATTACATGATTTTAATAACATTTAATTGCTAAATTATGAATTCACATAAATGATTCAATATGTAATTTCATAAAGTGATAATAATGTAAATACAAATTAGTAAATTAATTATACATATTTACAAAAAAGAATCTAGATATCATTTTGACTTGTATTTCAGCAAATTACCTTGATTATTCCTCTATCAAGTTATGTGACATCTGCTACAGTGTATTCCTGGCTCAGCGTCTCTGTGCTGGTCTCAATGTTTTCATTATTTTATAGCTGTAGAATCAGTGTTAAAGCAAGTAGGGTCTAACACGTCATAGAGGATTTTTGTGCTGTGAAACTGAGCTGACCTTTGGGGTTTACAGGTTTGCATGACGCGCATTCACACAGACGGGATTAGCTTTTTATTTTATTTTATTAAAATATTTTGTACTAATTATATCAGCATCTGCAGAGGTCACCAGCAGGTGGTGCTAAAATGAGGGAAAATAAATGAATACAAGTAAATGACAGCTGTGACATCTGTTTTTTAAATTTTCCATGACAGAAAAGCATACTACTTTACATTTTTTTATTTCAGGGTCTCTTAACTAGTTGCTTATTATCATGCATATTACTAGAATTTTTGCCATTTATAAGATACTAACTAATGCCTTATTCTGCATACCCAATCATACCCAATGCCTAAACTTAACAAATACCTTACTAACTATTAATAAGCACCAAATTAGGAATTCATTGAGGAAACAGTCATTGTTAATAGTGAAAAAGTGTTCCCTATTCCAAAATATTCTCATGATATTCAGTCACACTGTGCGTTAAGGACCAGTTCTCGCTGTTAACCAACCATCAACAAACTAATATAATTGCCTCAACAAACTAATAATTTGCTAATAATAGTTAGTTAGTAAGGTAGTTGTTAGATTTAGGTATTGGATAGGATTAGGATATAGAATATGGTCATGCAAAATATATGTGCCTTATAAGCACTAATAAACAGCCAATATGTTATTAATAAGAAACTAGTTAATAGTAAGAATTGGTTGCTGTTTTGCCATATATTTAATTATAAATATATTATATATTCTCTTTGTTTAACTGCATGTTTTGTGACCACTAATGCATTGTTTAATTATATATATATATATATATATATATATATATATATATATATATATATATATATATATATATATATATATATATATATATAAGTATTATTTGTCAATTCCTGATAAATGCAGTTTAAAGAGTGAGACTGTAGTTTATTAATTTCACTTAATTGTAATTTGATGCACAGAGTATCCACAGACAACAGCTGTTTTCATATATATTATGGCTCTGTTGCATTTAGGCCAAGATTTATCTACTTAAATGTCAATTTGTGCCATAAATGCATTTTGAAAATAAAATAAAATAAATGTTTAAAATACATACTTTTTGGAGTGCAGAAATCTTAATTCTTGACTGGGTGTTTCGTTTCTATATTCCTGACAAATATACACCAACGTTAAGTCTAAAATCCAAATGGATGGACAGTACTGCATTTATATGCACTTCAAATACTTAAATCCTAAATATTTTTATATTACAAATATATAACTTTATCAATAACATCTTTTCTGTTTACATTCTGTTTTACCGTACATCCAAAAGGAGCTAACTTTATAAATGCTGTTGTTAATAACAAAACAGATGTTTCGGTAGTTTTTTTTTTCTTCTATTGAAACCACCAGAATTCACCGGAACACTTCACAATACATATTTAAACGAAACATAAAAACACAGTTACAAATCCAAAGACTTTATTCAGTTGCTTCCCATACAGTGCATGTTTGTTTCTATCACAACTCCACACATAACGTAATATTTTACAGAGTGATCACGTTAATTCTAGATATCTCTCGAAAGGCCTTTTGCCTGCTCACCCACCGGCTCACGATCGTTCTGATCTCCTGAGTACGTAAACAGTAGATGAAGGGGTTTATCAGCGGCGGAACGAGGCTGTAAAGCAATATGAGCAGTATCCTGAAATCTCTGCTGATTTGGATTTGCAGGAAATTGGCTATATACACGGCACAGCGAGGCGCGTAAAACAGAGCGATGATGGACAGCTGCGTGCTGCAGGTGGCGAAGCTTTTCCAGCGGCTCTGAGAGCTGGACAGCCTCATCAAAGACGCTATGATGTGACAGTAAGAGTAAATGATGAAGGCCAGAGGGAGAAGGAGCACGAGCAGGGCCACGCACAGGGCCACCAACACCTGCTTGCTGTTTTCAGCACAGGCTAGGCTGGTAATAGAGATGTGGTCACAGTAGCATTGAACGATCAGTTGAGGGCCGCAGTAAGGAAGCTGTTGAGTGTATAGGGTGGCTATTGTGGGAGCGATGAAGGCAGTTACCCATGCCGTTGCGTTTAGCGTGTACATGATGCGGTTAGTCATAACAGTCTGGTATCGCAGGGAAAAACAAATAGCCACGTAGCGATCGAGGGCCATGATCATCATTATAAGCGAGTTTAATGTCCCGAAATAGTGAATTAGCTCCATTTGGAAGAAGCAAGCGTGAAAGGGCTCAAGCCTCGCATTGAACCAGTACCTGGATATGACTTTAGGTAAGGCAACAGTGGAGAAACACATGTCAGACATCGCCAGGCTCGCGAGGATGATGTACATGGGCTTCCTGAGGCTCTCCGAGGTGATAAACAGTACCAGGAAGACGGTGTTTCCGGCCACTGTGGTCGTGTAGACGATGAAGAAAATGGCAGAGACCAGGCCGTAGTAGTCTGGATGGAGTCCAGGGAAGCCCACAATGATAAACTCGGTGATAGTAGTCCAGTTTTTCGGTAACATGTTGCCAGATCTGCAGAGATTATAGGATTATAGGTCACAGATGATTAAGACGACTGCCTAAAGTTTTATGTATTTTGAACAAAATGTTAAAGATAGTACAATATAATAATATTATTTGTAAACTGTTACATATAGTATTAAATATTATTAAAATGGCAACCGTAAAATGCGTATTTCAAAAAAGCATTAAAGAATCTTTCAAGAAAGTAAAATGGCATAAAATACAATATAAAAATAAAATACACAGCATGATAATAATTCATTATCAATAAACAGCTATACGACTGTGAAGATGCACCTGTTATGTTGACTCTAAATTAAGAGAAATACATTATTGCGCATCACTTATATAGTGTTTGCTGTTATGTACAGTGTGATCGGGCTTTTTTTTTTCAAATGATGACAGGGTCAAGGTGGCTTTAGGGACTAAATGTCACTCATAGCACATAAACTTAAACGGGTGGAAAAAACCTCAAAACAGGCCTCATACCACTTCAAGTTCGCTTTCAGTCACACATAAAAAAAAAAACGGCAAGATATTTTTTCAATTATATTATTTTCAGCTAATAATATTTTTCACTTGTTGCCTCTGTGAGTATATAGGCTGTCCAGAAATGTTTTTATTGATTTTAATCACCGTACACCGTGCTTAGTGTTGTGAATTATCAATAGAATCTAACTAAAATGTCATTGCTTTAACATGTTTTATAAAGCTGAACTATAACGTGATGTGAAGTATATAAGTAATTAGTAAATATCAGTAAATCTTCTGTTTTAAAGTTTGGTGTCATAACAAACTTTTCCTGCCTGTCATCAGATCTCATGGGGTTTTGATTGTTTTGAGTGTCAGCATCTACATTAATTGGTGTTGTCACTCATCTGCTGGATTCCTCAGTGTAAATTCTCTCAGGTCTGTTTTCCCATCAGTCTATAACCTTCAGGGCCTGTCTAGTGTCTCTAGAAAGCAAATTAAGAGCATGTAGCAAATATGTTGACACTCTTCTGACAAACAACAGTGACGATGTTTACGGGATGTTACTTGGAAACCCTTGGTCTCTAACGTCTCCATCAGTGATCTCCTTTTCTCAAAAATGCATGAAACTGTATCAAATATTAAAATAATAGCTAAATACATTAAATTATTTTAGACTAAGACTAACATTTATGCATGCTAAGCATGTAATATTACTATATTTCCTGAACAGTAAAACAAAAATGGGCTCAAATGAGGTAGTAATATATATAGTGACTTATATATAGTGATATATAAGAGGCTATATTTTGAAGCTATTTTGCTTCTATAACATTTTTTCAGAATAGTGTTTTATTTGCATCTGTAGATTTTAAATATAATTTTTTTCTTTACTTAACAGACTTTACAGACTTTTAGTTTTATATATACAATATGTATTTGTTCATATAATTCACCTGATTTATATAACATTATTCAAAAAACACATTTCTGATTTAGGAAAAAATATAAACGTTGCTTTATCTATTGTTCAGATTTTCTATTCTGGAATGTGTGTAAATGACTGCATATTTAATTAGACAATGCATATTTAAACATAATTTTGCAAGACTTATGATACAGACCAATTTTTCTTAATGTACTGTGATCAATCTGCTGAAACGGTATATGATATTTGAAGTCTGTTAAACTTTAATCAGTAGTCCAAAGCATCATATAGTATATTTATTGAATTATAAACCCCTTCGCCTCAAATGCTCTGAGGTTCCAAGCCACTAATACAATGATGATATAAATGAATAAGATTATTGACTCTGTTGGGAAAACAAGACATTGTTTGTGTCCTTTTATTAACACCCCTAATACACTCCCTTGAGACAAGTCAGCAAATTGATGGTATTTCCACAGCATCAGTGTTTTGCCCTGCTCTATGCTAAATACAGCAGTACCTGTGGTCTATTTTTCAGACACAAGTGTTATTTTAATTTATTTGTCCGATATCCTTCTTATCAGCTGTCTAAGTTTATTATTTATATTCCATAGTTATGACTGATACCTTAGTACTAAATAGACATTAAATGTATTTATTTTTTGGCAGATAAACTTATTAGTCTAAGCGAACACACCTGCAACCTCTGGTATAAAAAGAAGTATGCATGTTGTTGTTGTCTAGACCTATGAAAATAGGTCAAAAGGTCAAATAAACAAAGATTGATTCATAGTATTTTCCTTTTTTGAGTTAATTAGCCATTGAATTTTAATTTAATACAATAATGATAATAATAATAATAATAATATTAATGTCAATTAATAATAATATTAAGTATGAAATGTTGTTTTTATTAATGTGTTTTTATTATTAATAAAATGTCTTTATTTTTGGGGATTTTATATTTTTAGAGCCTGACACTGTTAAGAATAATAAAACCTGTAACCTGTAAATGTAACAAACAAACAATAAATAAATAAATACATTTTTGCACAAATTTAATCATTTAGTCATATCAATGTTTGACTGCATTAATGTAAAATGTCCACTGGGTGGCGCAAAATACCTCAATTTCACCAAAACAAAAAAACCTGTTACATTTAGTTGTATTTTTTGTACCACATCTTTAATTCAGTTTAAATTACATTAAATCCAGACTTAAGCCACAGTTATATTTTGTTCTTAATAATTCACAAAAGAAGGTTAAAGGTCACATACACCTCTAAGAGAACTTGGTTTGAATGTCAATATCTACATAAAATCTACATCACTCAGTGGTTTCCCATCTGTAAAGTCTTCAGGGTCTGTCTAGTGTCTCCAGAGAACAAATTAAGGGCATGTAGCAAATATGTTGACACTTTTCAGACAAACAACGGTGACAGGGATTCTTGCACATGCTTACGTGAAAACCCATGACATGAAACCTCTAATGAGTTTCTTGATGAGCAAAACACAAACATTAATGTCTGTTAAGTAAGAAAACATGAAAATGGTGTAAAAAATGTAGAGCTATAAGCTGCAGTTTTCATAAAACTAATCAGGTGTTTAAAATATATTGAAATGCATCATCTTTTGCTTATGTTTTAGAGATCTGCTAGCTTTTAAAATGGCATGTTCATTTGTAGTAAGGTTTTTAGCCAAACTGGGCCACAGTATGGCTACCTTTTGTTAGAAATGAGTTTTCAAATAGTACCTTAAATGGAGACTCAGAGTTACCTTATATGGAGAGAAATGTTAGATGGATTGGTAGATGGATTAATAGTATTTGCGTGTAGATATATTTTTATGTGCATTTGTGTTATATGCATCAAAGCATGTACACCTCAAAATATTAACACATCTATGCATAAGCTTGATTTCTAAAATGAGCAAGAGTGCAAGAAAATACATGAATGAATGCAACAAAAACGTAATCATGAGATTTAACAAAATAAACTATTATGATAAAACCTTTACATTATTTGGTGAAACTTTTATGCGCAAAAATATATCTGCTAATCGTTTCCTGATCTCTTTAGTCCTGGTGCAATAAACAGTGGGGTTTACTAAGGCGGAATTAGAGAAGCGACAATCAAAATTGCATTTCTCTCTGTTAAAGTTAGAACAACTCCTATTCAAGTTAATAATGCATGGACCATTTTTGGTGCATAATAGCTAAACAAGACAATGAGGTGACTCAAGCAAGTGTTGATCATTTGCCTTTTGCTTGCATTGTTGGACAGTTTGGTCACACTATAGGCCAGGACAGCATATGTACACATAATAAAAGGAAACTGACCGCAGAACCACCACAGATTGATCATTGCAGGCAAGAAAAAATAAGGTTCAGGATTAACACAAGCAGCTCTGATCATAGAAGGATAATCACAGAACACATATTTGATGACAGGCTGACAGTATGGGACATTGTCTACCACAGATGTCAAAACACCCATTAAAGTGATAGTAATGAGCCATGTCAGAAAAATGAACAGAAATGTTCGTGAATTTGTTACAATGCTGTTGTATCTCAAAGGAAGCCTGATTGCAATAAGTCGATCTATTGCCATTAATGTCAGAGCCATGCACTCTGTGAAATCACCAAGATGATAGAAGAACATCCTTGAGATACAAGAGTAGTATGAAACATTTTTAATCTCAGCCAGCAGCACTGAGATCATGGTTGTGCTGCAGGTAGAAGAGAACATTATGTCAACAACAGCTAGATTACAGATTAATATGTACATAGGTTTATGTAAATGTCTGTTAGACGAGATGATACACAGATTGATGCCGTTCCCAAGCAATATAAGCATGTAGGTTATTAAGACGAGAAATCCGAGGAGCTTTTGGTTCTGCAGGTGATCAAATCCAGTGATTATAAAGCTGTCTACATTGCTTACAGTGTAGTTTGCCATTTTCAGTCCACTGCTAAAACAGACGCAAGTGCATTAAAATGCACTGTATACAGGTAACAAGTCAAAATCAATTAGATTCTTGATGTACTCATATGCAGAGAAAAAAGCTCCTGTGAAGGAAAATGGCAAAAATATGCAGACAGTGTCATTAATGGCTAGGTGTCGAAAACTGTAAAAGTTGAAGTATATTTTTATCAAAAATAGAAAAAGAGTTTCAATCATTTTAAAGAATAAATGTAAATATGTGCATTTTCTTGTTTCTTTCTTCTTTAGGCATTCCTCCTTAGAACCTAAAAAATGTTTTTCATGGAAAATAAAAATGTTTTTCTCATCCAGAAAAATTCTTCTCATCTAACAGATGTTTGCCTGATGTCCTGCCTTTTATATTTTATATGATGCGACAGTTACGTCACAGTTACTTAGCAGCCGTAAGAAACTTGTTTGTTCAGAACATCATAATGCATAACATTTTAAGGCTGGTGATACATAATGCATAAACCTGTGTTTGACAAGTGCTCTAATCTATGCAAAATAAACCCCATAAATGTTTTATGTTCTCATATAGGGTCTACACATCCTATGTTATATGTTATTAACTTAAACTGTTGTTAAGCTGTTAAAAGCATGTTTAAAAAGGTTTACAAATGCTTGTAGGTTCATAAAATATCGATATCTTGGAACTGATACGTTGATATCATTGTATTTAGTTAATGACATTATTAATTGCATTTAGTGCCATCACAATGAATAAATACATTTACCTAATTTCACATTATAACACCACTCCTGGCCTTACCCACACCTTCCATCCGTCCAAAGTAAAAAAAAAAACCTTGACATTGCAAGGTGTACCTTTTCTGACTTTTTCATTTAGTTGAACGAGTGTTGTCTCAGCATAAACAGATGGGACAAAAATAATGTGTGTGGTAAAAACTTTGGATCATACAAATGTGTGTATTTAACTGTTAAAGATGGTAAAAATATCTCAGTTCAGTACTTCTGTGCCACTCATTGATGTGCCACTGCAGTCGACGTCCCATCCAGGAGCCTGAAGCTGTGTGCCCATTACATACAGCATATACACTGTCCTAAAGGCACTCCTGCTCGTTGTAATGCTGGGTTAGACCACAGGCTAAAGAGACTGAGACATTCTGTGGTAATGCTGACCTGGAGAGTGCCCTGATGCCATGCCTGTCACGCGTGTGGTTAGCAGGAGAGCACACAACGAGCATAAAGGGAACTAAAATGTTTTAATCTACTCAGAGATGAAAATAAACAATATAAATACAGGCAGGCAGATAGGACGAAATCACACGCACATAAAGATGAGATAGGACCAACAGAACTGAAATTACAGGACTTAAATACACCAGGTAAAACACTAAATTAACTACACACAGTTGAAAACTCTAAGACAATTAACTAAAGTAGGTCACATGGAACACATGGCACACGACAAAAACAATAACAAAGTCCAGAGAATGTGACATTATCTTCCCCCCCCCCGGAAGGTGTAACATCAAAAAACAAAACAAATAGGAATTGGGGATACCGGATCTTGGGAGGAGGTTCTGGTGGAGGACGGCCCCCAGGAGGGGGTAGGCAGATAGTCCAGGTAGGAACAGACGGAGGGAGGAGCCAGGGAGGAGACAAGAGGAGTCCGGAGCAGGAGGAGATCCAGAGCCCAGCCATGGTGGTCCACGGTGGAGCCAACGGAGGGAGGAGCCATGGAGGAGGAGTGGCCATCGACTCCATGGGGCCGACCGATGGCGGCGGAGCAGGTGGTGGAGGAGACTAAGGCGGAAAGCCGAAGAGCCAGGGTGACGCCGAGGTGCTGGAGGTCCTAGGCGACACCGCAGGCTTCGGCAACCAATGCGGAGACAGGGGACGGGAAGGACGCTGCGGAGCCAGAGCGACAGAGGACTGAGGTGGAGCCGGAGGAGCCTGACAGAGCCGGAGGGATGATGGAGCCTTGTGGAGCTGGTGGACTGACGGACCACGGTGAAGAGGAGGGAGCTAGTAGCCTAGGGAGAGACGATGGGTCTACGAGCCGAGGTGGAGTCCGGGACTCGGAGGCGGGACGGTGAGGCGAGGGATCCTCCACCCACGACGGTGATGGAGACCGGCAGACCCGTGGCGAGCACCAGCTGGTGAGCTGAGGATGAGCGCAGGGGCTGCTGGGATCTATCAACGGTGTATGACAAGGGTAGGAGGGTGGGTAAACTGGAAGCGCACGAGGCGCAGGCACTGGAGGGAGCGCACGTGGCGCGGGCACGTTACAGAGCGTACGAGGCGCAGGCACTGGAGGGAGCACACGTGGCGCGGGCACGGTACAGAGCGCACGATGGGTCCATGGTCGCGCTCGACTCGACAGGAACCCACACGAACGTAAGCGGCGATGCTCTCGAGGACCGCTCCCAGACAGCTGCGCCTGATTGGAGATGTTTAGTCTGCGGAAGTAAGTTCCGCACAGAAAGCTGTCCGGGTAACAGGAGTCGTTGGCGAGAGGTCGATAGCCTGGGTGGACACCTGGCGAGAAATCAAACTGTCTGGATCAGCCAGCGAGATGGATTGGGCAGTGCTAGCCAGCGTACAAGATGGAACAACGGAACGGTTACTCATCTGCGCCAGGTTTATTCAGAGATGGCCACCATAAAGGACATCACCTGACTGAGGGGACGCGCTGCGACTTCCGTCGTTCGTAGAGCAAAGTCAGTCACTGGGCACAGTTCCTGCATTAACTTCAGATCAGAACTACCCTCATGCAGCTGCTTGAGTGCCTTGGCTCTGTGGACTTGCAGGATAGCCATGGTGTGCAGGGCGGGGGAGGCCTGGCCCACAGCACTGTAAGCTTTGGCAGCGAGAGCTGACAACAGCTTACCAGCTTTGGGCGATTCCTCCAGATGGTGGCGTTTTGAGGGCATAAATACACCGCAGCCGCACGCTCCACATGGGGAGCATCAGAAAGAAGATACAAATGCTCTTGCCAATTTTCATTGGCCTTTTCTTCTTAAAATGACTGAAAGGGGACACTTGAGTTTTAGGGGCAAAGCTTAAAACATGTAAATGATACATTTTCATGACCACGTAGCACAGCAACATCATGTGAGCATGTAAACATGATAGAAACAATAGTTAATCAATAGAAATCTCTGCCAGTTCAATATGTCTGTATATCGCTTACCCCTAATCTCAGTCATTTTATTATTGACAAGCACTTTTAGACATCTGAGGCCTAAAAATCGATTTTTAGACCACCCTAAAAATCTAACTTTAAACCTAACACTACATCCTGAATGATTAAAAAAATCATTATGTCAGAAGGTGAAACAAAACTGATATATAGTGTATTTCTGCCTTTGTATTTAAAGCATGAATATTATGAATAGTGGTGGTGTTAGTCCCAAAAGTAACATTAGATACTGATTCTATTAAAACATTTGTGTAATGGGATCTCAAGCACTACAGGGAACATTATCTCTACTATACTATTAGTGGATAATTAAGAGGGCCCATGTGTATATTAAGAAGCATCATGGCCTATTTTATTAAGATAGTGAAGCAATCATATGAGCAGGAGCAACTCATTTAGTTTCAGTATTGAATATTTTCAGTATTCCAGCAATTTTAATATACAGCATTGTTCATTTTAACATAATTTTGTATGTTTGTACAGTATATTAAACACAAAAACATGCAAATCATTAAACCATAACCAGCCATTTGTACATGCCTCCCTAGATTTCTGGAAATAGTATATTCTTACATACTTTATCTATTTAATTTTTGCTTAATTTATATATTTCTTTTAATACAGTTTGCTTATTATATCTGTTGTGAAAAAGGTTTCTCGTTGGGGAAGACATGTCAAGGGTTTTCATGTGACATAGTGCTATTAACACAGTCACTCTTGTTGCTCTGAAGAGTGTCAACATATTTGCTACATGTTTTTAATTTGCTCTCTGGAGACAAGACATATCCTGAAGATTGTACAGATGGGAACCAACCCTGAGAGAATTATCAAACATGAGTGATGCAAAAAGTGTCATTATCCATTAATGTTCACAATGACAATCAAAATCTGTCAAACCAGGTTATCGGTAACTTTTAACACTCATCATTAATTATAAAGATCAATAAAAGACCACACAAAGTAAATATTGACTGAACTAAATCAATTGTTCAGCATTTGGAAATATTAGGTAAATGATTTCAACACTTGTGAACAAACAGTGTTTGGTAGGCTTTGTACAATATTGACACCTTATTTTTTTCATTTTAAAAACAAAATAAACAGTCTCTAACAAGATCAAGAGAATAATCGAATATTATTAAACAAAACATTGTCATAATTTGTTGAAAGAATGATGAACACAATAATCCATTATGATAAAACCTTTAAATGATTTGGTACAACTTTTTTGTGCAAAAATACATCTGACAATCGTTTTCTGATCTCTTTAGTCCTGGTGCAATAAACAGCAGGATTTATTAAGGAGGAATTAGAGAAGCAATAATCAATATTGCATTTCTCTCTGTTAAAGTTAGAACAACTCCTATTCGGGTTAGCATGTTAGAGACCAGCTTTGGTGCATAAAAACTGAGCAGAACAATGAGGTGACTCAAGCAAGTGTTGATCATTTGCTTTTTGCTGGATTTGTTGGAGAGTTTGGTCACACTATAGGCCAGGACAGCATAGGTACACATAACAAAGGGGAAGAGTCCACAGAACCACCACAGATTGATCATTGCAGGCAAGAAAAAATAAGGTTCAGGATTAACACAAGCAGCTCTGATCATAGAAGGATAATCACAGAACACATATTTGATGACAGGCTGACAGTATGGGACATTGTCTACCACAGATGTCAAAACACCCATTAAAGTGATAGTAATGAGCCAAGTCAGAAAAATGAACAGAAATGTTCGTGAATTTGTTACAATGCTGTGGTATCTCAAAGGAAGCCTGATTGCAATGAGTCGATCTATTGCCATTAATGTCAGAGCCATGCATATTGTGAGTCAAATCACCAAGATGATAGAAGAACATCCTTGAGATACAAGAGTAGTATGAAACATTTTTAATCTCAGCCAGCAGCACTGAGATCATGGTTGTGCTGCAGGTAGAAGAGAACATTATGTCAACAACAGCTAGATTACAGATTAATATGTACATAGGTTTGTGTAAATGTCGGTCAGTCAAGATGATAAACAGATTGATGCCGTTCCCAAGCAATATAAGCATGTAGGTTATTAAGATGAGGAATCCGAGGAGCTTTTGGTTCGGCAAGTGATCAAATCCAGTGATTATAAAGCTGTCTACATTGTTTACAGTATAATTTTCAAATGCCATTTTCAGTCCACTGCTAAACAAACAAGCACAAGTACATTAAAATACACTATGTACAGGTAACAAGTCAAAATCAATCAAAGCCTTGATGTACTCGTATATGCACAGAAAAAAAGCTCCTGTGAAGGAAGATGGAAGAAAGATGCAGACAGTGTCTGTAATGACAAGGTGATGAAAACTCAGAAAATTGAAGTATAGTTTAAGAAGGAATACAAAAAGCGTTTCAGTCATTATAAAGAATAAATATAAATAATATGCAAAACATTTTCTAAACTTATTCTTTCCTCCTTGAATCTATGAAAAAGCTAGAATTTCTAATTAGCAAGTATTTAAAATAGCATACAAGAGATTCTGAGATGTTCATTTAGTCAATCAGATGCACAACTGATGTTCTGCCTTTTATATTTTATTGCATGAGAGCTTGTATCTCGTGGTTTCCTAGCAGCGTGAAGCTATAGAGAGTTGGTTCAAAATGTCATAGAACATCTATAAAGAAATGTTCATTTTGCAAATATAAATAGTTTCAGAATTACAACAATTACAACTTGATGTCATTATTAATCAGCAGTAGGATGCTTCTGTATGTTTGCGTAGACACTGAAGGGCTCATTATTAAACAGGCATCTGAAAAACAGAGTGGTGGAACAGTAGCTACACTAAGCAATGTATTTTACATTACTTGGTAATAGCTACTGTTCCACCATCTCTGACAAAAGAACAAAAAGCAGACATGAAGTCAATTTCATTGAGAGCTTTGTGTAATTTCTACAATATTTCTAATTTTTTTTTAAATGATTAAATTATTATTTACATTAATCCTGAAAAACTTAAAAGTCAAAGGAACCAGATTTTTGAGTTTTCTCAGCTTTTTTGTAGGAGAGTTTTCAACCTTTTGTTGTATAAACTGAATACAAAAATCAGAAAACCTAAAAAGTTCACGCTAACCAGCTTCAGCAGATTTTTAACTTTTGTCAAAAGCTGCCAAAGTCAGAAATGTTCCAGAATAAAGGATCCAGTATATATGCTTGCTTTCTCAGCTGTTTGCTTTCACTTAAACTGTCTTTACGAGTATACTTGTGAAGATGGGCTTTTTGACAAATACAAGTGTGTATTTAAGCGCTCAAGGTGTATAATGTGGCAAAATAACTCAGACAGTGCTCAGAAACGGCATTGCTTAAAAATGCTTAAACGTGTAAAATATAAATTGTGAGTTATTATAACATCAACAAGTGCTTTTAGATAGCCGAGGCAGACCAGCCTAAAAATATAACTTTTAAACCTTTTGTCATTCTAAAAGAGAGTGGCCCTGGCTAGTACATATGCTATTCTTAACTATCAGATGTTTACATAAACCAGTGTGCGTAGTAATATGCAAACTAGATTGTTGACAATGTAACACTACATCCTGAATGGTTAAAAAAATCATTATGTGACAGAAGGTTAAACAAAACTTATTGTAGTATATTTTTGCATTTGTATCTGAATAATGAATATTACTAATGATGGTATTAAGCGTAAAAATGTTGATCTGCCGGTCCTCAGTCCCAAAAGTGATACTGATTCTATTAAAATTTGTGTAATGAGAGTTCTAAAAAATACTATAGGGAACATAATCTCTCTATTAATGGATAATTAAGAAGGCCCTTGTGTATTTTAATTAACTGTTTTATTAACATAGTGAAGCCATCAGATGAGCGGGAGCAACTTTATTTTAACATTTTCACAAATACGTGGTACATTAAACACAAAAATTTAACCATAAGCAAAAGCTTTTGTAAATGCCTGCTAAGATTTTTGGAGTTAGTAGTTTGTATTCTTACATAATTTATCTATGAGTATTCTTTATCTATCTTTCTTTTTAATACAGTTTGATTATTATATCTGTTGTGAGAAAGATTTCTTTGCTATTTTGAGGAACTGAAAATAGACTGCGCCATAGACCAACTCAAACCTGGTCTAAAGTCTAAAGTCAATGCCGCAGTATTTTTTGTTATTTAAAGACCATGTTAGTAGAAAATGTGTGTGTGTGTTTGTGTATGTATATACACACATATATGTATATATAGACTGACTCATCAGTCAGAGCTATTTGAAAGCCTGCATCCAATGCAGATGACTGAAAGTTTGGCCACTTAACATTATTTCAATAAAACATCACTTATAGTATATTTAACAAGTCAGTGTATTTTTTAAAGTTACGATTTTCAGATTGTTCGCCAAATGAAGAACCTGCTCGGTCAAAGTATTAAAAGATGGAGGAGGCAGAGGATCTTGAAAAGTGTTCAGCTTTTCTGCCAACAAATTCTGCCATTTGGACATGCCCTGATTGCACCTGCACCTTGCACTTTAGATTGTGTGTTTAGATCGTTAAAACAGGGCCCCTCATGTAACACAATGCTATTAACACAGTCACTCTTGTTTCTCTGAAGAGTGTCAACATATTTGCTACATGTTTTTAATTTGCTCTCTGGAGACAAGACATATCCTGAAGATTGTACTGATGGGAACCAACCCTGAGAGAATTATCAAACATGAGTGATGCAAAAAAAGGTCAAAGGTCAACTGTTATAGCAGATCACACAAAATACATTCCCTAGATGGTAAATAAATAGTATCACGTAATAATAATAATAATATGTTTACCTTTATTTTATAATTATTATAGAGATATAATATTATATGCTATAGTCTGTGCATCAAAGCTTCCTAGTAGCCATAATTAAAACATTTTAAACACAGATAAATAAAAAATATCAAAATTGAATATTTGTAGAAAATTTAAATACTAATCATCATATTGTAAAAGCATACACAAATGCACATCCTGTGCATGGAAAATTGGGTCACAGTGAGCTACGCTCCACATAAACATTTCCAAGCATGAAAGGAAGAGATATTGATGCATAGTGTA
This sequence comes from Puntigrus tetrazona, assembly GCF_018831695.1. NCBI lineage: Eukaryota > Metazoa > Chordata > Actinopteri > Cypriniformes > Cyprinidae > Puntigrus > Puntigrus tetrazona. Next base: position 14,103,804 of record NC_056708.1, on the reverse strand, counting down.
TTATATCTATATAATACTTTACTTTGCTTGAAATATAGGGCACGAAAACTTTATGGTGCTTTATAATGTTTGGATCAGTCTCGTCTAAGACCAGTAATGCAGCTGATACTAAGACAGAGTATCGCACTGATGCATCCACAATCTCTGCTGAATAATTATTATGTCTCCCTTAATAATATTTTGACCTCTGTTGACCTTTCTTTTATAAAGAGAGGCATCTTAAAAGAATAGTTTTTGTATGCTACACGGTCAACATGGACATCAAAAAGCTAAATGTGTATAAACTTGATGGATAACATGATTTACATATACTACATATTTTTTATTTGTTTAAACATCCTGGTTCCTTTTAAGTTGAACTTGAATCTGCAAAATGATGACATCAATATGATAACACTTGTGCTAGTGTAGACACACAGCAGTAATCTTTATGCCAAAGAATGTTTAGGTGACGCAGCCATAAATAGAAGAAAATGCATGCCACCAACTTCTTCTGCCTGTCACTTTTGGAAAATGCTGTGCTCATCATTAGCCATGTTTCCATTATCCTTCAAATTAAAACCGAATTTGATACATACGCCTAATGGAAACACATCAAAATCTGCAAAAACTCTTAAATGTCGCAAAAACGTTTTTACGCTCACACAAGGTGTCATATGAGCATACTTTAATGCAATATAAAGTGCTCAGTCTTGAGTATGAGAGGCTTTCCCTGCCATTAATGATTAGACAGTTTAAACTGCACACGTCTGATGTATCATGGTTCTGATACGGACACTGAATCACTCTCACCAAAATCCATCGCCGTGAGTTATCGCGACAGGTAAAGCTTACATTTGTCACATAACATTTGTAAATGGAACATGACATTGGTTAACAAATTTGCTCTGTGTGATATTACAGTCGTCTTGTCTGCTTCCTTTTACACAGCAGGTCATTGCTGAAAAACGCCACTTTCGAGTGTGTATGTATGTTACATATATATTTTTAAATGGGTACTTCAGTCCCAAATTTGCTCAAGCTTACAGTCATGCTGTGAAAATAGAAACGCAATACAGAAAACAACAAATGCATGAAACTCCTGAGCTGAAAATGTATTCCACTCTGGCCCTGACTACTGGTACACTGATATTTGTATACTTGTAAAATAAAGTATATTAAAATATACTTGCACTTTACTTAAGTGTACGTAATAAAATAAACTTGTATACAAGTATTGAACTTTTTGGTTTTGGGCTTACCTTTAAATAATTTCAATGTAGGCTGCAGAGTAGCTTAGCTGAAGCTAACTGTAACTAGCTTAGCTAGTTACCTTTTTAGTAGCTCCCCAATACTGACTGGGACAGAGCCACAATGCTTTTACATTACACAAGGGTCCTCTTAATAAATCCTTATTACCAAACAGAGAAGTTTGTAAGATTACAGTGCACAAATAATGTTTATTATGATAATTATTGTTATTAATGCTTTGCATACACAGTATGATTCAAGCTTGGCATACAAAAACTTTACACAATGCATCTAAAAACAGGCAGGCTATTTGTCAATTCAAAGAAAGACTTTCTTGTTTTACATTTCAGATTTCTGACATTATAATTGTCACTGTGAAAACTAAGCAGAGATCCAAACATTTTATTTGACTTTATTTGTAAACAAACAAATCAGCATTAGCATGTCTATGCTTTGGCTTGTAGTTTCTAACATGAGCAGGAGCTTCACAAAACATATCAAATTGAGTAACATAATAACAATCAGAATTAAGATGATAAAGCTATTGAAAATGATCTTAAATTATTTGGTACTATTTTTTTGCGCAAAAATACATCTTTTAATTGGTTCCTGATCTCTTTAGTTCTGGTGCAGTAAACAGCAGGGTTTATTAGAGGAGAAATTAGAGAGGGTACAATGAAAATTGTATTTCGCTCTGTCAAATTTAGCCCAACTATTAATCGTGTTAGGAAAATAGAGATCATCTTTGGTACAAAAAAACTGAACAGGACAATGAGGTGACTCAAGCACGTGCTGATCATTTGCTTTTGTTTGAGTTATTGGAAAGTTTGGTCACACTATATGCCAGCACAGCATAGGTACACAGAATAAAAGGAAACTGCCCACATATTGGCCCCACACCTATTATTGTACTTATGAAAAAATATGGTTCAGGATCAACACAAGCAGCTCTGATCAAAGAAGCATAATTACAAAACACATATCTAATGAAAGGCTGACAGTATGGGACACTGTCTACTATTGATATCATATAAGCCATAACAGCGAAACCAAAAAGCCATGTTAGAAAAATGAACAGAAAAAGTCTTGAATTTGTTATAATGCTGTGGTATCTCAAAGGAAGTCTAATTGCAATAAGTCGATCTATTGCCATTAATGTCAGAGCCATGCACTCTGTAATATCACCAAGATGATAGAAGAACATCCTTGAGATACAAGAGTAGTATGAAACATTTTTTATCTCAGCCAGCAGCACTGAGATCATGGTTGTGCTGCAGGTAGAAGAGAACATTATGTCAACAACAGCAAGATTACAGATTAATATGTACATAGGTTTGTGTAAATGTCTGTTAGACGAGATGATACACAAATTGATGCCGTTCCCAAGCAATATAAGCATGTAGGCTAATAAGACGAGGAATCCGAGGAGCTTTTGGTTCTGCAGGTGATCAAATCCAGTGATTATAAAGTCTACCTTTTTTACAGTATAATTTTCAATAGCCATTTTTAGTCACTCACTGCTTAACATAAAAGTACATAAACATTTAAAAAAATAAAGTTAATACAGATGAAAAGATAAAGTCACTTAGAGTCTCAATGTACTCACATATGCACAGAAAAAAAGCTCCTATGAAGGAAAATGGCAGAAAGATGCAAACAATGTCTGTAACAGCCAGATGATGAAAACTGTAAAGATTAAAGTATAGTTTTAACAGTAGTACAAAAAGAGTTTTAGTCATTATTAAGAATACTGTAAGTAAAATACAAATGTTAGGTAAATCAATCCTCTTTTTTTGTTTTAAAAATATTCTAATTTAAAACAAAGTAGATTGGAATTGCATATAAAAACATTGAAGATGTTTCTCTCATACTGTTCAAAAAAACTTGTGTGATGTTACACCTTTTATACTTTCGTTGTGTGAAAGATACATCATGGTTTCATAGCAACCGTGGTTAAGACAAAAACAGAAAACCTTTCTAATTATAGAAATGCATAAGCAATTATTTTACCAAAAGTAATATCTAATTTTACATATTTTAAGTAATATCTAATCTAATTTTGTCACTCTAAATTTGACATTTTTCATCTGCTGTGGGCCCATAGCAAATAATGCTGAATTCTATAATTAAACAGAATCACTTTGTGAAACAATTTCAGTTTTTTTCCAAGGTCTTTACAGCCTACAACGGCTTAAAAATGAGCATGGAATTATATCTCTGCCACAATTTTGAACAAAAGGTCATATTTTGAGCGCCAAAAGTGTGCTTTGAGCATGCACAAATTGAGCTTTGCGCATAAAATGTTAGTATCGCAAAGAGGAAAGTATTTTGAGCACAGAAAAATCAATTTTGCTTTTAAAATAATTTTTTGGTGTGTGCAGACTTCCCTTTGTGCACGCAATGTTTCACTAGCTTTCTCCCTGACACTCACCTCATTGTTCTCTAAATGCACCAACCTAGCATTACAATATGCCATAATTCCAGCCAATCAGAGACATGGCTGCTAAATTTTGATTGGCTGAATTTTACAACCAATCACAACACTCCTGCTTTAAAAAAATACAGTGCCAAGATAAGTTGATATTCATACTTTTTCCAACAGTTTACCAATTCAAAACAAGAACAGTCGAAACAACAGACAGGTATGGCTCTCTATCTAGAGTAGGACTACATTCTGCTACTAGTAGTTGACAGTCTAAAAAATCTTTTTTAATCTGGCACTGCCTTCTGCTCCTTCGTTGCAAGGGCTGGCTATCCACCTCTCGCCCCAGTTTATGCTTGTAGGGACTGCCTCAGTCTGAGTTATTAGGCCTGTCCTTGCCTCATTGTGTCAGGGTGTGGTTTGCGAGAGAAAGAGCGTTAGACGAGAATGCTACAAACAAAAATCTTTTAATCTTCCAAAAACGAAATAAACAATATTGTTACAAATAGGCAGGCGGGCAGGCAGACAGAAAATAACCACACATATGAACAACGATGTCGGACAAACTGATTACAAACACGCTGGACTTAAATACACACAGGAAATCACAAAATTAACTAGACACAGGTGAACACACTAAGACAATTAACTGAAATTAAAAGTAGGGCATACAGAGCACGTGGGACAATCAAAACAACAACAAAGAGTTCAAAAATGTGACATTACTCCCTCCTCCCGGAAGCTACGTCCTCGCACCTAAAGTAACAAAAACACAAAACTTAGAATGGGGATAACGGATCTTGGGAGGATGCTCTGGTGGTGGACGGGCCCCCAGGAGGGGGTAGGCAAATGGAGTCCAGGGAGGTGCAGTTGGAGGGAGGAGCCAGGGAAAACACAGAAGGAGTCCGGAGCAGGAGGAGATCCAGAGGACCCAGAACCCAGCCATGATGGTCCACGGTGGAGCCGATGGAGAGAGGAGCCATGGAGGAGAAATGGTCGTCGAATCCATGGGGCCAACTGATGGTGGTGGAACAGGTGGTGGAGGAGACTGTGGCAGAGGTGGAGAGCCGAAGGGCCAGGGTGACACCAAGGTGCTGGAGGACCTAGGCGACCGATATGGTGACGGGATGAGAAGGATGCCACGAAGCCAGAGCGACAGAGGACTGAGGTGGAGCCGGAGGGATGGAGAGACGAGGCTAAGCTGGAGCAGAGGAATCCTGAGGTGACGGATGGTCGACGACAGACAGGTGGAGAGGAGGGAGCTAGGAGCCAAGGGGGAGCTGATGGATCTACAAGCAGAGGTGGAGTCCAGGACTCGGAGGCCGAATGATGAGGCGAGGGATCCTTCACACAAGACGGTGATGGTGACCGGCAGACTCTTCGCGAGTACCAGATGATGAGCTGAGGATGAACGCAGGGGCTGGTGGGAAACATCGACGGCGGATGGTAAGGTTGGGAGGGTGGGAAAACTTGGAGCGTAGACACTGGAGGCGGTGCTGGCTGCATGGGCACTGGAGGGAGTGCTTGTGGTGTGGGCACTGGAGGGAGCTCTTGGGGAACAGTCTCTAGGGGGCGCCCTTGAGGCAGGGACTCAGGACGGCTGGATGGAACCAGCGGGCATTCAGGATACAGGGGTGGTGCCAGGTTGAACTCCAGATCCCAGTCCTCCAGCTCTTCCTGTAAATCCAGCAGCCCTAGGTGGATAATCAGTTCATCCTTAGCTGTGGTGCAGTGGGCGGAGCTCTACTCCATGGTCTAGCTGTACCAGGCATTCTCCACCGTGGCGTGCTCTGTTGCTGGCTCGCGCACCTGGTCTGACGAAGTCGACTCGGATCTCGTGGCGCCCCACGGCTCTGTCGCTTCTCTGGCGATGGCTCTGTGGTCGCGGCAGACTTGGACCCCTCGTCATCGATGGGCACAGGCTGTAGGTCGCAGTGAAGTGATGGGCTGGGCTCTGGATCGGGAGTGGGGCTGGTGACGTTGTCTTCGATTTGGACGGTCACTGACGAATTGCACGACACCAGCACTCGCTCAATATAAGTGGCTAGGCTCTCTCTCGAGGGACGTCCCCAGACAGCCTCACTCATGTGATGGGGTTGAGTTCCATAAAAGTAGATTGAGCAGAGAAAGCTGTCTGGGTATCGCGAGTCGTTCGATGAACTCCTCCATGTAGCCCCCAAGAGAGCTATGAGGAAATTAGGGTTGACGAATGGAGAAAACATAAGGGGAAAAAATGAAAAACAAAAGGTGAAAACATGCCGCTATTAAACTTTTACAGGTCCGACGTTCTGTCAGGGTGTGGTTGGCGAGAAGGAGTGCTAGACGAGAATGCTACAAACATACATTTTCCAAAAACAAAATAAACAATATCGTTACAAATAGGCAGGCAGGCAGACAAAAAATAACCACACATATAAACGACAACACGCTTGAACTTAAATACACACAGGAAATAACTAAATTAACTAGACATGGGTGAACACACTAAGACAATTAACTAAAATGAAAAGTAGGGCATACAGAGCATGTAGGACAATCAAAACAACAACAAAAAGTCCAAAGACCTGACACATTGCACTGGCTCCCTATAAAATTTAGATTTGATTTTAAGATCCTTTTTGCATACAAGGCATTGCACAATTCTGCATCGGCTTATTTCTGTGATCTCAGACCATTTTCAACCTCTATGTCACTAAGATCAGGCAATCAGTTTTTGTTATCTGTTCTTTAGTTATAAAGTGTTTTTAGTAGTTGCCCTGGAGCTGTGGAACAGTCTCACTGTGAACATTAGAGTTTTTACTTTTGTGGATGTTTCTAAATCTAGTTTGAAGACTTATTTATACTCTTTAGCATTTGAATGAAATATTTTCAAATTTGTTTTATTTTATTTAATTTTCTATTGTCTGTTATTATTTTCTATCTTATTTAGATTTTGTATATTATAAAGCACTTTGGATCAACTACAGTTGTGTTTAAATTTGTGCTTTATAAATAAAAAGTGCCTTGTCTCCCTGTTAGGTTGCTGTCCTTGTTGGTCGAGTTCAGCAGTGGTCCCCTCACCATAGAGGATCACCTATGAGCACACCCCTCTCATAAACTGAGCGACTAACATGGGGTCTCTAGGCCTCTAACGATAGTCCATGTTATGGTAAGTTTGCAGACAAGTTTTCTGTGCACTTTCTAAAATACATGCTGTGGTACGGACGCACATCAAACATTTTGTGGTCTTTCTAGAATTCGGTATTGTAGGGGTTATGTGCTGCTGCTTTGTGCCCTTTCTTTGAGTTGGTCAGGCCCTGGTTTTACTTTGGGCCCTACTGTGCCTTTGTATTCTTAGTGATATTGACTTGAACAGGGTATTGCTATCAAGGGTCTGTTGAGACAATTCCTTCTGCTAGCTAATGCAGAGCAAGCAGTAGCCCCTAGGTGACAGGCCAAAACCTAGTTAATGTCCTAGGCGCTTGGTTGTACATTGTAAAAAAAAAAAAAAAAAAAAAAAGAATTTGTTTCACCTTGGAATAACTTGTTACCTCACTGCCTATTTTTTTTAGTATAGTCAATTTAAGTTACTTAATGTTAAGTTGACTAAACCTCCAAGTAGGAAAAAACTACAATGGGAGTCAATGGTGAACTAAAACAGACTTTTTTTTTCAAAATATCATCCTCAGAAATTCATACAGGTTTGGAACAACTTAGGGGTGAGTAAATGTTGACAGAATTTTCCTTTTTGGGTGAAGTATTCCTTAAATTTAATTTTTATTATGATAATATTATTAATGCTTTTCATACACAGTATGATTCAAGACATACATTGATTAAATACTCTAAAAACAGTTCTTGTTTAACAGGTAGGCTATTCACAAAGCATAGAAAGACATGTTTTACATTTAGTTTTTACAAAACTTGATCAAAACCAGTAACAGAATAAAAATCAGAATAAAATTATGGAGCTACTGACAATTACTTTACATGATTTGGTAATATTTTTTTGAGTAACAATACGTCTTTTAACCGGTTCCTGATCTCTTTAGTCCTGGTGCAGTAAACAGTAGGGTTTACTAGAGGAGAAATTAGAGAGGGCACAATGAAAATTGTATTTCGCTCTGTCAAATTTAGCCCAACTATTAATCGTGTTAGGAAAATAGAGATCATCTTTGGTACAAAAAAACTGAACAGGACAATGAGGTGACTCAAGCACGTGCTGATCATTTGCTTTTTGTTTGAGTTATTGGAGAGTTTAGTTACACTACGTGCAAGGACAGCATAGGTACACAGAATAAAAGGAAACTGTCCAAACAATGGCCCCAAACTTATCATTGTAACTGTGAAAAAATATGGTTCAGAATTATTAACACAAGAAGCTCTGATCATGGCAGGATAATTACAGAATGCATACTTGATGACAGGCTGACAGTAGGGGACACTATCTACTATTGATATCACATAACCCATAACAGCGAAACCAAAAAGCCATGTTAGAAAAATGAACAGAAATATTCGTGAATTTGTTACAATGCTGTGGTATCTCAAAGGAAGTCTAATTGCAATAAGTCGATCTATTGCCATTAATGTCAGAGCCATGCACTCTGTAATATCACCAAGATGATAGAAGAACATCCTTGAGATACAAGAGTAGTATGAAACATTTTTAATCTCAGCCAGCAGCACTGAGATCATGGTTGTGCTGCAGGTAGAAGAGAACATTATGTCAACAACAGCAAGATTACAGATTAATATGAACATAGGTTTATGTAAATTTCTATTAGATAAGATGATACACAGATTGATGGCGTTCCCAAGCAATATGAGCATGTAGGCTAATAAGACGAGGAATCCAAGGAGCTTTTGGTTCTGCAGGTGATCAAATCCAGTAAATATAAAGCTGTCTACATTTTTCACGGTATAATTTTCATTAACCATTTTAGTCACTTACTGCTTAACATAAAGATACATAAACTTAAAAAAAAATACAATTAATACAGATGGAAAGATAAAGTCACTTAGAGTCTCAATGTACTCACATATGCACAGAAAAAAAGCTCCTATGAAGGAAAATGGCAGAAAGATGCAAACAATGTCTGTAACAGCCAGATGATGAACACTGTAAAGATTAAAGTATAGTTTTAACAGTAGTACAAAAAGAGTTTCAGTCATTATTAAGAATACTGCAAATAAAATACAAATGCTATGTAAATCAATCCCTCTTGTTTTTGTTTTAAAAATATTTTAATTGAAAACAAAGTAGATTGGAATTACATATTGAAGATGTTTCTCTCATCCTGTTCAAAAGACTTTGTGTGATGTTTATAGACCTTTTATACGCTAGTTGTGCGAAAGATACATCATGGTTTCATAGCAACCGTGGTTAAGACAAAAACAGAATGCCTTTCTAATTATAGAAATGCAAAAGCACTTATTTTCTCTAAAAATAATAATTTAACCTCTAATTTTGTCACTCTAAATATGACATTTTTCATCTGCTGTGGGCCATAGCAAATAATGCTGAATTCTATAATCAATCAGAATCACTTTGTCAAACAATTTTAGTTCTTACAAAGGTCATTACAGTTACCACAGCTTAAAAATGAGCATGGAATTATATCTCTACCACAAAAAAGGTCATATTTTGAGCACCAAAAGTGTGCTTTGAACATGCACAAATTGAGCTCTGTGGATAAAATGTTTGTATCGCAAAGAAGAAAGTATTTTGAGCACACAAAAATAATTTTTTTTAGCATTTAAAATACGTTTTTTGATTTGTGCAGACTTCCCTTTTGAGCGTGCAATGTTTCAATAACTTGCTCCCCTGACGCCCACCCTCATTGTTCTCTAAATGCACCAACCTAGCATTACAATATGTCATAATTCCAGCCAATCCAGTCAATGTTATATTAAACAATGTTTTTGATCTTTCAAGCCTTCCACAGTGGCTGTTACATTTTAACTGGTTAGAAGACGTCCCTCACATTGCTCCGGGGGGGTGAATAAAGACATCCTGTAGTGAATCCATGTGTTTTTGTAAGATACATTTCCTTATTTCAAACTTAATAAACACTTTTGTCTCACTTCTGCCGACTGTCAAATCTGGAAGTCGATAGGGTGGACGATGTACCACATAAAAAATACAGGAGAATCCCTGGAAAAACAGGAGAGTTGACAGGTATGACTCTCTATCTAGAGTAGGACTACGTTCTGACAGTCTTAAAAACTTTTGGGTTCTGCTGGTCTGTCTTTTTAATCTGGCACTGCCTTCTGGTCGAGCTAGGGTGTGCTCCTTTGCTGCGAGGGCTATCCACCTCTTGAGCACCACGTTGACCACATTAGAGCCATTCTCTCACGCCTCATTCAACACCATCGTTTGACCAAAGTGGAAAAGTGTGAGTTCCATCCCACCAGCACATCTTTCCTTGGCTACGTCATTGAACAGGAGGGAGTTGCAATGGACGAGAGGAAAGTCAGGGCCGTACTGGATTGGCCACAACCCTAGTCACAACATAGTCAGTCAGCTTCAGTAATTCTCAGGGTTCCAATCCAGCAGCCTTGTCTGGAGCCCAGACGCCATATTGTGCCTTGTGCCAAACTACCAAAACGCCTCATCAACTACCAGCTGGCCTCTTTCAGCCTCTGCCTCTTCCTTGCCATCCCTGGTCCCACATTGCGCTGGATTTTGTTACGGACCTATCGAACTCTTGGAGGAACACTACCATCCTCTCTGTGGTTGACCGCTTCTTCAAGGCCTGCAAACTCATCCCGCTAATGTCCCGCTTCTTCAAGGCCTGCAAACTCATCCCGCTGATGTCCAACGCCCTAGAGACTGCCAAATTGCTGTATGAACATGTTATCAGGCTCTACGGACTGCCCAATGACATTGTGTCCGATAGGGGGCCCCAATTCACTTCTCGAGTGTGGTCAAACTTCTTTCAGAGCCTCAATGTAAACATCAGCCTCAAATCGGGCTACCATCCTCAGTCCAGTGGTCAGACAGAAAATTGGAATGAGGACCGCTTTTCTTCGCGTCTGCTCATGCTGTCATCGCCAACCTACGAAGTGGAGCCAATTTCTGTTTTGGGAGGAAAACGCACAGATTTCTGTCTAAAACCTGCCACAGGTATGACACCTTTCAGGTACACTGAACCCACTGATCTCCCATCCGTGATTGACTGGCTGCAGCTGAGCAAACAATTTTGGGACAGAGCGCACACTCATCTACAGAAAGTTGTCTACCACTAGGTCCACCAAGCCAATCAACATTGCCAGCCGAACTCAGGCTATGCCCTGGGGCAGTGGGTGTGGTTTCCACCTGAGACCTTCATCTCCACCTACCATGGCATAATCTCAGCCCCTAGTATGTCGCCCCATTCAAAATTATTAGACAAATAATCATTTAGTTTGCATCTGCCTGACAAATTATTTTGCCCACATTTCATGCTTCTCTATCGAAACCTGCTGGTGATCTGGGGGAGCTGCCCAGGGGACCTGCTGAGGGACAGGCCCTACAGACCTTCATCATCGACGTTGAGGAGGTCTAGCGGTTCCAGTTACTCGACTCAAGACTACAATATTTCACTCCTGATTGTGCTCACTTCCATCAAGAGGATGGGGGACGTTGCATGCATTCTCAGTCAACAAATCTTGCCTTTGGTCCAAGTAACTCTCACATTATCTTGAGACCCTGGACCAGTTATGTGCCCAAGGTTCCCATCCCTCCTTTTTGAGATCAGGTGGTAAACCTGCAAGCACTGCCCCGGAGATGGCAGACCCGACCAATGTGTTTCTGTGTCCCATTCACACTTTACGCATTTACTTGGAATGCGCCTGGAGATTCAGAAAATATGAGCAGCTTTTTATCTGCTTTGGGGGACAGCAGAAGGGGAATGCTGACTCCAAAAAGAAATGGCTTCATTGGGTGGTGGACACCATCACCTTGGTGTACCACCCTCAAGGTGAGCCTGGCCCCCTTGAAGTGAAGCCTTACTCCACATCAGGTTATTGCAGGAGACTGGTGTGTTGCCCGCTTGCAGCGCCATTTCCCATGGATCCGTGCACTTTTTCCCAGTTGTCTCCCCTTGGTGAACACTGGGACCTCTGTTATCTCGAAGTTCAGGCTAGTAGTTTGAGCTGTGTCTGACAATGGGCTTTCATCCCGCCCTCTTCAGACATTATTGTGTTTTCTTTTTTCTAGCTTTTCTAAAACGTTCCACATGACAAAATGAGTCATTGTGCTCCACCTCCAATGATTGCTTCATACAAAACTGGCAACCCCGATGGGTCCACTATTCTGGCTTATGGTGCTGTGGGAAGGTTATGCATTGAGTTTCACTTGCTCTGACATGCTCGTCTCTCAGCATTGCTGCTCAATTACATGTTTTGTCTAGTATTGGTTCCTGGTCTAATTCCTGTATCCTTCCTGATCGCTGGCTCATCAACTTTGATCTGCCAGCTCTGGTACTTCAATGACAACTCTCTGTGCCAAACTTTTTGCTTCTGGAGCCATTGCTGTTTGCTGTTGAGTCTTGAACACCTCCAATCAGCCTATTCTCCAGTTGTGCGCTGCCCCATTGTTTGGGCTGTCGTCTGTTGTTTATAAACATCACACTGCACATCCATAGATTCTCCCTCTCAGATTGTTGACACACATACCCTTCAGTCATACAGCTATAATTAATCTCTCGCCTGCTCTCTCCAATAACTGCATTATTAACAGCATTATCAATGGTGTAAGCTTATATAACCAGATTTAAAATAATGATTTTGGAATTAGCAATGAAGGCTTGAGATGTATAAGAACTTTTTAAGAACAATGTTCAATGTTATTGCGGTGTGATAATAATTGCACTTATATATTAGGTGGCCTTAACTACTATGTACTTGCATTAGAACATAAGTACACTGTACTTACTGTGTTCGTATTGTATTTGCAAATAAAAGTAATTACAGATGTAATTATATATAGGTATTTTTAAAAATGTAAGGACAATGTAAGAACATGTATGTACACAAAAAGTGCATTGTACCATTGTATTGCATTGGGACTGAATAATTTACTCCAGGCTATGTTGTCATTATAAAAATATGGGTACCAATAAAAAAATGTACCATTATACAGGTAAAATAATAAGGTACTGATACAATATGATGGTTGGAACTAAGGGACAGCAGACTTAATTTTGGTTTAATTATGATTAATATTTAAAATATTATATAAGTATTATTTTTAATATGATTAATGCTTATTCATGTATGAGCTTTTCATACAAAGATTTAATATACAATAAATCTACAAACAGTACTGTTCAACATTTAGGCTATTTTCAAATTAATAGAAAATATTTTTCTTCAGCATTTCAAATTTCTGCCAATACTGTCATTTAAAAATGAAGCAAAACTCAATTTTTTCCCCTAATTCCTTTTACTTAATTTGAAAACAATTAATTCAACATTAGCATATCTATATGTTTGTCTTATATTTTATAACATGAACAAAAGCGTAAAAAGCATTATCAAAACAATCAACACAATCAAAATTAAGATGATACAGCCTTCAAATTGACTTCAAATTATTTGCTACTTTTTTTGTGCAAAAAAACATTTGCTAGACGTGTTCTGATCTCTTTAGTTCTGGTGCAGTAAACAGCAGGGTTTATTAATGGAGAAACTAGAGAAGCTAAAATCAGAATTGCATTTCGCTCTGTTAAATTTAGCACAACACCTATTCGAGTTAGCATTCCAGAGACCAGCTTTGGTGCATAAAAACTGAGCAGAACAATGAGGTGACTCAAGCAAGTGTTGATCATTTGCTTTTTGTTTAAATTGTTGGAGAGTTTAGTCACACTATATGCCAGGACAACATAGGTATACATAATAAAAGGAATCTGTCCACACACTGGCCACAGATGTATTATAGGTATGAAAAAATATGGTTCAGGATTAACATAATAAGTCGATCTATTGCCATTAACGTCAGAGCTATGCACTCTGTGAAATCACCAAGATGATAGAAGTATGTCCTTGAGATACAAGAGTAGTATGAAACTGTTTTAATCTCAGTCCTGTTTCTACTAGGCCCTGCTGCTACTACCAACTCAAAGCTAGGCATTCTAAACAATAACCTACACCAGTGGTTCCCAACCTTTTTTAACTCACAGCCCACACAACCAAACACATATGTTTCCGCGGCCCACTGCAAAAAAATTTAAATGAACCTGTTATTTGTGTCGGGTTAGTAACTGAGTACTCAGAAGCATGACTTTTAACTGTCTTTATTGAATAAACGGGTAATGTTGAATAACCAGAAAATGTGCATAATAGGTCACCAAGCCCTGAGACACTCGGGTTAACAATTCTTAAGTAAACGGGAAAACCTAATCCATTCAGAGGTCGGCAGCACGTAGACCGTCATCGGAGCCATCAGTCAGAAGGAACTGGCAGAGACCAGGGTTGAGACGAGCAGTCAAAACATCAGAGAACTGGAACACTGGACAAATCAAGACTAGAGTCAGGCTCGAGTGAGAAGCTCGAGTGAGAAGCGCAAATCGAGAGCAGATATAGAGCGAACGATTTAAGGGAGAGAAACCATTGAGCGAAATAAAGAGAAAAAGCAAAGAAAAAAAAGACCCAAAGGAAACTGAGACCGTGATCCCGCTTCCTGACCCTTTTTTCATTTTTAATTGCAATGTGTTAACTACAAGTACAAATTTAGTAAAACGGCTCTACTGTTGTCGTTTCCAGAGAACGCAGATTCAATAGTTTTTTTCTTGCTTTGATATTCTTTAAGTTTGTTCTCAAAAAATTCAATTGGCTTGGACGCATATTCACTATGTTTTGTTTCCAAGTGCCTTCGTAATTTGTTCGGTTTTAAAGCTTCATTTGACAGGACTTCTGAGCATACAACACAGAGCGGTAGCTGCTCGTTCTCCGCTCCCACACATGTGAAACCTAGCGCTAGGTACTCGCTGCTATATTTTCTTCTTTTAGGTTTATTTTGAGTCTTTTCTGTGTCCTGCTTACTTGTAGATGAAGTATTTTCCCTTTTCAGCGATCCCGTTGTCAACCATTTATCCATGTTTACATCTGTTTTGGCATGTATGCAGCAAAAATATGTTAAATAGCCTAAATCGGCGGGTTGTTTTTAAACCAATCAACGACCTGGTGAACGCATAGTAACAGTTTATTATTATTTTTTGTTATTTAATTAATTATGATATTTAATTATTACTACACATTTTTACGTACATTAGCAATATTATTATTTCTATTGATAATAACTGGCGGCCCCCCTGCAATACCGTTGCGGCCCACTGGGGGGCCGCGGCCCACAGGTTGAAAACCACTGACCTACACAATTATGCAAAGAATCTTGGAGTCATTTTTGACCCTCTTCTCCAATTTGATAAGCACATGAACACAGTTTTAAAAAGTAGCTTTTTTAATCTCAGATCAGTAGCCAAGGTAAAACACCTCCTCTCAAACAAGGACCTCGAAATAGTGATTCATGCACTAATCTGTTCTTGATTGGACTACTGTAATTCTTTATACATTGGCTTACCTCAATCTACACTTCCTTGATTACATATGGTTCAAAAAATGTCGCTCAGGCCCCGTTTCTTTTTTACGATATATCCCCTTGAAAAATATCCTCTTCTGATTCCAAGTAGGAAAAAAATACAATGGGAGTCAATGGTGTCCCAAAACAGCCTGGTTACAAACTTTTTTTCAAAATATTCTAGAAATTCATACAGGTTTGGAACAATTTAGGGGTGAGGAAATGATGACAGAACTTTAATTTTTGTGTGAACTAATCCTTAAATTTAAGTTTTATTATGATAATTAATATTCTTAATGCTTTTCATACACAGTATGATTCATGACATACATTGATTAAATACAGTTCTGTTTAACAGGTAGGCTATTTGTCAAAGCATAGAAAGACATTTTTTGTTATCCATTTAAGATTTCTGCCATGCTGTCATTTAAAAAACAAGCAGAAATCCAAATATTTTTCATACTTTACTTGATTTTAATTGAAAACAAACAAATGTCTATGCTTTGGTTTGAAGTTTCTAAAATGAGCAGGACCATCAAAAACATATTATCAAAACAAGTAACATCATAAAAATTAGAATTAAAATTATACAGCTATTGAAAATGACTTTACATGATTTGGTAATATTTTTTTGCGCAACAATACATCTTTTAACCGGTTCCTGATCTCTTTAGTTCTGGTGCAGTAAACAGTAGGGTTTACTAGAGGAGAAATTAGAGAGGGCACAATGAAAATTGTATTTCGCTCTGTCAAAGTTAGTCCAACTATAACTCGAGGTAGGAAAATAGAGACCAGCTTTGGTACAAAAAAACTGAACAGGACAATGAGGTGACTCAAGCACGTGCTGATCATTTGCTTTTTGTTTGAGTTATTGGAGAGTTTAGTTACACTACGTGCAAGGACAGCATAGGTACACAGAATAAAAGGAAACTGTCCAAACAATGGCCCCAAACTTATCATTGTAACTGTGAAAAAATATGGTTCAGCATTATTAACACAAGAAGCTCTGATCATGGCAGGATAATTACAGAATGCATACTTGATGACAGGCTGACAGTAGGGGACACTATCTACTATTGATATCACATAACCCATAACAGCGAAACCAAAAAGCCATGTTAGAAAAATGAACAGAAATATTCGTGAATTTGTTACAATGCTGTGGTATCTCAAAGGAAATCTAATTGCAATAAGTCGATCTATTGCCATTAATGTCAGAGCCATGCACTCTGTAATATCACCAAGATGATAGAAGTATGTTCTTGAGATACAAGAGTAGTATGAAACTGTTTTAATCTCAGCCAGCAGAATTGAGATCATGGTTGTGCTGCAGGTAGAAGAGAACATTATGTCAACAACAGCTAGATTACAGATTAATATGAACATTGGTTTGTGTAAAGGTCTGTTAGACAAGATGATACACAGATTGATGGCGTTCCCAAACAATATAAGCATGTAGGCTAATAAGACGAGGAATCCAAGGAGCTTTTGGTTCTGCAGGTGATCATATCCAGTCATTGTAAAGCTGTCTACATTGCTCAAAGTGTAATTTTCATTTGCCATTTTCAATCAATGACTTCCTAGAAATAAAGATACAAATATTTAAAATGATTCAGTTGATACAGATGAAAAGATATCGTCACTTAGAGCCTCAATGTACTCACATATGCACAGACAAAAACCCCCTATGAAAGAAAATGGCATAAGTATGCAAACAGTGTCTGTAACAGCCAGATGATGAAAACTGTAAAAATTTAAGTATATTTTTAACAGAAGTACAAAAAGAGTTTCAATCATTCTGAAAAATAAAGAAGTATAAAGAAAATAAAAATATGTAATATATATTTTTCTTTTATATGACTTTTAAAATATTTGAATCCCAAACTGAGTAGATTAGAATTGCATATAATAAACCATCAAAG
This sequence comes from Puntigrus tetrazona, assembly GCF_018831695.1. Classification (NCBI taxonomy): domain Eukaryota; kingdom Metazoa; phylum Chordata; class Actinopteri; order Cypriniformes; family Cyprinidae; genus Puntigrus; species Puntigrus tetrazona. The sequence continues at coordinate 14,086,688 of NC_056708.1, read as the reverse complement.
ATGTTCCTCTCATTCTGTTCAAGAGACTTGTGTGTGATGTTATGCCTTTTATATTTTCATTGTGTAAGAGTTACATCATTGTTTCACAGCAACTGTTGCTGAGACCAAACATTCAGGGTCTTTCCAGTTATAGAAATTACTAATCAATTATTTCTTCTATTGTGTTTCTGGGCAGTAGTAAATATTGCTGAATGCCATAGCTCCGGAGAGCTATGTAATATATTCATGTATGGGCCTATTGTATATATCTACCATATTTTGTAACATGGACGTAACTAGCTATAAGGAAATAACTAAAAGAATTATTAACACACATTAAATTGTACAATTATTTGCACAACAGCCTAGTGCGTTTATGGTCATAGTAATAATGTAATATGATAAAAAAATACCAGTTTTCAATATTCAGCGACATTGGACAGATATTTTTGTTGCTAGAACATTCAACTGGCCAATACCAGTGAGATCATAGAATGGAGTGAATACTATTTCCAAAACTGTGTTTCTTCTGTTCCACCCACAACATGGGTCTATGCTACTTATCTGCTGCTTGGGGCAGTGCTGCAGAAGTGCCATTAATCACTGTCCATCTTGGAATAGAAGGGCAAATATTGTATAGAGAGTATATCGAGTACAAAGAGTACAGAGGTCATGCATAAACTACCAGGTTGTTAACTTCCATCCCAGCGGCACTGGAAACAGCTGCGTAGAGCTTGCTTTTTCTCTGTGCTGGATCGGAATAGCCTGATCCTCATTTGGATTTGTGAGGGTAATGAAAGGAAGTGACAGAGGAACTGAGGTTTTCACGTGGGCAGTCTACACTCTACAGTCTACTCTTCAGTTCTACACCATAAACTCGGACTGCACTGATTACGCACACACGACCCCCAGATCCCTCATGGAAGCTTGGACAGATAAAATATGGGAAAGCTATTGCCATGACCACTGCCAGCTAAAAGTCATGCCCACACCATCACCCCTAAGCAGTTATTGTCTCCAAGGAGGAGACTCTCTCAGCTGAGTACTCTGAACTGCGTAAGGCATTCAGCAAGTCTAAGGCTTCCCAGTGACCCCCTCATTGACTAACAGATTGTGCCACGGAGCTGGTGGCTGCCCGTTGTCACAGCCCGAGTCTGAGACCATAAAGGCATATATCGAGGGGAGCATGCTAAAGGTTTTAGTTGACCCTCAACTTTGCCGGCCTCTTATTTGAGAAATAGAAAGATGGTGGAGGCTGTGCAAACACTGAATGACATTACCGTTTATATACCGAGAGGAAAGTCAGGGCCGTACTGGATTGGCCACAACCCTAGTCACACAAAGAGCTTCAGTAATTCTCGGGGTTCCAATCCAGCAGCCTTGTCTGGAGCCCAGATGCCATACTGGCCTTCTTGGAAATTATCCTTGGTTGAATGGAACTATAATGTGGGGAACTATGAACTGCTAGTCTTGAAACTGGTCTGGAGTGGCAGCACTGACTTGAGGGGTCAGCGCATCCTTTCACAGTTCTGATGGACCATAAAAACCTGGAATATCTGTGATCTGCCAAGAGACTTAATCCTCACCAAGCTCAATGGGATGATTTTTACATGATTCCAATTCGCAGTCACCTACAGGCTTGCCTCTAAGAATTCTGAGGCAGAAGCCCTCTCTTGGCAATCAGAGAAATGAGAGACCCCCATAGGAACCAAGACCCTTTCAAGACCCTCGCTCTGGGCATCCCGGCGTTGTGGCCACCCAGCAGTTAGTCCAAAATCTGTTCTGGTGGCCTACTCTCCTGGATTGGCCACAACCCTAGTCACTCAAGGAGCTTCAGTAATTCTCAGGGTTCCAATCCAGCAGCCTTGTCTGTAGCCCAGACACCATACTGATACATACTGATGTCATCAGATTCATCCACAATTGTGCCTTGTGGCAAACTACCAAAACGCCTCATCAACTACCAGCTGGCCTCTTTCAGCCTCTGCCTCTTCCTTGCCATCCCTGGTCACACATCGTGCTGGATTTTGTTACGGATCTATCCAACTCTTGGAGGAACACTAGCATCCTCTCTGTGGTTGACCGCTTCTCCAAGGCCTGCAAACTCATCCCGCTCCCCAAACTGTCCAACGCCCTAGAGACTGCTAAATTGCTGTGTGAACACGTCTTCAGGCTCTACGGACTGCCCAATAACATTGTGTCCAATAGGGGGCCCCAATTCACTTCTTGAGTGTGGTCAAACGTCTTCCAGAGCCTCAATGTAAACATTAGCCTCAAATCAGGCTACCATCCACAGTCCAGTGGTCAGACAGAAAATCTGAATCAGGACCGCTTCCACTTCCTCTGCTCATGCTGTCATTGCCAACCCACGGAGTGGAGTTCATTTCTTTTTTGGGAGGAATATGCACAGAATTCTGTCCAAATCCTGCCTCAGGCATGACACCTTTTAAGTACACTGAACCCACTGATCTCCCATCCGTGAATGACTAGCTGCAGCTGAGCGAACAAGTTTGGGACAGTGCGCACCCCCATCTACAGAAAGTTGTCCAACACTATGTCAACATTGCTGGCCGAATCCAAGCTATGCCCTGGGGCAGTGGGTGTGGCTTTCCACCTGAGACCTTCGTCTCCACCTACCATGGCATAAGCTCAGTCCCAAGAATGTCGCCACATTCAAAATTATGTTGCCCCGGGGGGCCCGCCGAGGGACAGGCCCTACAGATCCTCATCATCGATGTTGAGGAGGTCTAACGATTCGAGGTACTCCACTCAAGACTACAATATTTCATTCCTGATTGTGCTCACTTCCATCAAGAGGATGGGGGACTTTGCATGCATTCTCAGTGAACAAATCTTGCCTTTGGTCCCACTAGCTCTCACATTATCTTGAGACCCCGGACTAGTTATGTGCCCAAGGTTCCCACCACTCCTTTTTGAGATCAGGTGGTAAACCTGCAAGCACTGCCCTGGAGGTGCAGATTCCAATTGAGGTGGCCTCATTGGGTGGTGGACACTTGCTCCCTTGAAGTGCAGGCTTACTCCACTCTGAGCATTGCTCCCCCTGGGCCCTGGCAAACAGCCCAATGTTCTGGCTTACGGGCCTTTGGTAAGGATACATACTGAGTTTCACTTGCTCTGACATGCTCGTCTCTCAGCATTGTTGCTCAATTACATGTTTCATCTAGTATTGGTTCCTGGCCTAATTCCTGTATCCTTCCTGATCGCTGGCTCACCGACAGCCTTAATCTCTCACCTACTCTGTCCAATAACTGCCTTAGACTGCATTATTATATATCATCAGTGGTGTAAGCTTATGTAACCAGCTTTAAAATAATGTTTTTGGAATTAGCAATGGAGGCTTGAGATGTTTAAGAAATTTTAAGGAAAATTTAAGCTCAATGTTATTGAGGTGTGATAATATTTTGTATAAGTGCAATAGCACTTATATATTAGGTGTTCTTAACTACTATATACTTGCATGGAAATATAAGTGCAATGTACGTATTGTGTTCATATTGTGTTTGCAAAACAATTTTCAGTTTTGCAAAACAAGTTTAGTGACAGGTTTTGTGGGTATGTTAAGGGTATGTTAATGAGTATGTTAAGTTGAGTTAAGGTGTCAACAATTGGTCATTGGGATTGGTCAACAATTATAAAAGTAATTACAGATGTAATTATATATAGGTATTTTTACAGCTATGCTGTTATTAGAAAAATATGGGTGAGGCTATCAATAAAAAATGTACCATTATACAGATAAAATAAAGATACAATATTATGGTTGGAATTAAGGGACAATAATTTTGGTTTAAATATGATTAATATTTAAATTATTATATAGGTATTATAATTATTTTTTTAAATCTTTATTCATGTATGACCTTCACATACAAAGATTTAATATACAATCAATTTCTACCAATACTTTTTGAAAATTTAAAAAATAAGCAAAATAACCAAATATTTTTCCTAATTTCTTTAACTTCATTTGAAAACAATTAATTCAACATTAGCATACATATGTTTGTATTATATTTTAGAACATGAACAAAAGCATAAAAAGCATTATGAAAACAATCAATACATTCAGAATTAAGATGATACAGCTTTTGAAATTGACTTCAAATTATTTGGTACTATTTTTTTGTGCAAAAAAACATTTGCTAAACGTGTTCTGATCTCTTTAGTTCTGGTGCAGTAAACAGCAGGGTTTATTAATGGAGAAACTAGAGAAGCTAAAATCAGAATTGCATTTCGCTCTGTTAAATTTAGCACAACACCTATTCGAGTTAGCATTCCAGAGACCAGCTTTGGTGCATAAAAACTGAGCAGAACAATGAGGTGACTCAAGCAAGTGTTGATCATTTGCTTTTTGCTTGAGTTGTTAGAGAGTTTAGTCACACTATATGCCAGGACAACATAGGTACACATTATAAAAGGAAACTGTCCACACATTGGCCACAGACTTATTATAACAGGTATGAAAAAATATGGTTCAGGATTAACACAGGAAGCTCTGATCATAGAAGCATATTCACAAAACACATATCTAATGACAGGCTGACAGTATGGGACACTGTCTACTATTGATATCACATAACCTAGAACAGCAAAACCAGCCAGCCAGGTCAAAGAAATGAGCAGAAATGTCAGTGAATTTGTTACAATGCTGTGGTATCTCAAAGGAAGCCTGATTGCAATAAGTCGATCTATTGCCATTAATGTCAGAGCCATGCACTCTGTGAAATCACCAAGATGATAGAAGTATGTTCTTGAGATACAAGAGTAGTATGAAACAGTTTTAATCTCAGCCAGCAGCACTGAGATCATGGTTGTGCTGCAGGTAGAAGAGAACATTATGTCAACAACAGCTAGATTACAGATTAATATGTACATAGGTTTGTGTAAATGTCGGTCAGTCAAGATGATAAACAGATTGATGCCATTTCCAAGCAATATAAGCATGTAGGTTATTAAGACGAGGACTCCGAGGAGCTTTTGGTTCGGCAAGTGATCAAATCCAGTGATTATAAAGCCATCTACATTATTCACAGTATAATTTTCATTTGCCATTTTCAATATTTTAAAACACATTTAGTACAGATGATATGAAGTCAATTAGAGCCTCAATGTACTCATATACACATAGGCAAAAAGCTCCTATGAAAGAAAATGGAAGAAAGATGCAGACAGAGTCTGTAACTGCAAGGTGATGAAAACTCTGAAAGGTCAAATATAGTTTTATCAGAAATACAAAAAGGGTTTCCTGCATTCTTAAGGATGGAAAAAAAGCTATAATTTGTCCTTTTCTTCTTTTCTTCCTTACTTCCAGTCAGAGTACTTTAAAAAAGCATAAACTGTCTGAGATGTTCCTCCCATCCAGATAAACGTATGACTGAAGTCCTGACATTTATATTTTACTAGTGACAGATACGTCATGGTTTCCTAGCAGCCTTGACTGAGTAAACTTAGAAAGTCTCTCAAGTATAGTGTATGGTTAAAAAAAAACATACATCTGACAAAAAATATCTGACAATTTTGCAATGCCTTAACTTAATATTTAATTGGACATGAGGGAGATAGGGGTAATTCGTCCCACAAGGATAAAAGAGATAGATTTTGTCTCATTCTTTGTGTAATACTCTTTAGTTTAATGCATAATTTTAACTTCAAATCAAATATCTAATCATGAATGTTAAATGATTGTTATATTGTTAACCACTCAAAAATAGTAGATTCTAGTGAATGAGATTATGGTTTACGGTAAAATCTCTGTAATTAGTAATGTATATACCAGCTCATTAATATACACAAGGGACTTCTTAATGTTCAGGTAATAGCTGAGCTAACAATGTTCCCTGTAGTGTTTCAGATCTCATTACACAAATGTTTTAATAGAATCAGTAACTGCTGGCAATGGGGATCAACATATAGTATTTTATGTTGAATTGCTTTATTATACACAATGCATGTACAAATATTTTCAGTTTGACCTTTCATTAAAATTTTATACTAATTCTATTCTTTGTTTGAAGCAAAAACATCATAATCTAAGAATGACCATTATAAATCAATCATGGTCAATCTGTTGAACTTGGCTTTTTTCTGCCTAATGGAGCAAGACCAGGGTTAGAAAAATAAATGCCTTTAAAACGGAAGGTGCAGACAGTTGAATGAAGGAAAAAATGCATAGTCAAGCCATTTTTTTGGTAAAGTTTAAGTTTCTTTTACCTGAGTGCTGTGCATTAAGAGTGTGTGAGGCGCTTATATTTGCATGCACAAGATATAGAAGAAGTTGCAAGCGCATTACAACAGATCAGTTTAAACTGGTCTGCCCCAAGCATGTGTTTACTGACTGGTAATCAAATAAAGCTGTATATTATCATGGCTGTGATTACCCATGGCATTCATTTGGCCTAATGATCTTATGCCTGCAGCTGAACATAAAGCAATATTTCATGGCTACTTGTGTGATATTTCTCATATAGCACCCTATGTCCTTTGCAGTGCAGAAGTAAGTTATTTTCAGTGCATGTGTTAGACTTGTGATTCATTATCCACTATAGGTAATAACAAGAAGAATAACAGCTATTTGCACTACAAACCAGTTAGGTTATGATAATGATAATAAAAGAATCTGAACAAAATACCATTGTGTGATATAAAGCAGCATTAGACTGTTTTTGTACAGGTATGTCTATTTTAGCCAGGTAATATAACTAGTAGCAAATGTCACTAGAAGCTTTGAACATTTAAGTTTCAAACGGCTGCCTCCACTCTTACCTTAAAAGTAATTTCCATTTAGTTCTGTAGAATATATTTTAGCTTTTTTCAGTTTTCAGACAGAGACAGAGCCACAATGCTTTCACCGTACACAAGGGTCCTCTTAATGATCCATTATTAGCTGAGCAGAGACATGCTTAAGATCCCAGTGCACAAATGTTTTAATAGAATCAGTAACTGATGTTATTGTTTGGCCTGAGGGACAACAGGCTTAATTTTAATTTTATATGATTAATATTAGTTATGCTTCACATACACAGTATGATTCAAATTTCACATACAGAGATTAAATACACAGTACATCTACAAACAGTTATATTTCACAGGTAGGTTTTGTCAATGTATAGAAGGACTTTTTGTTTAACATTTCACATTTCTGCTAATTCAGTTAATGTAAAAATATGCAGAGCTCCAAATATTGTTCCTATTTTCTTTTGCTTAAATTGAACCTCTGTCTATGCTTTGGCTTGTAGTTTCTAAAATGAGCAGGAGCATCACAGACATCAGAAAAGCAACATAAACACAACCAGAATTAAGACAATAAAGCAATTGAAATTACCTTTAAATGATGTGGTACTATTTTCTTGTGCAAAAACACATCTGCTATTCGTTTCCTGATCTCTTTAGTTCTGGTGCAGTAAACAGTGGGGTTTATTAAGGGAGGAATTAGAGAGGCTACAATCAAAACTGCATTTCGCTCGGTTAAATTGAGCACAACTCCTATTCGAGTTAGTAAAATAGAGACCAGCTTTGGTGCATAAAAACTAAATAAGACAATGAGGTGACTGGAGCAGGTGCTGATCATTTGTTTTTTGCTTGAGTTGTTGGAGAGTTTAGTCACACTGTAGGCCAGGACAGCATAGGTACATACAATAAAAGGAAACTGTCCACACAACAACCACATACTTATAATTACAGGTACAAAAAAATATGGTTCAGGATCAACACAAGCAGCTCTGATAAGGGAAGGATGATCACAGAACACATATTTAATGACAGGCTGGCGACAATATGGAACACTGTCTACCAATGATGCTATATAACCTATAACAGCAAAACCAAAGAGCCAGGAAAGAAAAATAAGCAGACATGTTCGTGAATTTGTTACAATGTTGTGGTATCTTAATGGAAGCCTGATAGCAATGAGTCGATCTATTGCCATTAATGTCAGAGCCATACAAATCGTAACATCACCAAGATGATAAAAGAACATACTTGAGATACAAGAGTAGTATGAAATAGTTTTAATCTCAGCCAGCAGCACTGAGATCATGGTTGTGCTGCAGCTAGAAGAGAACATTATGTCAACAACAGCTAGATTACAGATTAATATATACATCGGTTTGTGTAAATGTCTGTCAGTCAAAATAATACACAGATTGATGCCGTTGCCAAGCAATATGAGCATGTAGGTTATTAAGATGAGGAATCCGAGGAGCTTTTGGTTCTGCAGGTGATCAAATCCAGTGATTATAAAGGTGTGTAAAGTGAAATTTTCATTTGCCATTTTCAATCAGTCACTTCCCACATACAAATATTTTAAAATACAGTTAGCACAGATAAAAAGATGAAGTCAATTAGATCCTCTATGTATTCATATATGCACAGAAAAACAGCTCCTATGAAGGAAAATGGCATAAAGATGCAGATGGCGTCTGTAGCTGCAGGATGATGAAAAGTCTGGAAGTTGAAATATAGTTTTATCAGAAGTACAAAAAGAGTTTCATGCATTCTTAATAAAAAATTGTTTAATGTATTGTCCTTTTGTTCTTTATAGTTGAAATTTCAATCAGAGCACTTTAAAATAGCACAAAATAATCTGTCTGAGATGTTCCTCTCATCAGAAATACATGACTGAAAACCTGCCTTTTATATTTTAATATATGACTGATACGTCATGGCTTCCTAGCAGCTGTGATTGAGTAATCTACAACAACGTAGAAAGTGTCTACAAATATACGCACAGACACACACAACCACACACAGAAAAAAATATCTAATTAATCTTATTAATCTCTTGATGATATATAAATGCACATTAATAGGATATGGAGTATTTTCTGTTTCTGTATCTGTTTATATGTTACCAGTGCTATATAAACCATTTCAGCCATTCATGTTTTCAAATGTAAAATATTTCAATTAAGATAAAAAACAACAACATAGAATATGTTAATTAAAGCCAGGTTTCACCGTGACAACTTGCTGATGATATTAGTTCACACAGAACATAAACATTTTAGGCATAGTAAATTTTTTTTGGTTTTAGTATCCCCGTTATAATTCACCCATTTTAATTAGATGGAATTATATCCCCATTAAAATTCCCAATTATAATAAATGGACTTAGGTACCTCTTAGCTTGATGAAATTATTTCATTACAGTAGTGCAATTTTAAATGACCTTTGCAGGACAGTGACCAAGACCAGGAATTATTTTTGTTTTCTGTTATCTTTTATGTTATGCTTCAAGTGACCTCTGTCACCTCTGTGTCTGTTTTCTTGTGGGTTCATTGTAAGTCACACTCCACTTGTTTGTTTCCCTGCTGCTTCACACTAATGAGCTTCAAGACACAAGACTGAAATCTCTCAGGCCCCATATGAACCTCTCCACAGGTTTACCTGAGCAAACACAGTGCTATTAGCAGGGTAATTAACATGTTACTCATTATCCTTAGGAACAGATGCCTCATAATTGGATGATGCAAAATTTGTTGAATACTACACTTTCTGAACATTCTCAACACACACACATTTTGAGGGCAGACTATGAAACCCTAAAAAACAGAAACAACATATTATAAAAAAAAATAAACTGTTAGCTTAGTAATAAAATATCATCAGCCGATGACTGCATAGGTAATGTATGCAATGTGACACTTTACATGCAATAGCCTCAGAACACAGTATACAATAAAATATTTGAGGGCAAAGGCCATCCTTCACAATGTCTAGTTTGTAGATAGCAAAGACCCTCTTTGTGTTTCCAAAATTGAGTATTCTTTTTAGTTACTAAGATTGCCATTGAAATGGCAATATTCAAAATATACAGTAGGCCATTATGAAGCAGCAGCACTACAGTTTCTCCTCTCTGTATATTATTGTATGTAATGTATGTAATCATGCCATCAGTAACATGATTGGTCAACTGACAAGTCTAGAGAGGCCTGGCATTCATACTGTATCATAATCAGTGGCATATATAATTCAGTATGTAACAGATCAGGGGTTACAGGGCGGTGTGCTTGTATAAGCCTGAGCTTTCAACGGCCACATTGAGACTCTCTTGATGATACTATGGGTATATCACATTGTACTTAATTGCACTGTAACATTTTTTCAAGTCTTGTGTATTATATACAACATTCTTATCAATATTTAATATAATTATTTTTTTTACATTGTATACATGGTAAAATGTGTTTTTAGAATATGGAATGTCTAATATGCTTGTAAGTTTGGTTGGGATCTAACTGAGATAGCCGTGTTTAATATAACTCAATTTGTGCTTTTCTTTCTAGACAGCGTGAATACAGGATCAGTGAGTGAAATGGTTGTGAATCAAGATGTCACTGAAAACAGAAATATTTCAGTCCCGTCTTATTTCTTCATCAGTGGTTTTTCCGGAATACCTCACATGAGATACTATTATATATTTCTGTTTTTTGTCTACATTATTACTGTGCTCGGAAACTCTTGCCTCATGTTTGTTATCATTATGGACCGAAATCTTCACACTCCTAAATATTTAGCAGTCTTCAATTTGTCTTTGACCGACATTAGTGAGAGTACTGCTGTGATCCCGCAGCTACTGGATACTTTTTTGTTTGGGAATCAGTGGATACCTTATGGATTGTGCATGTCCAATATGTTCTCTGTTTTGTTATTTCTCGCAATGCAATCACTAACTCTCACTATTTTGTCTCTTGACAGATTAGTTGCTATTACATTCCCACTCAGGTATCATATGATTGTGACCCACAGATCAATGCTTGTTATGATTGGTGCTTCATGGACACTAGTACTTTTACTAATGGTCATTGGAGTAAATTTTATGAGCAGACTTTCTTTTTGCAAAGTTATTGTCACCGTTAACAGTTTCTACTGTGATCATGGGCCAATATATCGTTCAGCTTGTAATAATAATTTCCCAAGCTCTGTGATAGCCAATTTGTTCCCAGCAATCATCCTTGGGTTTCCAGTAGCTTTTATTATCTTTTCATATACATGCATAGCTGTGACATTGTTCAGAATCACAACTCCACAAGACCGCCAGAGAGCAACAAAGACATGTACTGCTCATTTAATATTAGTGGCTATATTTTATGTGCCCATCACTTTTACATATGCATTTTGGCCCTTTATTAACACAAACACAAGAATCATTAATCTTTCTCTGACTTCTGCACTTCCTCCAATGCTTAACCCTTTAATCTACACATTCATGACAGAGGAGTTTGTGGTGTCTGTTAAAAGACTTATTAAACGAAGATTCATATTCCCGACTCATAAATAGACCTCTTGTGGTATTTTGTTATTTTTTTCCCCTGTGTGTTATTTTATGATATGTACAATAATTAATGTTTATAAATATATATTTATATATATTGTAATTGTTTCATTTTTCAGTATTATTATTTATTTAAATAGTGTCTGAACATATTACCTTTGTTCATCTGGTTCCTCTATATTTGTACTGCAATAATGCTGAGAATCTAATGAACTAAAAGATCTATGGGTTCATGAAGAGCCTTGGGAACATTCACAGAAATTTTCCATAAAAAAACATTCTATTTATTTTTAAAGATTATTTTTTAAAATGTTCTTTACTTTTTACTAAAGAGTTCTTTTGGGCAATAAAATGTCTTTACTGTAAAAACACCTTATGCAGTGCATAGCAGTGTCTCTGCATCATAAGATTGCCCATGAAAGCTAGAAAGGACCTACAACTCCAGCCATTTAAACCGAACAAGCTCAGAACAAATGCAATATATATAATATATACAATATATAATATTTACAATAAATTTGTTACAGTAACTGTGGTATTGCATATTATATATATATATATATATATATATATATATATATATATATATATATATGGAAAAGCATCTGGCTCTCCGTCCATTTTGTAAAACTCCCTCTTTGCACACCCCTGCTTTAGGGGAATTAAGCGGAGGTAGATAAGAGCAGATGTTAATACTTTCATAGGAGCTTTTACTCTAGTCCAGACGAAAAATGGACCAGATTTGTGACACTTAAAGACATAGACATCAAACGTATGTGGAGGAATAAAATGGCTAAGACAACATAAAAACTATTAAATCTCAAATATAAAAAAATCCTAATATACTTGTCTCAACAGATGTAGAGGATTCAAGTGCTGTAACAAACAGTTTATTGACAATGAATATAATGAAAGATCATAGGAAGTGAAGAGTCTTAGAGTAGGGAATGCAGGGGCCGCAATGGAATCCACACGGCAATGGGACACCAATTCAAAGAAACAAGACCAGAACCAAACGGTGAGAAGGTGGTCACAGAGATCAAGCAAGACAGGCTGGAGCAAAGACAAGACCAAACACACACAATAAATAGCGAGTGTAAACAAGCCACAGCTGATCTCAGTCCGTCCATTTCAGACACACCCACTAATCAGACACATACAACACAAGGAATGAGACAATGAACCTATGTTACAATAGCCCGCCTTTGGGGATGGTGGTGACGAAATCTAGAATGTGGGACCAAGGTCACAAATGACGGACAGTGGTTAAAGTAACCCTCTGGAGGTCAATTGTCTTACCACGAGCACAAACTGAAAAGGCCAAAACAAACTCTTGGATGTCATGAGCCATGGTGTGTCACCAGATTCCTACATGACAAGCCACGTTGGAAGAATGATACCAAAAATTACGTATGACCTTAACCTCTCTGGCACAAACAGCTGACTTGCTGGGCATTCTGGGCAGAGGTTAGTGCAAGGCATGATTCGATCCCTGCTGCTAGAGAATCCGCACAAATGTATTTAGCTCCATGGCCTCCCTTTCAGAAGCAGAAACCAAATATAGTCTGCCTTTACTTGGAGAATGTACCTGAAACTATAGCACAGTCGTAGGGATGATGTGGAGCAAGAGAAGCAGCCCAACTGAACACCTCCTTCAGGTCGTGGTACTCCTAACGGGCACGTTTGACAAAGTTTACCATCTCATCCTGCAACAAGACACAAATAACATCTCTCACTCCATGTCAAAACACAGTTTTCCCCAGTTCAGCGTCCGAGGACCATGCTTATAGAAGGATGGCCCAACACTACAGGAGTCAGTGAAGAGTTAGTGAGGTAGAGCGTAACCTGTTCCATGTCATTGCCTGAGGTGACGAGAGTTAGTAGCAGCGTGGACTGAGTAACACTGGGAAGTGACTGTCCATTGAGAGCTCTAACAGAGATCTGTTGGCTCAGAGGAATATATGGATGTGAAGGTGTCTGGCCAGTGCATTGTCCAAAAAATGACTTTCGGCCCCAGAATCAATGAGAGCACTGCCCTCGCAGTCCTGGTCCGCCCATTGTAGCCTTACTGGGAGGAGAGTACTGGGGCATGGAAATGTCTCCACAATAACAGATCGCAAACTCTCTAACGTATTTTAAAGATTATATGCCGCAAAATATTTTATGGAAAATCCAGTGTTTAGTTAATCCTGATAAGCACTGGTCATCACAGTTTTAAACACGTTTTTCTTCTTTTGTGAGGGGTTTGGCATAATGGCCGATGAAACTTTAAATGAAACTTTAAAGAATGTGGCCCACACATCTCCTGGAAATCCTGTATAATTTAACTAATCTGATGATGACTTCAAAACTCCTGAAGTGTTTTCACTTTTGTGTGCCATATCCATCAGACGTTTAGCCAATGTTCTGTGGATATGAAGTCTGAGGCTGAGACTAAGGAACCCTAGGCATCATTCTTTTGGTCAGAGTCAGTAGAAAGGTCTCTTTAATCTGTTTAAAATCCTAAGCATTGATTACAGTCTGTAAACTGCACCTGTGTTTTTTAAGATATGCAGCAACAAGCTTTAGATATGCAACTCTACTAATCCTAATGTTCTTACAGCATATTTTGAGGGTTAAGGGCTTCTTTCACAATTGAGTGAAATCCCTGTAGATTACTTAGTGTATTTGATTCTGACATACCAGATCATGCCAGATCTTTGCTATGATTGGTCAACTCACAAGTCTGAAGAGACCTGCCATTCATACCTGAAGGATATATAGTTCAGTATGTATCAGGTCTAGTGAAGTCTTTTTACAGTACTGTTTCTGTAAAAGCTTGAGTAACACTTCCTATAGTCATATATATTTTTCTGTGAGTACACCTGATCTACTGTATTTGCAGCATGTATTGTACAAAATGTTTGTTTAACAGGGAAATGGATGTTTTAAGATGCATGTTAAATTATGATTGTGCTTTTAGAGCTTGAAATGCCTAATATTTTCATGTTATGTAAAGTTAAATCTTTTGTTACCATGTTTAATAACATACTTTTTTTTACCCAGACAGGATAGAGGATCAGTTAGGTGAAATCGCCATGAATCTTGATTTCACTGAAAACAGGAATATTTCCATCCCGTCTTATTTCTATATCAGTGGTTTTTCTGGTATACCTCACATAAGATACTATTATATATTCTTGTTTTTTGTCTATATTATTTCTTTACTTGGGAACTCCTGCCTCATGCTTGTCATTATTATAGACCGAAATCTTCACACTCCTAAATATATTGCTGTCTTTAATTTATCACTGACAGACATTTGTGAAAGCAGCGCTGTGATCCCTCAGCTACTGGACACGCTTTTGTTTGGGAATCAGTTGATCCCGTATGGATTGTGCTTGTGCAATATGTTCTCTGCCTTTGTATCTATTTCAACGCAGTCCTTAACTCTTGCTGTTCTGTCTTTTGACAGATTAGTAGCGATTTGTTTACCACTGAGGTATCATATGATTGTGACCCACAGATCAATGCTTGTTATAATTGGAATCACTTGGGCAGTGGTACTTCTTATGGTGACCACCTCTACAGTTTTTATCAGCAGGCTTTCTTTCTGCAGAGCTATTGTCATTATAAATAGTTTCTACTGTGATCACGGGCCTATATATCGTTCTGCCTGTAGCAACAATTTCCCAAGCTATGTGATAGCTGGTTTGTACCCGGTATTAATTCTTGGCTTTCCAGTAGCTTTTATTATCTTTTCATATACATGCATAGCTGTGACATTGTTCAGAATCACAACTCCACAAGACCGTCAGAGAGCAACAAAAACATGTACTGCTCATTTAATATTAGTAGCAATATTTTATGTGCCCATCACTTTTACATATGCTCTTAATTCCATTATAAACACGAACACAAGGATAATTAATCTTTCTCTGACCACTGCACTTCCTCCAATGCTTAACCCTATAATTTACACATTCAAGACAGAGGAGTTTATAATCTCTTTGAAAAGGCTTTTTAAAAGGAGAATCATATTCCCATTTCCAAAATAAACCGTTTTTTCTCTCATTTTAAAAAACATCATCCGATACTGTTGTCATTTGTATTGTTTTATCACTGTTGTGGAATAATTTATCCTTCAATTTTCTGCAGACTTCATAAACCCATAACAAATGCTAAAGCCAATACTGTGATGTATTATAAGAAAAAAAAAACACAATTGTTAAACTAATAAAACAAAGAGTGGTGAATTAACAGCATTCTAGCTTTAGTGTGTAAGTCTTGTGTTTCTTACTTAAAACACGTCCCTGCTCTTTTCCAATTGACCTCTTCAGGGAAGTAATAAAAAGGGCACTTTAGACCACCCTTTAAAAAGTGAGAATTAAAGTGTTTAGTTTTGTTCAGCTTTAGTCATAGTTATATTGTTTTATTTACTTACATTAATCAGAACTTGCAATTGTAAGTAAATGCATAGTGTTTTTCAACCCTGGTCCTGGGCGCCCCCCAAAACTGATTAGGGATTATGGAGGCACACAAAATATGCAGTGTTGGGGGGCACCCAGGACCACAGTTGAGAAACACTGGTATAGATAAAAAGGAATTGTAAATTAATAACATGCTACTCTGAATTGTAAAATACATTTGTGAATAAAAAACTGCCAAAAACTAATAGTTGTACACAAAATAGTAATACAAAATATATATTTATTTCATTCTGTAAATAAATATATTGCATTGAATATTTAAGAATGCTACTGTTTTTAATAATATGCAAAAAAAAAAAAAAAATTATTTTGAAACTAAAAGTAGAAGTAAACTGTTTTAAAGACTTGGTTCATTAACTGTTGAACCGGTATAGTTAACAGTAAATTGCTCTACAAACCTATGTTTAAGAAAACAATAATACATTTAAATAATCTCAAAACAAATAAAACTTTGCAATATTAAACTCATAAGCTAAAGTACCAATAAGCAACAACGGAAGCCTTGCACATCCAGAAAACACATAAGACCTTAGTTAAAAATATAGTGGATAGGCCTAAATTAGGTTTCAGTGACAACAGGAATATTATCAGTTAATGCACAATTAAAACATTTGTTTTGTTGTACTTTTGGGAAACACATAGTAATATAATGTAGCTCTAACAAATGTTTATAACTTCTCTTGTTCAACAGCTATGGCATTACAGGAAAATGTTGCACAGATCAAGTCCATTAGCTGAATTTATTTTTTGCGTATAAAAGGTTTTTTTTGCATATTCTTTCAAAAGGCTGTTGCCTCCATCCTCAATATCAGTGCATTTGTCTGCTTACATGTCATGTTCAGTTAAAACAGCCATTTGATAATGAAGTGAATGATTATTAGCTCTGGATTCATTCCTTTCTAGATGAGTTTCGAAAAGTCTATTCAAATCTTTCATTTAAAAATAACTGCCGTAAAAGGACATTATTTCTGTTTCTTTTTTTAAAAAAAATTAATGACTAGCCTTAGTTATTATGGAGCGACAAATTTAGGCTTCATTATCTCCTCTCTTTTGGTTAGTCCCAGTTCCGTGCTGTGCTGTGATTGGTCAGGTGACAAGTCCAGTGAGGCATGAAGTTTGAAGTAGTCGATCAATTGAGGTATATAGTTCAATATATAGCTGGTCAGGGAAAGTTTTTCAGTGCTGTCTGATTTATACACCAGACCCACTCTTTACCTTTCTGTGAGTATGAGTATTTAAAGATGCATGATAACATTAATGATTACTTAAATTTCTTCGTATTTCAAAATTTTTTCTTTGTCAACATATCTATCTTGTCTTGTGATTTCTTACCACAATAAGTAAACGCACCTTTCTGTCCAGACAGGATGAATAGAGGATCAGTGAATGAATTAACCATGAATCTTGATTTTACTGAAAACAGGAATATTTCTATTCCATCTTACTTCTACATCACTGGTTTATCCGGAATACCTCACATGAGATACTATTACATTTTTCTGTTCTTTGTCTATTTTATCTCCTTGCTTGGAAACTCCTGCCTCATGTTTGTTATCGTCATGGACAGAAATCTTCACACTCCTAAATACATCTCTGTCTTTAATTTATCACTGACAGACATTTGTGAAAGTACCGCTGTGATCCCTCAGCTACTGGATACATTTTTATTTGGGAATCAGTTGATACCTTATGGATTGTGCATGTCCAACATGTTCTCCAATATGTTGTTTTTTACAGTTCAATCACTAACTCTTGCTGTTCTCTCATATGACAGATTAGTTGCTATTTCATTACCATTAAGGTATCATATGATTGTGACCCACAGTTCAATGTTTTTTATGATAGGTGCTTCATGGACACTAGCACTGTTGCTAACAATGATTGGAGCTATTTTTATGAGCAGACTTTCCTTTTGCAAAGTTATTGTCACCGTTAACAGTTTCTACTGTGATCATGGGCCAATATATCGTTCAGCTTGTAACAATAATTTTCCAAGCTCTGTGATAGCCAGTTTGTTCCCAGCAATCATCCTTGGGTTTCCCGTAGCTTTTATTATCTTTTCATATACATGCATAGCTGTGACATTGTTCAGAATCACAACTCCACAAGACCGTAAAAGAGCCACAAAGACATGTACTTCTCATTTAATATTAGTGGCTATATTTTATGTGCCCATCACTTTTACATATGCTCTTTCTTCATTTATAAATGCTAACACAAGGATAATTAATCTCTCTCTGACCACTGTGCTTCCTCCAATGCTTAACCCTATAATCTACACATTCATGACAGAGGAGTTTATGGTGTCTGTGAAAAGACTTATTAAAACACGAATCACATTTCTCCAACTTAAATGACATTCATTTTCTGAATTTTATTTTACCTATATCTTCAGGATAGATAATGTTATTGTCAATATTACCTGTTATAAAGAGCAAAGAGAAGTCAAAACTATTAGGCAAAATTGTTGTTCACCAAGTAAATGCTTTTTAAGGCTATCTTTTTCTTCATTATATTTTACAATGTCAGCAACCTATGTTTAGGTGTGTTTACTCTTTATTGGTCCTCCTTTTAAAGTGGGTTTTGATATTTGTGTGGGTAATTATTATTATTTACAGTATATAGTATTATTATACATTTAAAGGTTACAATTTTATATTTTAATCAAATTACAATACTATTGTTAATTGACAAGCTTTATAGACTATATATAGACCATACAGTCCTTTAGATTCACCTTATACAACAACTGGAAGATGAGACCCTTCCTAGCTATTCTTCTCTGGACTGGACTTTTGTAACATTCTCTTGGCAGGCCTTCTCGCACGTACTATCCATGCATCAATGAGAGTGGTCTTCAGTGAGCTGTAGAAAGCCCGGTCACACCTCTTTTTTATCATTTTGCTCTTCAAACTTATGTGTCCTCAAGGACCTTGCGCTATGCAAGTGACTGGCACCTTGTGGTGCCATCCCAAAGAGCCACAAAATTAATTTCAAGGACCTTTTCCTACACTGTTTCCAGCTGGTGAAATAAAAATGTCTTTGAATAAAGGTGTCCGCTACATGATTAAATATAAATGGATGGAACTTTGAGCACCTATCTAGAGTCTGCTAGACCAAAGTAGGCATGAATTACTAACAGGGCTTGTAGGTCCAGTAGCCTATTGGTGGAGATGAGCGCAGTCAGGAGGGCCATTTTCATCCATCTTCACCTCTGAGAACCTTATATTTAGGTCATATTTCCTAAAGACCTGCTGCCCAAAGTATTGTAGTCTGCTGCTATTAGGACATGTAGTCCTGCTGCTGCCCATTCTGGTTAAGTAGAAAAAGTGCTGCAGTGAAAAAAATAGAAACGTAGGTTGTACAAATTTCTTTGTCAAATTGTTATTTTTATTTGTCTTGTCAAAATGCTAAATATTCAACCGTCCACACTCGACGAGAATATGATCTTAATAGTTTTTAATCTTATACAAAGGAGCAAATAACACTGCTACAGGCAGGCAGGAAAGAATATAACCACACTTAACTACGATGAAGACTGGACGATGTAACAGAAGCAAACAGGAACTATTATACAAAAGGTAAATTACATAATTAACAAGACACAGCTAAATACAATAAGATGAGTAACAGAAAGTAGGTCACATAGAGCACGTGGAACATGAAAACAGAAGGTGCGTCCTCGCACCGAAAACAGAAACAGGAAAATGGGAACAGGTTTCGGTGGAGGACGGGTCACCAGGAGGGGGTTGGCAAACAGAGTCCAGGGAAGAACAGATGGAAGGAGGAGCCTGGGAAGAGACAGGAGGAGTCTGGAGCACAAGGAGATCCAAGGGATCCAGAGCACAGCCCTGACAACCCACTGTGGAGCCGACGGAGGGAGGAGCCTTGGAGGATGAATGGCCATCGACTCCATGGGGCCGACTGATGGCGGCGGAGCAGGTGGTGGAAGAGCCAGAGATGGAGAGCCGAAGAGCCAGGGTGAAACCAAGAAACAGGAGGACCTAGGTGACACCGAAGGCACTAGCGACCGATGCGGAGACAGGGAACCAGAAGGATGCGGTGGAGCCAGAGCGACAGAGGACCTAGGGGGAGTGGGGGGATAGAGGTGGGATAGAGAAGCCTGAAAGAGCCGAAGGGATGAGGTGCAGCCGGAGGAGAGGAATCCCAAGGTGATGGATGGTCGACGACAGACCATGGCAGAGCCAGCTGGCAGATGGAGCCTGGTGGACTGGTGGGCCACGGTGGAGAGGAGGGAGCTAGGAGCCAAGAGGGAGCCGAGCCGATGGGTCTACTGGCCGAGGAGGAGTCCAGGACTCTGAGGCTGTATGATGAGGTGAGGGATCCTCCATCCACGATGGCGATGGTGACACTCAGACCTGAGCATCAGCACCAGATGATGAGCTGAGGGTAAGGTGAGAGAGCTGCAGGGAGACGTCGACGGCAGCTGGATAGGGTGGAAAAACTTTGTGAGCAGCCACTGGAGGGCGCGCAGGCTGTGCAGTTACTGGTGCAGGTGCTGACTACACGGGCACTGGCGGAGGTGCTGGAGGCACGGGTACTGGAGGCAGGGACTCAGGATGGCTGGATGGGACCAGCGGGGATTCAGGACAGCTAGTCGGAACCAGTGGGGATTCAGGACGGCTGGACAGGACCAGCGGGGATTCATAATACGGGGAAGGGTTAAAGTCCATTTCCAAGTCCCCATTCCAGCATATTGAATCCTCTTGAAGATCCAGCAGCCCCAGATTGATAATTAGCTCACTCTCAACCTTTGTGCAGTGGTCGGAGCTCCACTCTGTGCTCTCGCTGTTCTTGGCATTCTCCACCATGGCGTGCTCTCTTGCCGGCTCACGCACTTGGTCTGATACAATAGTCTCTGGTCTGGTGGTGCTCCACGGCTCTCTGGCAATGGCTCTGCAGTCGCAGCAGACTCTGTAACTCTGTCAGCGGTGGGCACTGGCTGTGGCTCCGCATCGTGGTGGGCTGGGCTCTGGATCGGGAGTGGGGCTGATGTCGCCCCCACTCGTTGTATGCAGCGATGCTCTCTAGAGGACCATTCCCGTACAGCTTAGCTTGCGAGGAGATGTTCAGTCCACGGAAGTAAATCGTGCACAGAAAGCTGTCCATGTACCGGGGGTTGTTGGCGAGAAACAAAAAGTCATCCGTGTGGTCCTCAAGAGAGCGATCACCCTGCTCCAGCATGAGGACATTAGGACAAAAATAAAACAAAAGGGGAAAACACGCCGCTTCTTCGGTCTGGTCTTCTGTCACCGTGTGGTTCAGGAAGAAGGAGGACTCGATGAGAATATAATCCTAATAGTTTTTAATCTTATACAAAGGAGCAAATAGCACTGCTGCAGGCAGGCAGGCAGGCAAAACAGAACGAATATAAACACAATTAACAGCAAACAGGAACTATTATACACAAAGTAAATGACATAATTAACAAGACACATCTGAAGACAATAAGACGATTAACAGAAAGTAGGTCACATAGAGCACCTAGAACATGAAAACAACAACAGAAGAGTCAAAAAATGTGACATTCGGGAACAGGATATTGCTCGCTTCCTGGTTGGGTCCCATGGGTCCCACAGAAGAGATGTGTGAATGTCCACTTAAACCTTCAGGTTGAAAGACAATCATTTTAAAATCCTAATCCAACACAAAATAATGGACCAGCATATAATTTCATGATAATAAAATACCCATAGCTTTTGTATGCATTGATGCCAAAAGTTTCTCTTTGACCACAATAAATTAAATGATACTTTTGGATTTTCTTTGGATTTGTGGGAGTGAGAACAGCTTTAACCTATGAATGCTATACAGTGTCATGAGTTTTATGCAGTTTACAATTCTTGGTAAAATCGTGGTTTGTTAGAAGGGGAACTATTGCTAATACTAAGGAACTGATGATCCAGGTCATCAAAATTAGCTAGTTTTCTATATCAGTGTATAGGCTTTGTAAAGAGTCCAAACATGTAACATTTTTAGACATGCATAGATTGTGTAGATTTATACCTGACCTCTCAGCTTCAAGTCTATAGCGTAGGGAGAAGCGTTGATGCATGAATTAAAGTCCCAAGATAAAGAGAATGATCTTATATAAATATGCCTGTTGACTGGTAAAATAATGTCATTCTGGCAGCTTTGGAGAAGGTAGAGTTAGAGTATAAATCATATGATTCCTCTGTTTTTTGCTAACAATTTCACTGAAATTACTGTAAACAATTTTATTATTAATGTCATAGAACATCTAAGTATTTTTATTTAATAGTTTAACTAGAAACTATATTTATGCTTTGTATATTCTGTTAATTTGTGTGTTTGTATAACAGTTTTTATTTTTATCACAGCAAGACAACAGGAATCATGAGCTCCATGCAGTCAGACTCCTCTGCAAATGTGACCTTTATTCGTCCTGCAACATTTTTTATCAGTGACTTTTCAAATATCCCACATGCAAAATACTACTATGTGTTCCTGTCTTTAGTGTATGTTGTGACTGTTTTAGGAAATTCATTTATCATGTGTATCATTTATTTGGCCCGCAGACTCCACACAGCCAAATACATTGCTGTTTTTCATCTGGCTTTTTCTGATCTGTGTGGAAGCTCAGCTTTGATTCCAAAAATCATAGACATGTTTTTATTTGAGCACCAGGACATTTCTTATGACGCGTGCATGGCTAATATGTTTTTTGTATACCATTTCATGAATCTGCAGTCTTTGACACTTCTTGCTTTGGCTTATGACAGATTGGTAGCTATTTGTTTTCCTCTGCGGTATCATGCCATTGTAACCAAACCAGCCATGTTTCTGATCATAGGAGCGATGTGGATTTTGTCTGTGACATTTTTTTCTGTACTTGTAGGTTTGGTGAATAGACTCTCTTTTTGTAGGTCTAATGTACTTAATAGCTACTTTTGTGATTACGCCCAGATCTGTAGACTAGCCTGTAATGATAATTCTATAAATGTTTTGATAGCTAATATTTCCTATGGTCTTCTGATTTGCACACCACTCATACTGATCATCATTACATATTTCTGCATTTCTCTGGCTTTGCTTAAGATTGCTCATGGTGCTGACAGAATGAAGGCCATAAAAACCTGTACTTCACATCTCATATTGGTGGCAATTTTTTATCTCCCAGTTTTAAGCAATATCATTGCATCTGTAACAACACCTTTGCATTTAAATACTCAGATAATTAACAATTCCCTGACACAGGCAATACCACCTATGCTGAATCCCATCATATACACTCTAAAGACAGAGGAGGTCATGCAATCCATAAAAGACCTGTACAAACGGAGCAGGGTGAACATAACGAGAGAAAGGAAGATGAAATGCAGTAGAATTTAATATAATTACAGGTTTAATTACATGTCTTCTGATCAATGTGTGAAGGAAAAATAATATGAGGTACATTTTGCCTACCACAAAATTGCTGTTAATTGACTGCCTGAATGAAACTCTTATGTTTTTATGTGTGAATTTGCGAATTAAACAGACCAAATATGTTTAAAATCTTTGGGCATAAATTAGAAATGCTGATTTGGGATTTATTTCTGCTTTGATATTATTTATTATAAAAATGTTCAAATAATTTCAGTCAAGTCTTAATAATAAAGCTTTGAAACTATGGACATTTTCATTCAGTGATTTAATAAGTCAATTAAAAGAACAAATATATTACTTGACTCTTAATATAAGAATAATTTTTTTTAAAAAGATCTGCATCTTATTTGTTGTGCATATTAACACACATCTTCACACTCCTGAATATATTAATGACTTAAATGAATTATTAACCGCCATTTGCTCTGCTGATTGTGACCTTCACAGATAGTTTGTGAATTAATTCATATGATTATATTCATATGTAATTTATAAAAAATTCTGAGTTTTGAGTTGTTGCACTCCCGATTCTTCTTTTTTTTTGCATCCTGACCCTTAACCTAAAAGCCTCTCAACAAAACACATAACAAACCGTTAAAGCAATCTGGAGCCCTATAATATTCTGTATGGGCGGAAAAGAATGAAAGTTACTACATGGTCTCATGGCATAAACATAGAGTGCACTTTTTAGCAAGACGCAAAAAATACATACCAACAGGTACATATCACTGCAGTTCCCAAAAGAAATTAAGGTATCACTTTAATTTCATGGTCCTCTTGACACATTCTGTTGACTATAAGTAACGATTGACCTACATATCTGTGAAGTCTCACCAGGTTGTGAGTAGAGTATAAGTAGAGTAGTAAAATTATGGTTCGAAAAAGTTGCCATGTACTTGCAAAGTTACTAATAGTCAGTAAAATTTCCGTTTTACTCCTTATAAAACACAATGTACTCGTCACATCGTAAAAAGAATGGCATCTATGCTAATATTAGTCTGTTTCTTTCTCATTCTGTTTCTCAGCTTATACACAGATCAGATGGTGGATCAGCACCCAGGGATAGCGTTCATCTGAGGATAGAACACACACATATAAGTCCTTTACACAATCTGACATAGCTGCATTTAAAATTGAACTGGAAATTAAGTGCTGGGCGTCTAGCCAGAGGAGAACTGGCCCCAACTGAGCTAGTTTTTTTTCCCCAAGATTTTTTTCTCTCCATTCTGTATAGATGGGTTGGTTCCTTACCGCTGTCTCGTCTGGCTTGCTTAGTTGGGGACACTTAATTTTTAGCTATTACCGTCGATTTGATTACAGAGACCGTCTCTGCATTTAATAACTAATTGTTCAATCTTGTCATTATAACATCCCTATCACTACTTGATACTGTTCAATGCTTTGATACAATCTATATTGTTAAAAGCGCTATGTAAATAAAGGTGATTGATTAATTTTATTGTGGGACTCCCAACAGTCAGAGTTTGCAAATATTAAATAGACAGTCTGCTAATACTCTAATGAGAGTTGTTGATATGTAGGTGTAAAGTTACTTATTGTCAACAGAACACTCAAAAGGACCATCAAAATACAGTGTTACCAAAATTGACACTATTGTCACATCTCTGGACTCCTTTTGTTATGGTCTTTGTCTCGTGCCATGTGCTCCCTGTGCCCTGCCTTCCCTCCGTGTTAATTATATCATTGTCTTCAGCTGCGTCTTGTTAATTTACCCTGTGTACTTAAGTCCTGTGTTTTCAGTTCCGTTTGTCCGATCTCGTCTTTATTTTCGTGTGGTTTTGTTGTATCTGCCTGCCTGCCTGCCTGCCTGCCTGCCTGCCTGAATATCGTTTATTTAACCTAAGTGGATTAAAGCCTTTTTGTTTTCAATTATATTCGTTGTATGCTCTCGTGCTTACCACACGCGTGACAGAAGATCGGACCGTACAAAAGTACAAGTAAAAATAGTATAGCGGCGTTTATTTTCTTTTATTTTGAAAATGTTTTCGCCCTATCGAGACCCGAATTTCCTAATCCTCCTGCTGGAGCAGGGGGATTGCTCTCTCGAGGAATATACCGAGCTATTCCTCCAAAAGCCAACGACTCCCGTTACCCGGACAGCTTACTGTGCGAAATCTACTTCCGCGGACTTAACATCTCCAGTCAGGCGCAGCTGTCCGGGAGCGGTCCTTGAGAGAGCATCGCCGCTTACGTCGAGTGGGTGCTGGTGTCCTGCAATTCGTCAAGGACTGTTGCGCTGGAGGACAACGACACCAGCCCCACTCAGGATCCAGAGCCCAGCCCATCCCTTCACCGCATGGTCGAGCCCCAGCCTGAGCCCACCGCTGACACGGGGGCAGAGTCGAGCGCGCCCACGGACCCATCGCCAGAGAGAGCGACAAAGCCGTGGAGTGTCACAGGACCCGAGCCGAGTACGTCAGACCAGGTGTGCGAGCCGGCAACAGAGCTCACCACGGTGGAGACAGCCGACTGCAAGGAGAGCGTGGAGTGGAGCTCTGCCCACTGCACATCGGCTGAAGGTGAGCTGATTCCCCAACTGGGGCTGCTGGATTCCCAAGAACTCCCTCCAGTGCCCGCGCCACGTGCGCTCCCTCCAGGGCCCGCGCCTCGTGCGCTTTCAGTTTTCCCTCCCACCCTGGTCATACGGCACTGATGGATCCCAGCAGCCCCTGCGCTCACCCTCAGCTCACCATCTGGAGCTCGCCACGGGTCTGCTGGTCTCCATCGCCGTCGAGGGTGAAGGATCCCTTGCCTCGCCGTCCTGCCTCCGAGTCCCAGACTCCTCCTCGGCTCGTAGACCCGTCGGCTCCCCCTGGGCTCCTAGCTCCCTCCTCTCCACCGTGGTCCGTCAGTCCACCAGCTCCACAAGGCTCCATCGTCCCTCTGGCTCCACCTTGGTCTGTCGTCGACCATCCGTCGCCTCGGGATTCCTCTCCTCCGGCTTCACCTCGTCCCTCCATCCCACCGGCTCAGTCAGTTCTTTTTGAAACTGCGGTGAAACATGCAGTATGGTATGTGAAAACTGTGTTGCACAAAAAGTGGAGCTGGGGATGGAGGAGGGTGAATAAACTGCTGAATAATACTGAATAGACTAATAATACTTATAGGGATGCTGTGATAGGTTTCATATTCCCATAATTCCTGCAAGCTTGACTCACATGACCTGTCAGAACTACTACTACTCTTCATTTGTATAGATACAGTTAATTACTTATAGTGTTTTAATTCTTTACACAATCAAAAATATCTACATGATACTGTGTAACTACAAAGTTATTGTTGCTGTTCAATAAAAAAAATCCTACCCCAACATACTTATATGCTTTCATGACAATACATTTTTCTTTGACAGCATAGCCTACTGGCTATCTCACAATAAAGAAAAGTGCTTTTGGCATGATTGGGTGCTATTTGTGGAAATGTGGACTAGTGATAATATTAGAGCAATGCTCTTAAACAGACTAATCAAAATTAGTTTTTTTTTTTTTTTTTTTTTAATTTCCTATAATGGCAGAGTCCAGAGATTTTGCCATGTTTATGCATGCTCCTGCTTCCTCAACTCTATAGGGAGAAGGGTTGATCCATGAACTAAAGTCCCAAGCTCATGACCTAATATAAATATGTCTGATGATTGGTACAGTAGCACAATATTATTGTGGCAGCTTTGGAAAAGGTAGAGTATAATCCATGTGTTCCAGTGTTTCTCTCTCTAATTTACAGCAATTTCTCTAAAAATATTATTTGTTTAATATTACTGGTAAAGAACATCTAAGACTTTTGTATTTATTAATCTTTGTGACTGAAAATGAAATCCTTGTAGGATTATTCTGTTATTTTGTGTGCTTTAATAACAGCTCTTTATCACAGGTGAAACAGATAAACAGGAATCATGAGCTCCATGCAGTCAGACTCCTCTGCAAATGCAACCTTTGTTCGTCCTGCTACATTTTATGTCAGTGACTTTTCTAATATCCCACATGCAAAATACTACTATGTGTTCCTGTCTTTAGTGTATGTTGTGACTGTTTTAGGAAATTCATTTATCATGTGTATAATTTATTTGGCCCGCAGACTCCACACAGCCAAATATATTGCCGTTTTTCATCTGTCCCTTTCTGATCTGTGTGGAAGCTCAGCTTTGATTCCAAAAATCATAGACATGTTTTTATTTGATCACCAAGACATTTCTTATGAAGCGTGTTTAACAAATATGTTTTTTGTGTATCATTTCATGAATCTGCAGTCTCTGACACTTCTTGTTTTGGCTTATGACAGATTGGTAGCTATTTGTTTTCCTCTGCGGTATCATGCCATTGTTACCAAACCAGCCATGTTTCTGATCATAGGGGTGATGTGGATTGTGTCTGTCACATTTTTTTCTGTACTTGTAGGTTTAGTGAATAGAATCTCTTTTTGTAGGTCTAATGTACTTAATAGTTATTTTTGTGATTATGTCCCAATTTGTGGACTAGCATGTAATGATATTTCCATAAATATCTTGATGGGTAAAATTTCTTATGGTCTCCTGATTTGCACACCACTGATATTGATAATCATCTCATATCTCTGCATTTCTCTGGCTTTGCTTAAGATTGCTCATGGAGCTGACTGAATTAAAGCCATAAAAACCTGCACTTCACATCTTATGTTGGTGGCAATTTTTTATCTCCCAATTTTATGCAATGTCCTTGCTTCTGTAACAACACCTTTGCATCCAAATGTCCAGATAATTAACAATTCCCTGGCACAGACGTTACCACCTATGTTGAATCCCATCATATACACTCTGAAGACAGAGGAGGTCATGCAATCCATAAAAGACCTGTACAAACGCAGCAGGGTGAACACTAGAGAGAGAAAAATTAAATGCAGTAGAATAAAATAAACACAATTACATTTTTATTCTCATGTCTTCTGATCAATGTATTATTGTTGTTGACTTTTATTACCTACTTGTAAGAAACTCTTTGACTGCAGATATTTGATTATAGTTGT
Source organism: Puntigrus tetrazona (assembly GCF_018831695.1). NCBI lineage: Eukaryota > Metazoa > Chordata > Actinopteri > Cypriniformes > Cyprinidae > Puntigrus > Puntigrus tetrazona. The sequence continues at coordinate 14,058,521 of NC_056708.1, read as the reverse complement.
TTCTTCAGATGTGATCTTTTTTTTTTATTAAAAACAGTGTACTATATATTTACGTCAAGAGCCCAAAATAAAGCTTTCCAAATATTTCACATTTCTCTCAGCTCTTTACGTTTTACAAGTTACTTGAACATTTACATTTGCCGTCAATATAACAAATATTTAAACTGCTTCTGCATAATTACTGTTATCCTTATCAACAGACATCTTGAATGAAGCATTAGCTGACATATGTTTGATTTCAGGTAATTCTCAGGCAGTTTGTGAATTTTATACTGACTTCGGGAATGTAAATTTTTTCTTGGGCCCCCAACTCATGCATTCCAGGGATATGCTTATTTGAGTGAATGTCATATAACATCTTTATACATCTAAGAACACACACAGTAACCAATGTAAAACAGTATTTTAGTACTGCACTAAAAATGACATGTAAAAACTCTACTAGGAATTCCATTATAAACCTCATGTCTGTGTGATGGCACTACTCACATGGTTTTAAATGGCTTAGTCTGCTTTTCCTGAGCCCATAACTTATATTTGACTGTGGGGGATTGAGGGAACCCCCACTCAGCCTCACAACCTTTACAAAGTGAACATGTGCAGAGGCTCCTTAGTTAGGGCCACATTAGGGTTGCATTTCATTAAAACATGTGGCACTATTTTATGACATTTTAGTAAGAAGTAGGAGCAGGAATAAGTTGGGGTTTTTTTGGGCTAGAGCTCAAGTTTAATTGGAAAAATCAAACCTGTTTAATCCTTTAATAATGTTATTACTAGTCATGTCACAATAAAGATGCTAAAAGGTCTCTTGGTATGACACAGATCTTGGATTTGAGACATTATTGAGTGCCCTCTGGTGAGAGTAGGTGTTACACAATATTACACACTTACACAATAAGCTTGCTAAAGTTGGTGATTTGTGGACACATGGACTATTTCTAATATTAACTGGAGCACTGCTCATAAACCAACTCATCCAAACATATTTCTCTGGTTATGTGTCTGTATCAATGTATTGTCTGTGTAAAACATTCAAAGCTTACATGTTCTATTCTATAACTGCAGAGTCCAGAGATTTTGTTATGGTGTCATATGCATGTCCCTGCTTCTTCAAATCTACAGGGAGATGGGTTGATCCATGAACTAAAGTAAGTCGTGATTTAATATAAATATGTCTGGTCATTAGTAGTATAATGTCATTCTGGCAGCTTTGGAGAAGGTAAAATATAAATCATGCATTTTCTCATTTTCTTTCTAACGTTTTTACTGCAACTATTGTAAAAATATTATTAGTTTTAATGTAATTTAATTATTTTAATGTAAAAGAGCATGTAAGACTTTTTATTTATTGACCTTTGTTATTGGAATTGAAATGAGTGTAGGAATATTCAGTTATTTTGTGTCTTTGTATGACAGTTCTTAATCACAGGTGAAACAAAAGATAACAGGTACTGTGTCATGAGCTCCATGCAGTCAGACTCCTCTGCAAATGCAACCTTTGTTCGTCCTGCTACATTTTATGTCAGTGACTTTTCTAATATCCCACATGCAAAATACTACTATGTGTTCCTGTCTTTAGTATATGTTGTGACTGTTCTGGGTAATTCATTTATCATGTGTATCATTTATTTGGCCCGCAGACTCCACACAGCCAAATACATTGCTGTTTTTCATCTGTCCCTTTCTGATCTGTGTGGAAGCTCAGCTTTGATTCCAAAAATCATAGACATGTTTTTATTTGATCACCAAGACATTTCTTATGAAGCGTGTTTAACAAATATGTTTTTTGTATATCATTTCATGAATCTGCAGTCTTTGACACTTCTTGTTTTGGCTTATGACAGATTGGTAGCTATTTGTTTTCCTCTGCGGTATCATGCCATTGTAACCAAACCAGCCATGTTTCTGATCATAGGGGTGATGTGGATTGTGTCTGTGACTTTTTTTTCTGTACTTGTAAGTTTTGTGAATAGAATGTCTTTTTGTAGGTCTAATGTACTTAATAGTTATTTTTGTGATTATGCCCCAATCTGTGGACTAGCTTGTAATGATATTTCCATAAATATTATGATGGGTAACATTTCTTATGGTCTCCTGATTTGCACACCACTGATATTGATAATCATCTCATATCTCTGCATTTCTCTGGCATTGCTTAAGATTGCTCATGGAGCTGACCGAATTAAAGCCATAAAAACCTGCACTTCACATCTCATGTTGGTGACAATTTTTTATCTCCCAATTTTATGCAATGTCCTTGCTTCTGTAACAACACCTTTGCATCCAAATGTCCAGATAATTAACAATTCCCTGGCACAGACGTTACCACCTATGTTGAATCCCATCATATACACTCTGAAGACAGAGGAGGTCATGCAATCCATAAAAGACCTGTACAAACGGAGCAGGGTGAACACAACGAGAGAAAGGAAGATGAAATGTAGTATAAAGTGAAAATAATTACAGGTTTAGCTTCATGTCTTCTGATCAGTGTGTTGTTGACTTTCATTACCTGCTTAAAAGAAATTCTTTGACTACAGATGTTTAATTAGTATTTTCTTTAGCTGTGATCTGTGACGTTCTCTGGACTTTGTTATTGTTTTTGTCGTGTGCCATGTGTTCCGTTTGACCTACTTTTAGTTAATTGTCTCAGCGTTTACACCTGTGTCTTGTTTATTAAGTAATTCCGTAAAGTATTTAAGTCCTGTGTTTTCAGTTCCGTTTGTCCGATCTCCTCTTTATTTGCGTGTGATTTTGTCGTATCTGCCTGCCTGCTTGCCTGTAACTGTATCGTTTATTTTCATCTCTGATCAATCTTCATCTTCAACTCTTTATTTTCATTTATGCTAGTTGTGTGCTCTCGTGCTTACCACACCTGTGACATGATCATTCAACAAATATCTTATGTAACAGATTACTTTTATACGGTATAAAGGTGTCGTAGTAGCAATGGTATTAGAAATAGGCAAAATACTGTAGATATAGTAAAATTGTTTTGCTATTGCTTCTTTTTTTCTAAACAGTGTACATTTAAACAATTTAGGTCCAGAGCCAAAATAAAAAATAAAGCTTTTAAAAGTCACATTCTGTTTCAGTGGTTTAAGTTTAGCAAGTCAATTAAAAGAACATTTATATTTGCTGTCAGTATAACAAATATTTATAAAATGCTTCTGCATCGTTACTTTTATCCTCATCAACAGACATCTTGAATTAATCATTAGCTGGCATATGTTTGAATTTGGGTGACTGTGAACCTCAGTTTGAGACAGTTTGAGAATTTTTTACAGGCTTCCATGGTATCAGTTTTTACTTCCAGATCATGTCATGCATGCAAATGCTTTTGTGAACTAATGCCATATAACAATGTTCTGCAAATATAAACCCGCACAGTGAACAACACAAGACAGCAAGACAATATTTTAGTATAGCAACAACTAATCCATGAGCAGGTTTAAAAAAAAATATGTAAATGCTCTACAATAAATTCCATTAAAAGATATGATCTGTATATGGTGCATTAAGAAAGTCCTCTTGTGATGGTACTGCTCAAGAAATGCACAGCCCAAGCTGTCAACAAAAGACATATTTATTTAAAACTTCAGAGATGCTCACATGGTTTAATATAGGTTAGCCCAGCCTTATCTCAATGCAGTTTGTGCATATTTTACGAGGTGGCTTGTACAATTTGTTTTTGATAAAATCAAACATATTTTGCGAGTTACCAATTTGTATGAATCTGTACGAATGACCTACACCTAACCCTTCACTGGGGTTTAGACAAATCGCACAAAAGCCTGCTTTATACATTTTATACAATTCATATTTAGCATTAAGGCCCATCCTAAAAGCGATGGAATCTCCACTCAGCTTCACAAATAATCATGTGCATATGCACCTTAGTTTACATGTGACAAGTAAAGGACTGCAATAATGTTGCCTGAAAGTTTTTATGAAATATTTGTTGTTGAATGTTACAATTAGTTTTGGGTCACAATAAATGAAAACATTTAACACTATGTTATGACATTTTAGTAAAAAAGTGTAAACAGTCAATGAAACTTAAAAAAAACGTAAAACTTGCAGCGTATCACATGCTTGTACTGATCTACTCCATCCCCTTCTTGCTCTATAGGGAGCTATATAAATACTGCTACATCAAGATTAAGAGAATGACCTAATAAGGTCTGATGGTTGGTACAATAATTGCACTGTGCCATCTTTGGAAAAGGTAATGTATAAACCATGTTTATTTTCTTTCTCTTATCCTTTTACAGCAATAGCTTATTTTATTACTTTACTATCATTGTAATTTGCTTTCACAATTGCAAATACCTAATGCACTGTGAATGGAAATAAAATTATTTTTTTTAATATTCTCTGTAATTGAGTGTATTTCTACAATAGTTCTTCATCACAAGTGACACAAAAAGTCAGACAACAGTCATCATGAGCTCCATGCAGTCAAACTCCTCTGCAAATGTGACCTTTGTCCGTCCTGCTACATTTTTTATTAACGGTTTGTTTAATATCCCACATGTGAAATATTACTATGTTTTCTTGTCTTTAGTGTATGTTGTGACTGTTCTGGGTAATTTGTTTATCATGTGTATCATTTATTTGGCCCGCAGACTACACATAGCCAAATATATTGCTGTTTTTCATCTAGCTCTTTCTGATCTGTGTCAAAGCTCAGTTTTGATTCCAAAAGTCATGGACATATTTTTATTTGAGCACCAGGAAATGTCTTATGAAGCGTGTTTAACAGATATTTTTTTTGTATATCATTTCATGAATCTGCAGTCTTTGACACTTCTTGCTTTGGCTTTTGACAGACTGGTTGCTATTTGTTTTCCACTACGGTATCATGCCATTGTAACCAAACCAGCCATGTTTCTGTTCATAGGGGTGATGTGGATTGTGTCTGTGACTTTTTTTTCTGTACTTGTAAGTTTTGTGACTAGAATGTCTTTTTGTAGATCTAATGTAATTGATAGTTACTTTTGTGACTATGGCCTTATTTATAGACTTGCTTGTAATGATAATTCTATAAATATTTTATTGGCACACATGAGTTTTGGTCTCCTCATGTGCACACCACTCATACTGATCATCATCACATATTTCTGCATTGCTTTGGCTCTGGTGAACATTGCTCACGGAGCTGACCGGATCAAAGCCATGAAAACTTGCACCTCTCATCTCATATTGGTGGCAATTGGATATCTCCCACTTATGAGCATTAGTATAGCATCTTTAACAACACCTTTCCATTCAAACACCAGGTTAATAAACAATTCCCTGACACAGCTAATACCACCTATGCTGAATCCCATCATATACACTTTAAAGACAGAGGAGGTCATGCAATCCGTAAAAGACCTGTACAAACGCAGCAGGGTGAACACAACGAGAGAAAGAAGAATGAAATGGAGTGGGAGAAATTCAAAACATAATTTCCAGGTTTAATCTTGGCTTTTATGAGCCGTGATCAATGATTCAAGTGTCTGTACTGATTTGACTGATATGTATATTTGATTTGATTTGCCAAATATGTGTAAATCTTCTGGGCTGAAACCTATTAATGCTATTTCTTGATTTCTTCTTATATTTAAAACAATATACATATAATTACAATAAAGATTCTAAATAATACAGATTCAACAGATTACTTGTTTTAGCATGCACAAAGTTTAAGTGGATCAGTAATATATTCATATTGTCACGTTCTCTGGACTCTTTGTTTATTGTTTTCATCTTGTGCCATGTGCTCCCTGTGCCCTGCCTTCCCTCTGTGTTGATTTGTATTATTGTCTGCAGCTGTGTCGTATTAATTTAGTCAATTACCACGTGTATTTAAGTCCTGTGTTTTCAGTTCTGTTTGTCCGAGCGTCGAGGTCCTTACCGAATGTCTTCACCTGTGTTTATCCTGCCTGTTCGACCTGCCTGCCTGCCTGCCTGCCTGTCTGTATATCCTTTATTTTGCCATTTTGGAATTAAACCCTTTTATTTTCATTTAATCTTGTTGTGTGCTCTCGTGCTTACCACACAATCGTGACAGAACGCTCGGACCTACAAAGTGTAAATAGCGGCGTATTTTCCCCCTTATTTTTTCTTGTTTTGTTTGCCATGTTTGCCCAGTTTAAAGATCCAAACTTCCTCCTCCGCCTGCTGGAGCAGGGGGATTGCTCTCTCGAGGACTATACAGAACTATTCCTCGAACTGGCCAACGACTCCCGCTACCCGGACTGCTCTCTGCTCGAAATCTATTTCCGCGGACTTAACACCTCCAGCCAAGCGCAGCTGTCCGGGAGCGGTCCTCGAGAGAGCCTCCTCGCATCATCGTCGAGTGGGTGCTGGTGTCCTGCAAATCTACAATGATGGTTGCGCCTGAGGACAACGACACCAGCCCCACTCCAGATCCAGAGCCTAGCTCAGCCCTTCACCGCATGGTCGAGCCCCAGCCTGAGCCCACCGCTGACACGGGGGCGGAGTCAGCGCGACCACGGACCCATCGCCAGAGAGAGCGACAGAGCCGTGGAGCGTAACAGGACCCGAGCCGTGATATCGTCAGACCAGGTGCGCGAGCCAGCAACGGAGCTCCCGCGGTGGAGACAGCCGACTGCGAGGAGAAGCGCGGAGGAGCTCCGCCCACTACACATCGGCTGAGGATGAGCTGATCATCCACCTGGGGCAGCTGGATCTGCAAAGGAGCTGGATGATGTAGACTTGGACTTGGACTTAGACTGGGCACCTCCCTGTATCCTGAGTTCCTGTTCCCGTTCAGCTACCCAGTAAGCCCGCTGGTTCCGCCCAGCCGTCCCGTTAGCCCGCTGGTTCCGCCCAGCCGTCCCGTTAGCCCGCTGGTTCCGCCCAGCCGTCCCGTTAGCTCGCTGGTTCCGCCCAGCCGTCCCGTTCCTGTGCCCGCGCCGCGTGCGCTCTGTCCCGCTTCTGTGCCCGCGCGCGCGTGCGTTCTGTCCCGTTCCTGTGCCCGCGCCACGTGCGTTCTGTCCCGTTCCTGTGCCCGCGCCACGTGCGTTCTGTCCCGTTCCTGTGCCCGCGCCACGTGCGTTCTGTCCCGTTCCTGTGCCCGCGCCGCGTGCGTTCTCTGTCCCGTTCCTGTGCCCGCGCCACGTCGCGCTCCTCCAGTGCCCGCGCCCGCGTCGCTCCCTCCTCCAGTGCCCGCGCCGCGTCGCTCCTCCAGTGCCGGCGCCACGTCGCTCCTCCAGTGCCCGCGCCACGTGCGCTCCTCCAGTGCCCGCGCCCGTGCGCTCCCTCCAGTGCCCGCGCCCGTGCGCTCCTCCAGTGCCCGCCGCGTGCGCGCTCCTCCTCCAGTGCCCGCGCCACGTGCGCTCCCTCCAGTGCCGCCTCAAGTTCTCCCACCCTCCCACCCTTGCCATATACCATATCGATGGATCCCAGCAGCCCCGCGCTCATCCTCAGCTCACCATCCGGGCTCGCCCACGGGTCTGCCGGTCTCCATCGCCGTCGAGGGTGGACGATCCCTCGCCTCACCGTCCTGCCTCCGAGACCCAGACTCCTCCTCGGCTCGTAGACCCGTCGGCTCCCCCTGGGCTCCTAGCTCCCTCCTCTACACCGTGGTCCGTCAGTCCACCAGCTCCACCAGGCTCCATCGTCCCTCCGGCTCCGCCTTGGTCTGTCGTCGACCATCCGTCGCCTCGGGATTCCTCTCCTCCGGCTTCGCCTCGTCACTCCATCCCACCGGCTCTGTCAGGCTCCTCCTTCCCTCCAGCTTCACCTCAGTCCTCAGTCGCTCTGGCTCCGCCGCGTCCTTCCCGTCCCCCGTCTCCGTGTCAGTCGCCGAAGCCTGCGGCGTCACCTTGGACCTCCAGCGCCTCGACGTCACCCTGGCTCTTCGGCTCTCCGTCTCCACCTCAGTCTCCTCCACCATCTGCTCCGCCGCCGTCGGTCGGCCCCATGGAGTCGATGGCTGCTCCTCCTCCATGGCGCCTCCCTCCGTCGGCTCCACCTTGGACCACCATAGCTGGGCTCTGGATCTCCTCCTACTCCGGACTCCTCCTGTCTCCTTCCTGGCTCCTCCCTCCGTCGGCTCCACCTTGGACCACCATAGCTGGGCTCTGGATCTCCTCCTGCTCCGGACTCCTCCTGTCTCCTTCCTGGCTCCTTCCCCCATCTACACCTCCTTGGACCCTTCTGCCTTCTGCCTGCCCCATCCTGGCGATCCGTCCTCCACCAGAACCTCCTCCCAAGACCCGGTATCCCCAAATCCTAGTCATTTTGGTTTTTGTTTGTTTTTGTTTGTTACCCTTTCGGTGCGAGGACGCACCTTCCGGGAGGGGGGGGTAATGTCACGTTCTCTGGACTCTTTGTTTATTGTTTTCATCTTGTGCCATGTGCTCCCTGTGCCCTGCCTTCCCTCTGTGTTGATTTGTATTATTGTCTGCAGCTGTGTCGTATTAATTTAGTCAATTACCACGTGTATTTAAGTCCTGTGTTTTCAGTTCTGTTTGTCCGAGCGTCGAGGTCCTTACCGAATGTCTTCACCTGTGTTTATCCTGCCTGTTCGACCTGCCTGCCTGCCTGCCTGCCTGTCTGTATATCCTTTATTTTGCCATTTTGGAATTAAACCCTTTTATTTTCATTTAATCTTGTTGTGTGCTCTCGTGCTTACCACACAATCGTGACACATATATTCATATTTCATATGCTTCATATTTCTGTTGGTGGTTTAATTGCTAAACATTACATTTACAGGCTGTTCAAATATGCATCATAATTCACACTCATGTTATTGTTCTGAATATCAGCTTCTGTGTGATTTCATTCAGCACAATCGTGTAGACTGATGTGTGATACATTATTATTATTTTTATTTTTATGTATGATACATTATTATTATTTACTCCTTACCATAGAAAAGTGTTATGACGTACCACAATGAAACCATCGGGACATTTCCTATGAAGCCTAGCATATATGTATTTTGTATTGGCGTTCATAAATAAGAAATTGCTCTCTTTGGCTTATGACAGACTGGATGCTATTTGCTTTCCTTTAAGGTACAATGCCATTGTAACCAAACTAGCAATGTTTCTGGTCAGAGGGGTGATACTGAGTTTTTCTGTGATGTTTTTTCAGTATTTGTAGGTTTGTTGAATAGACTCTCCTTTTGTGGATCTAATGTGCTTATAGTTATTTTTGTGATTTTCACCCTGTCTATAAGATAAGAGAGAAAGAGAGAGAGAGAGAGAGAGAGAGAGATCTGAAAATCTGTACACTATACATTAAAATCTGTATACTGTACATAGTGTATGTGTTTTACTGCAGTGACGGTTTTGTTATTTGGTAAAATGTATTATTTCAAAGAAGTTCCAAACATGTTGTCTATAAAACTGTATGATTGGAAATTAAATGATTACTTGAATATTCTCTGTTATTTTCTGTTATATTTCTCTGTTAACAGTTCTTCATTAAAGGTGACACTAAAAAGTCAAATAACAGGCATCATGAGCTCCATGCAGTCCTCTACAAACTCCTCTGCAAATGTGACTTTTGTTCGTCCTGCTACATTTTTCATCAATGGTTTTTCTAATGTTCCACATGTGAAATACTACTATATGTTCTTGTCTTTAGTGTATGTTGTGACTGTTTTGGGAAATTCATTTATCATGTCTATGATTTATTTGGCCCGTAGACTCCACACAGCCAAATATATTGCTGTTTTTCATCTGGCTCTTTCTGACCTGTGTGGAAGCTCAGCATTGATTCCAAAAGTCATGGACACATTTTTATTTGGCCACCAGATTGTTTCATATGAAGCATGTTTGGCAAATATGTTTTTTGTGTATCATTTAATGATAACCTCAATTTTTGACACTGCTTGTCTTGGCTTATGACAGACTGGTAGCTATTTGTTTTCCTCTGCGGTATCATGCCATTGTAACCAAAACAGCCATGTTTCTGATCATAGGGGTGATGTGGACTTTTTTCAGTAATATATATTTCTGTACTTGTAAGTTTGGTGAATAGACTCTCTCTTGTGGATCTAATGTGATTGATAGTTATTTTTGTGATCAAGGCCTTATAAGGCCCTATAAAATAGCTTGTAATGATAATTCTATAAATATGATGATGGGAAAAATTAGCTTTGGTCTCCTCATGTGCACACCACTCATACTGATCATCATTTCATATTTCTGCATTGCTTTGGCTCTGGTGAACATTGCTCATGGAGCTGACCGGATCAAAGCCATGAAAACGTGCACCTCTCATCTCATGTTGGTGGCAACTGGATATCTCCCCCTTATAAGCAATAATATAGCATCCTTAACAACATCTATTGATGCAAAGACCCGAATAATAAACAATTCTTTGAGACAGGTAATACCATCTATGTTAAATCCCATAATATACACTCAAAAGACAGAGGAGGACATGCAATCCATAAAACAACTGTACAAACATGAAACTAAAAATAAAAATAAAAATAAAAATAAAACAATAATTACAATAACAATGATAATCTCCATGCTTATCAGCTATGAACATTCAGAATGCATCTACTACAATAAACTTCACTTATATTGCATGTTTGATACTGTGTTTAAACCTCTTGGCTGAAACATAGTATCCTGAACATAGAACATTGAAACCTGTATCCTGAACCTTAAATCTAAGCTGCTTTGTGTTTCCTTTCTTTGCTCAGCAGAATATGCAAATAATTTTAGTCAAGATTCTATAAAACATGTTTCAGCACATAATTCTCCTTAGAATGTAATGAAGTTTAATCAAATTGTCAAAATAACTATAACAAAGGCTTTACAAATGCTTCTTTATCTTGGTTTTTTTTTTACCACCATGAACTGAAAACTTCACACTCTATATAGATGTCCACTTCCTGGGAGGCATAAGACAGTTGTTTGGTTTCAGCGATCTAGAGAGAAAAACTCTATTTTAACACTGGATATCTGTCACAAAATGGTTGCAAATAAGAATGAGGTGAGCATATAAGCACACAAATTTAGTTTTATTCATACAATCTTAAAACTAGACATAGGAACTGAATAACCAGGTTACACTCAACAAGAACTGACAATGAAAAAAAGAAACACAGAGCTTAACCTTAACACAGGTGCAGACATTAATAAATGAGTAACTAAGTCAAGGAAAATCAAAACACGAAAAGTAGAACAGGACAAACACATGACATCAGACCACAAAAGTCCCCCCTCCCCACCAAAAGACACGTCCTTGTGCCTCATAAAAACTAAAGTCCAAAGAGGAGGGATGTTGGAGACTGGTGGCATGGAGCTGGTGAGAGGCATGAACAAGGAGGAGGCAGAGTGGATGCAGAGGGGAGGGTAAAACTCCCATCATAATAGCAAGGACATAGACCCATGTCAGTACAGAGCAGGGAGATGTGGAGCCCAACCAGGGAGATAACAGACTGAGATGGTCCAAAAAGAAATGGATACCCAGGCAGAGCTGAGGAGACACCAAGTGTCTGGAGAGAAAAGGCAAAACTGCAAACTTGTGGAACAGAGGTAGAGACAAAGGCTTGGCAGCCCTGGGTGAAACTAGTGCGACCAAGGACCGAGTGGAAGACCACTATGAAGACAAATAGACCTCTGATCATTGTGCAGCCTCAACTCTCTGTTGTCTCAACTCAACTCAACTCAACTCAACTCAACTCTGTGTTGTCTCAACTCACCTCAAGTCTCTCTATGTCTGCCCCACAGTTTAACTGATCATACAAGTAACCTTCTCAGATGGAGTGAAATTTTTGGCCCGCCCATAGAAGAAAGTGAGCCTTCATAATGCATGAGATCACATACCTTCCTGGTGGTTGGTATATGCTACCAGTGCTGCGTTGTCTGTTCAAATAAGGACATTATAGTCTTTTACAAACATCCAAAATTTCTAGTTTATATGCCACATCACATTTGTCCATCTGCTGAATGCTGGTCTGCCGTCACAAAGGCTCCTCAGCCATTTAGGCCACTGACCACTCTGCCTATTCTGATCCCCTGAATGTCCATACAATGCGTGAAAGTCACCTTTCACGGCCAGAAACTGCCCCAGTGGTTCCTCCTCCTTCACTACCCTTGGTGACTGGCTCATTCTAGCTCAGTCCCGGGCTCAGTTGTGCAGGGACCTGGTGATACAGCACAGGTTTGGACAAGCCCTCAAATGCAATGGCAGATCAACTGCCTGGAGTTGCTGGCAGTACGTCTCACCCTAGGCCGTCTCAAGAACTGCCTTCAAAGCAGGCATGTACTTGTCCACACAACACATCAACCGTTGCGTACAACAACCGACAAGGTGGTCTGCCTTCCTGTCACATGTCGCAACTTGCCTGCCATCTCCTCCTGTGGGGTCGGAAGCTTCTGAGGCCCATTCGCGCCATTCACATTCGGGGTGTATGCAACCAGGCAGACCATGAGTTGTCGCAAGCTGCACTACCCGGAGAATGGAGACGCCATCCTCAGGTTCAGCTGATTTGGGAGCGTTTCGGAGTCACTCAGGTAGACTCCGGAAACCTCCCATTGCCAGTTGTTTTTCTCCCTGACCGAGGGAACACTGGCATAGATGCACTGGCACACAGCTGGCCGCGGGGCCTTCACAAGTATGCGTTCCCCCCAGTGAGCCTTCTGTGCAAAGGGAGAACGAGGAGCAGGTCCTGCTAGTAGCACCCTACTGGCCTACAAAGACCTGGTTTGCAGAACTTATGCTCCTCAGGACGACCCCTCCTTGGCCGATTTCTCTGAGAAAGAACCTTTTGACTCAGAGGCAGGGCACCCTTTTTCACCCCGCGTCCAGACCTCAGGAAACGGTCCCTTGACAGCATTTCTTCAGCAAGGCCTATGCCTTGAAGTGGAGCCTGTTCGTCGAGTGGTGTTCTTCTCAAGGAGAAGACCCCCGGAATTACCTGATCAGAGTCGGGCTTACTTTAAGTTTTCCTCCACCCTTAAAGTCTATGTGGCCACGATTGCTCCAAATCACGACCCCAAAGATGGGAAGTCTGTGGGTAGACATTGCCTGATCATCAACGTTCCCGAGGGGGGCCAGGAGATTAAATGCCCAACGGCCCCCCACGGTATCCTCTTGGGACCTTTCTGTAGTGCTGAGAGCACTGCAGCAGGCTCCATTTGATCCTTTGCCAGCAGTTGAGCTGAAATTCTTGTCAATGAAGACGCTGCTTCTACTTCATCAACATTGGCCTCCATCAAGAGGGTAGGGGACCTGCAGGCTTTTTTGGTCTGCGAAAAAGCTGGCTTCTTGTGATTGCGCCCCGGCCTACGCCGATAGACTGAGGGGGCTTGCGGGCTCCCACAGGACACTGGAAGAGGTAGCGTCCATGGCGTTTTGGTAGGGATCCCTATTCATCAGTTGTCTGACGTGACTCAGGGTGACTGAGTGAAAGGGAATGTCTCGTTTATGTATCTTCAATTGGATTTTTTAGATACACTCAAAGTAGATTGGTCTCCCGAAGCGAGATCCCAATTTGTCAGTCATCCGACATGACGTCTCCATTCCCTTCTTCAGGGAACGAGAGTAAAATACGTAACCGAGATGTTCTATAGAGAAAAAGGTCCCAAACTCAAGAGAATAATACAACTATATATTAGCGGATGGCTGGTGAATTAGAGAGGGTTCTAGTTTGAAAAAGGTAAAGTATAAACCATTTCTGTTTAATGATTTTACTGAAATATTATTAGTTTAATAAGGTTATATTAAAGACCATTCAAACATGTTTGTGAAAATTAAATTATTATTTGAATATTCTGCATTTTTGATTGATTTTCTACAACAGTTCTTCATCACAGGTGACAAAAAAAACAGACAAGAGGTAACATGAGCTCCATGCAGTCAAACTCCTCTGCAAATGTGACTTTTGTTCGTCCTGCTACATTTTTCCTCATGGGCTTTTCTAACATACCACATGTGAAATACTACTATGTCTTCTTGTCTTTAGTGTATGTTGTGACTGTTTTAGGGAATTCATTTATCATGTGTATCATTTATTCAATCCGCAGACTCCACACAGCCAAATATATAGCTGTTTTTCATTTAGCCCTTTCTGATCTGTGTGGAAGCTCAGCTTTGATTCCAAAAGTCATGGACACATTTTTATTTGAGCACCAATTTGTTTCATATGAAGCATGTTTTGCATACATGTTTTTTGTATATCATTTCATGAATCTCCAGTCTTTGACACTGCTTGTTTTGGCTTATGACAGGTTAGTAGCAATTTGTTTTCCTCTGCGGTATCATGTCATTGTAACCAAACCAGCCATGTTTCTGATCCTAGGGGTGATGTGGATATTTTCTGTGACACATTTTTCTGTACTTGTAGTTTTGGTGAATAGACTCTACTTTTGTAGTTCTAATGTGGTTAATAGTTATTTTTGTGATCATCGCCCTGTCTATAGACTAGCCTGTAATGATAATTCTATGAATATTTTGATAGGAAAAATTACCTTTGGTCTCCTGATTTGCACACCACTCATACTGATCATCATCACATATTTCTGCATTGCTCTGGCTTTGCTTAAGATTGCTCACGGAGCTGACCGGATCAAAGCCATGAAAACCTGCACCTCTCATCTCATGTTGGTGGCGATCAGTTATCTCCCAATAATAAGCAATAATATTTCATCTATAACAACATATTCTGATCCGAACGCCGGGATAATTAACACTTCTCTGACACAGACAATGCCACCTATGCTGAATCCCATCATATACACTCTAAAGACAGAGGAGGTCATGCAATCCGTAAAAGACCTGTACAAACGACGCAAGGTGAACACTATTAAAGAAAGAAGGATGAAATGCAGGAGTAATAAAACATAATATTTACAGGTTTAATCTTGCCATTTATCAGTTGTGTTCAAGTTTGATTTGGTTTGTAATTGTAACAGATATTGTGCTGTAAACACACTGAACATTGTTAAAATTTCTGAGCTGAAACCTAGTAAAGCTTCTTTGTTATTCTTTCTTTTTTTGATGAAAGATGTAAAGGTTGAAAATATTTTTTTAAATGAAGTGTTCTTCATTTATTTCTGATTTTATTAAACTCTTAATTTGGCTTAATGTGTGAATATCTCTTTTTTTGTGTGACGATGCAGTGTTATTTCAGATTCTAATTGTTCTATTTGATTCTAAACCCTCTACTAATCCCCTCTTGTCCTTTTTAAACAATCTGATTTCTTGGTAGAGGAGTTAGTTAGTGCTTTTAATAGCTCTTGTAGAGATAATTTAGATATTGTATCTCGAAGTAGAAAGCTGAAAACTGAAAATGAAGAAATTTAAAGAAATTGGAAAGAAGTGGAAAAAAGATAAACTTAGTAATAAACTTAGTGTTTAAGCAAAGTAAGGAACTCATGTTTCTCTGAATTGATTACTAGACAGGGACATAATCCAAGAATACTTTTTAAATCTATTAATTCTATTATAGGTCCAGATATTTTAGCTATTATTAACTGCTCTTTGTCTTCTGACATTTTTCCATTGTGCTTTAAACATGCTACTATTTGTCACTATAAAAGAAGGCTTCTTTAGATCCTTCTAATTTAAGTAATTTAGGCCTGCTTCTAAGCTTGTATTTTATTAAAGAGCTTAGAAAAAGTTGTGTTAATGCAACTGATTTTGTTTATGAATAATAATCAAATGTGTGAAAAATTCCAGTCTGCCTTCCGTTCCGAACACAGCACTGAAACTACTCTGGTTTAGTTCTTTAATGACCTTCTGTTTGTAGCCGATGCTGGCTTGTACTCAATTTTGCAACTCAAGCTTGCAATTTAGGTATAATTTTTGATTTAGAAATGTCTTTGATGTTCAGGTACAGTCTTGTTTTGCACAAATGAGGAAACTAACAAAGATGAAGGTTATAACTTTTTTATGCAGACTTGGAAAAGGTCATTCATGCTTTCATCTCTTCCAGACTTGATTAATGTAAGGCACTTTATTCTGAAATTAGTAAGAGCCTTTTCCAGCCTAGCAGCAGCATTTTGCTCATTCAAAAAGCTGCTGCTAGGCTTTTAACTAAGAAAAGGTTGCTCTTCATTGGTTGCCCATGAAGGTTCTGGCTCCTGCTTATATTTGCAATCTATTATTTCCTTTATGAGCTGGATTGTTGCTTAAGATCCTCTGGTAGTTCTGGTAGTCCTATTGATGGTTCCAAAATCTTAAAAAGCCTGGAAACATTAGGCACACATTTAACATTCCTATACCTACAAAAAAGTCTCTTCGGTTGGTTGTGCATCTTTTTCTTCCATACTTTTTCCTTCCAACCAACCTTTTGTTAACATGCTTGGATACAGCACTCTGTGAACGGCCAGCTTCTTTGGCAATGAATGTTTGTGGCTTACCCTCCTTATGAAGGGTGTCAATGATTGTCTTCTGGACAACTATCAATTCAGCAGTCTTTCCCATGGTTTTGTAGCCCACTGAACCAAGCTGATAAACCATTTTTAAGGCTCAGGAAAACTGTGCAGGTGTTTGTAACCCAGGTTAAAATTCAACCGAGAATATATATATTATTAATATTTATCAGTATGCACTTAAATAATATATTAGTGTTGCACAAAATAATATTTGTTTTCTATACATTTAATCTGTTTTATTTAAACCTGTTTCAATTTTACCTAGAGTTTTGGTCCATTATCCAGTGTTCAAACTGTAGTTGGTTAATCTGGGTAAAAAGAGTAACTGCAGCAGCCTGTTACAGTTGTGGCGAGCCAGCCAGAAAAGCAGCGACACTTGTCATTTTGTAGATCCGAAACCTAAAAGAAAAAGGAAAACTAGCAAATTTGAAATAGTGCAAGTAGCGTCAACATGGAAATCATTGAGCTTGAGAGGGTCAACATTGAAAACTTAGAGGACTGACAACATCCTACAATGCATCAACATCCTACAATGCATCAATGCATCAATGCATTCAGATTAAGAGTGTTCTCAGGCAAAATTCCTCAGCTGATTATGACACCTAGCGGAACAGTGTAGATTTAATTCTTTAGGACCCTGCAGTGTCTGACTTAAGTCGGTCTAGGAAGATCTTAGATAGCTTGCTGCCACCAGCTTAAAAAATTGTCAAGCAGTTAGGTGCAAAAGCCTTACCTTCTGCTTACCTTAATATCCTGGATTCAGCTTTTGCTACTGTGGAAGATGGAGATGATCTAAGTTCCTCAATATGCCGCAGAACGCAGGTGAAAAGCCTTCTTTGTATTTGCAGCGGCTGCACACTAACCTTCAAAAAGGGATGAAAAGAGGGGGTATTCCTGCTGATGAAGCCGACCGGCAAAACCTCTGAAACAGTTTTGTCGTGGTTGTTGGGATGACACCCTGATAGCAACCCTTCAGCTTGAACATAAAAGGAGTATACCACCACCATTTCCTGAGTTACTCATGCAGTTGTGCAGTGAGGAGAACAAACATTTTGCTAAGTCAAATGCAACAACATCTTGGCACGCAAAGACGAAAAGCTAGTTCCCATCTTCTCACCACAAACTCTCTTGATCTGGACCAAAATGAAACGTCAGAAGGAGCTGAAATTACTGAACTGAAAAAAGCTAGTTTCCAAGCTTCAGTGCCAGCTTGTTAAACAGAAGGGTAGACAGACAGGTGTGTTGCCATCAGCCAATGTTCTCCTTGAGCTCAAGCAACAAGTTGCAGAACTCCAAAGTGAGCTGGCAAAACTCAAAGCTCTAATGTACCAAAGTCAAAGAACAATTTAGACAAAATGAAGCAAACTGGCTTGTGGCCTCCAAGAGGAAATCCTTTTAGTGCTACTGTTCAGTTGGTCTTCCTAAAAGGTTAATCGACATGAAGTGTACTGCTCAAGTGAACATTGAAGGTAACTCTTGTCCTAGTTTGCTTGACACAGGTCTCAAGTAACAACCCTCTCTCAGTCCTTCTATGAGCAGAATTTGTCCAACTTATCCATAACATCCTTGGAAAACCTGTTAGAGATAGAAGCTGCAAATGGTCAAACAATTCCTTACCTGGGGTACGTTGAAGTAAGGGTTTCATTCCCCAAGGATTTTCTTGGGTCTGATGTCGAAGTGTCCACTCTAGCTCTGGTCGTGCCGGAAAATGGTGGTACTGCTCAATCTAAGGTGTTAATTGGCACAAACATTTTGGATCTTGTATATGATAAACATCTAGCAGCTGATGATTCAGTTTCCCAAGCCATCCCATTTGGCTACAGGGCAGTAATTAAGACCATTGAATACAGACGCCAGCAGAAAGTCAATAGCAGCATTGGGAGACTGAGAGTTCCTTATATAACCCCTACTGTTGTTCCTACAGGTCAAAATGTCGTCATTGAAGGAGTTGTGAGTGAACATGGGCATGTGGGTTGTGATGGAGCCTCCTTCTTTTGTCCCTTTTCCTGGAGGACTGTTAGTTGCCAGCTGTTTAGTTAACCTACTGCAACACCCATCACTAAGGTCCCAGTTGTGTTAAGGAACGAAACTGAACATGATGTCGTCATTCCTGGCAATAGTGTTGTTGCGGACATACATGCTCTCCAAAAAGTAATGTCAAATGTCACACCAAATTGTGAAGTCTGATAGCTCACAGTCAAATATTCATATGAAAAATGCTGAAGATCTCTGTTTTGATTTTGGTGATTCCTGTATCGTCCTGGCAGTAGCAATATTAATGCAGATGCACTTTCAAGATGCCCCCATGGTGATTATTCAATATCACAAAAGGAGCAAGATCGGATTCGTCAGTTTAGTTTGTGTCACTCACCTGAAATGGATAATTCCATTGTGGTTTCTACTGATGCGGTCCAGGCGATCTTCAACAAGCATTCAATGTGTCAAGGTGATGACAGTGACTGCATCCCTTATAAACTTACCAACTAGTCCTTCCTCCTGACTTAAGAGCCATGGCTATGGAGAGTGTACATGACAACATGGGTCATATGAGAATAGAGCGGACCCTTGATCTCATCTGGTCTTGATTTTATTGGCCCACAATGACAATGGATGTTGAAACCAAAGTTAAGACCTGCTATTGCTGTGTATGTAGAAAGGCCTTGTCAGAAAGAGCAGCACCTCTGGTGAACATCCAAGTCACCCGGCCACTCGAATTAGTGTACATGGATTTCTTATCGTTAGAGCCTGACCGTAGCAATACCAAGGATATCTTGGTAAAAAAAGACTTCTTTACCATCGCTGTTCTCACCCCAAACCAAAAGGCCTGAACCGTTGCCAAGAGAGTGTGGGAGAACTTTATAGTTCATTATGGTGTACCTGAAAAGCTCCACAGTGACCAAGGGCCTGACTTTGAGTCCAAGACAATAAAAGAACTATGCTACATTGCTGGAATTTTAAAAGGTGAGGACTACACCGTACCACCCAAGAGGTAACCCAGTCGAACGTTCAACCGCACCCTGTTAGGAATGTTGGGAACCTTGAAAGATGAAGAGAAAGTGCACTGGAAAGATTTTGTAAAACCCCTTGTGCACGCCTATAACTGCACAAAGCATGAAACAACAGGTTTTACACCTGTGATGGGAGGAGCCAACGACAGACACAGTGGGCGTGGCGTCAGGCCTCGGAGAGGCTTTTTATTAAAAGAAAAGGTACAAAATAAAGTGTAAATAAATGGGGGAACTGGTGTCCTCATCATGCTGCAGGGGAAGTGCAGGTCAGGTAGTGCTCCAAGGGGAAAGGTCCAGGTAAGGGGCGGAGTCCGGCGGCCGCACACGCTCCCCTCTCTGGTCCAGGGTGCGAGGGGCGGCGGCTTCTTCCGCGGCATCTCCATCGCTTCTTTACTCCGGTCGGCAGAGTTGAAAGGGATAAACAGCTCGGCATTCTGGCCTGTCAGTGGTAC
Source organism: Puntigrus tetrazona (assembly GCF_018831695.1). Lineage (NCBI taxonomy): Eukaryota > Metazoa > Chordata > Actinopteri > Cypriniformes > Cyprinidae > Puntigrus > Puntigrus tetrazona. The sequence continues at coordinate 14,038,694 of NC_056708.1, read as the reverse complement.
ATGAGTGCCGGAAACCCCCGGGACTACGGTGTCCGACAACGCGCTTCTCTGGCTGCATGGTGAGTTCATTCGTGCACCCTTCCTGGACCCACGAGGACACCAGCGTGCATGCACAGGGGAAGAGACCGGTCTCTCGAGGAGAGGCGCGCTTGGTATTTAACGGTGGCGGTGGTGACGAGATTCAATTCACTTCAGGTGTGCCTCGTCACACGCCGCCAGACCTAACCAATACCACGCCCCTCCTCTTGGACATGCCCACTCCCGTCGGGAGCCTGGTGAAGGGCGGCGAATAAAGGACGGGGTGATGATGACAATAAAGGGGAGGAGCAACCAACTCGTCACACACCGTACAAACTTATGTTCAGACGGCAACCAAGACTGCCAGTGGATCTGATATTTAACACCCCAGTGAACTGTGAATGACCTAGGTTTCATTCTCAGTATGTGCAGTCATTGAAAACTCACCTGCAAGAAAGCTACAAACTAGCTCAGAAGAATGCAGCAAAAAACGCAGAAAGAAGCAAAGCCTGTTTTGATCGCAGGGTGACAAGAGTCTTCTCTGGAAGAGAGTGACAGTGTGCTGGTCAGAAATGTGATGCTAAGTGGGAAACACAAACTGGCCAACTAGACGGAGTCAAGATGTAAGGGATGAGGGATGTTCATAGGACTACCAAAGTTCTGAGGAGACTGATTATGTTCCTCAAATCACTGATGTACCAGTTGTTACTTCAGAAAGTTTTGTCTGGGAGTACAATGTCATAAGAGTTCAAACTACAAACCTGAAACCGAAAACCTACCTGATTCAACATCTGTCCACAACATTGAACTGGAAGGTGAAGATGTTTAGAATCTGAATGGAATCAGTGATCCACCTGAAACCCAATACTTGAGTACTGCACACTTACCTGAGGCTGGATCTTCATCCGGAAATGCAGAACCTAAAAAAGGAAAACCTGAGGGAAGAAGACTTCTTACGTCAAGTAGAGCAGCCTTCGCTGGTACCCGAGGAAACAAAAATAAATCAAAACATTAACACGCATACAATACCAGAAGAGGACACCTTACCGGATGTCTCGCAACAAAGAAGCAGACCAGAGTCTGTTGAAAGTGAATCAGAAATGAAAGTCAGCTAAGAAGGTCTAAAAGTGAAGCACAAGTCAAAAAGGCTGACTTACCCATGAATGGGAAATCCAATGATATCCATGTTCTTGTTCCAGGGATTGAACACAGCTTTTGTGGAGTCACTTGCAAAACATCCCCGATCTTTTAGACACTCTAATCCCCAAGTCTTAGTAAACAGCCATGCAAAGGGACTTGCATAGACTTAAGGGGGGAGGGTGTAACCCAGGTTAAAATTCAACCAAGAATATATATTATTAATATGTGTCAGTATGTATATATTAGTGTTGAACAAAATTATATTTGTTTTCTAAAAAACAATTATATATGTCTTCAATTATAGATGTATATTTCTCCCCTTTTTCTGGTATAAAAAAACCATCACAGTGGTTTTTCATTATGAGGGAAACCAATGTAGTAGTCATGAGACTTGCTTGGTTGATTATATACGAAAGCATTGTGGTTAATGCAAAAAAGACGGTAACAGTACCTATGCTAATCAATACGATTAAATTTGTGCATAATGAGCTAATTGTTGAAAAACGATTGTTGAAATAGTGGTTTGGACTATAAAAGAGTTTTGATTCTGAATCGTTTTCTCATTCATGAAAAGTGGAATTCACTGATCATCATCAAAAGGATAACTCACTTTACATGTAAAAGAGGACACAGACGCAAATGTATTAAGTTATGAATGTTATAGAAAAAGTGATTTGTACTTCAAACACATATTTATGTGATTCAGTGTACTGATCTATTCATTTATTCAGTTTTGTTATTCAAGTAATCTTTGTTGCTGAAAGAAAGATAACACAACCAATACAAAATGACCCATAGACCACAGCATGAGTCCTGTCTTCAATTTTATATGTATATTTCTCCCCTTTTTCAGGGGTGTAACATTAATAGTTATGCTCTATGGACAGTAGCACTGCTTTTTTTCCATGCATGAATAGATATTTCTGCCCCTTCATTCTCAAATCTACAGAGAAAAATGTCCTCAAGGGAATAATCTAACTATATATTTGCGGATGGCTGGTGAATTAGAGATGGTTCCAGTTTGAAAAAGGTAAAGTATAAACCATTTCTATCTAATGATTTTACTGAAACATTATAGTTCAATACGGTTATATTAAAGACCAGTTAAACATGTTTGTGAAAATGAAATTATTATTTGAATATTCTGTATTTTTGAGTGTATTTCTACAACAGTTCTTCATCACAGGTGACAAAAAACAGACAAGAGGTATCATGAACTTCTCTGCAAATGTGACCTTTGTTCGTCCTACTACATTTTTTCTAATTGGCTTTTCTAATGTTCCACATGTGAAATACTACTATGCCTTCTTGTCTTTAGTGTATGTTGTGACTGTTTTAGGGAATTCATTTATCATGTTAATTATTTATTTGGTCCGTAGACTCCACACAGCCAAATACATTGCTGTTTTTCATCTCTCCCTTTCTGACCTGTGTCAAAGCTCAGCTTTGATTCCAAAAGTCATGGATATATTTTTATTTCAGCACCAGTTTGTTTCATATGAAGCATGTTTGGCAAATATGTTTTTTGTGTATCATTTTATGAATCTCCAGTCTTTGACACTGCTTGTCTTGGCTTATGACAGACTGGTAGCTATTTGTTTTCCTCTGCGGTATCATGTCATTGTAACCAAACCAGCCATGTTTCTGATCATAGGGGTGATGTGGATATTTTCTGTGACACATTTTTCTGTACTTGTAGGTTTGGTGAATAGACTCTCCTTTTGTGGTTCTAATGTGCTCAACAGTTATTTTTGTGATCATCGCCCTGTATATAGACTAGCATGTAATGATAATTCTATGAATATTCTAATGGGAAGAATTAGCTTTGGTCTCCTGATTTGCACACCACTCATACTGATCATCATCACATATTTCTGCATTGCTCTGGCTTTACTTAAGATTGCTCACGGAGCTGACCGGATCAAAGCCATGAAAACCTGCACCTCTCATCTCATGTTGGTGGCAATTGGTTATGTCCCACTTATGAGCAATAATATTGCATCTATAACAACATATTCTGATCAGAACGCCGGGATGATTAACGCTTCCCTTACACAGACAATACCACCTATGCTGAATCCCATCATATACACTCTAAAGACAGAGGAGGTCATGCAATCTATTAAAGAACTGTACAAACGATGCAAAGTGAACACTATAATTGACTATAAAATGAAATCCAGGAGTAAAACAACTTCATAATTACAGCAGGTTTAATCTCACTGTTTATCAGCTGTGAAGAAGTCTAGTTTTGTAATTTAAACAGATATTTTGCTGTATACAGGCTGAATATTTTCCAAATCTGTGGGCTGAAAACCTAGTAAAGCTTCTTTGTGATTCCTTCCTTTTTTTAAAGAAGTGGTCAGCTTTGTACTTAATCATTTTAGATTAATAGTAAGTAAATGTTTCTAAATATTCTTCAGTTGTATTTATCATTAGTGCTGCAGTACTTTTGGACAGTTAACAAGTTCTTGTGTATGTTTAATATGTTTTCTGTTTGGTGCACTATTACTAATTGTCACTATTCTATGCTATGTGACACTGTGCCACAGACTATGCCACAGACAAAGTAATGCAGGGATGTGCGTCAGTCAACTAAATACATTAAAAGTAATCCTTAAATTGGACCTTGTTTATTTAATAAATTCAATATAGAATAAACAGTTACTGAATATAAAGCATCCTATTTAATAACAGTTATTTACTAAATATTATTTACATGACAGGAATGCAGGACACAGCAAACAGTTGTATATATGTATAACGGCCTTCTTAATGCACAACCTTAATTTAAAAAGGTATTTTAAAACAGATTTTCCCAAATATACAAGAACTGTGTTAAAATATAATGATAATAACCTGTATTGTTAACTTATTTCATGCAGTGTTAATATCTATGTAGTTTTTGCCCGTGTTGTGTCTCACTAAAGAAAAGCTTCCAACCACATTTAACCACAGACACACAAAAGCGTCTGTGTAAAATGAATATACAGTAAGTGTGATCTTCAGTTTGAGCTATTTCAAATTCAGTGAAAACAAGAGAAGTGTGCTGAATTTTATTTATCATCAGCTGATTTCAAAATAAAAGACTGCAATAGTGACAGATTGAAGATTCAAAACCAAACTGTATTTCTTTCTTCCACTGAACACAAAGTAAGAATTTGGGTAACCAAACAGTTTCTGGTCTTCAAAAAACCTTCTTTTGGAACAAATAGAGGGTGATTAAATGACAAAATCTTAATTTAGGGTCATCTATTGTTTGAATGGAAAAATTTTTGTTCTAGGTTTCAAACCAGTCATGTTTCTGATCATAGGATTTATGTGGATTATTTCTGTGACATTTCTTTCTGTATTTGTAGATTCTATGACCAATGTGCTTGAGACTTATTTTAGTGCTTGTGTCGCCCTATTTTTAAACTAGCCTGTAATGACACTTCTCTAATTATTTTGTTGGTTAAAATGTGCTAGTCATCTGATTTTTACACCGCTGATATTTATTTGGTTCTGCTTAAGATGGCACTGACCAAAGCTATAAAAACCTGCACCTCACATCTCATGTTGATAGCAATCAGTTATCTCCCACTTATAAGCAATAATATTGCATCTATAACAACATATTCTGATCTGATCTAGTCATATAAGCTCAACACAGGAGGTCATGCAATCCATAAAGAGACTGTACAAACAACACCCTTGATCCAAGGCAAGTTTGTTTGCTCATAATAATCCCCACCACAGTAAAATAAATTAAGTATGATTTTAATTACATCAAAAAAGCATCGCCATTCTTCGATAGCGGATTTCATGGATAGGAGTTGCTTGTTACCAAAAAATTATTTCTTTCTGCTGCAGTGAGTTTTTGGAAAAAGAAAGTACAAGGGTGGAGTTTTCTTGTCTTGGTAGATCTCTCAGAAAAAAATGGCTCTGATCCAACTGTCTGATGCATCAACCTCTACTATGAATGGCAGATCAGGGTCTGGATGTTTTAAGATGGGGGCTGACGTACATTTTTAAAGTCTTTACTAGTCTCTTGAGTCCACTTCAACTTGGCGGGCTTTTCCTGATAAATCGTCTGTAGAAGTTAGCAAACCCCAATCTGTAAACCTGTAGCTCAAGGCTTGGGTCCATTCTGTCATGGCCTTGACCTTGAGTTCATCCATTTTTACTCCATGATGACTGATTTGGTATCCTAAAAACAAGATTTTACTCACGTGTAATTCACACTTCTCTGCCTTGACATATAGACAGATGACCTGAGAGGACTGTCCTGACATGGGTTATATGCTCGGTCTCTGTCTTGGAGTAGGATATTATCTATGTAGGCAATGACAAACTGGTTGATAATAGATTGAAACGCAGCGGGTGACTTAGCGAGCCCATACGGCATGACCTGGTATTCATAGTGCCCTCTGGTGGTGAGAAAGTCTTCCATTCATCACCGTCCTTGATCCAAATTAAGTTATATGCGCTTCTCAAATCAAGTTTGGTATAGATGGTAGCCTCACTCAACTGTTCTAATGCAGATGGAGCTAGAGGAAGTGGGTAGTGGAACTTTACCGTGACGTTGTTGAGCCGCTAGACCACCGTCCCTCTTTTCGAAGAAGCAGTTTGCGGTGGCTGGTGAGGTTGAAGGACAGATGAAACTGGATTTAAGTGCCTCTGAAATGTACTCGTCCATTGCCTGACTCTCTGTTCTGGATAGTGGGTAAACCTTGCTCTTGGGTGACATGGCATTAGGAAGGAGATCCTGATCGGTGAGGTGATAACTTGGTGGCTTGAGCCTTACTAAAGACTTCAAGGAGATCATGGTAGCAAGAAGGAATGGTTACAGCCTGATTGGTGTCTGGACTCTCTATGCTAGTGGTAAAACAGGATATGGACTTCTTGGGGATACACGGGGCATGACAGAAAGGAGACCAGTTGAGTAGTTCACTGTGGTGGCATGAAATATTGGGGTTGTCAGCCGAGAGCCATGGGAATCCTAGAATTACTTTATGCTTGGGCAAGTCTACAACATAGAGGGAAATGAATTATTGATGAAGAAGACCTACTTGCAGAGTGAGGGTTTGGGTTTGGTTCAAGATTCCTTTTCCTATGAGGGTATCATTTATGGCTTTGATCTGGATCGGGGGATTGCAGGGCTGTTGAGTCGGGATGTTGAATTTTGACACAAAGCCCTGGTCTATTAGGTTTAAGGCAGCCCCCGAATCTATAATCACTGTTAGGTTAAGGGAGAGTGCATTCATCCTTACTGTTATGGGTAAAGTGCGGTTTCTATTAGAGAACAAAGAAAAGTGTTTGATATTCACCCTGGGCGCTGGTAGGCTTTGATGACCTGTTGAACGGCAGTAGAAACAGTCGGTAACACAAAGGCAGTCAGAGATATCAACAAGTTCAGGGGAAATCCAAAAGGCAATGGTCATACACGTGGCAGGTAATCAGAGACAATAGGTAGAATGCTTGGTAAGGCAGTAGAACTGGCAATACTTTGCATCGGACACATGGAGGGCCTCTGGTTATAAAGCCTTCAAACAGGAAATGAAGGTAGAGTGAGCAGAGGGGTGAAGGCTCCCTCCTCTGGCGTTGCGTTAAACACGCCATAACCCTGCTTTGACTTTGGTTATTGTCTAGTTTTGTTCTTTGACCTGGTTTCTGTCTTCCCTTTGATTATGTTAGTTCACCTGTGTCCTGTTATTTATCCTTGCTTGGTCTGTGTATTAAAATGTCTGTTCGGTTTTGGTTTGTCAGTTATTATTGTTGGACACATTTGCTTTGCTGTATTGAACTTTTCCTATATTTTCTGTTAGTTTCTCTGAGGATTGTGGAAAGACTGTATATTGGATCTCCTCTGTGTCCCCATGACAAAGCACCCCATGACAATTTATCCTTTACCATAATAATTTCTGACAACATACAATTGTCCCCCTTTAATTCAGCCATAATTAACATAATACCATTAGTTTGATGCTAACAATGATTCTCTGTGAACAGTATTATTCTTATTTTTCAAGCTTGAGGTTAAAGGGGCAGCAATATCTATTTAGGTCTATAGAGAGAAGGGTACTGAACTCGAGAGAGTAATCTAACTATAAATTTGTCTGATGGATGGTAAATAAAAGAGATGGTTCCAGCTCAGAGAAGGTAAAAAACACGTGTTCCTATAGTTTCTTTCTAATGATTTTACTGAAAGAATATTTTATTATTAGTTTAATAAAATAATATAAAATAACATTCAAATATGTTTATGCAAAAAAGCACTGTGACTGGTAATGAAATAATTAGTTTATGAATAATTAGTTTTTCTAGTTCAATATGTTGTTGAATGCTTTTCTGTGGCTTTCTCTAATTACAGGTGACATAAAATATCTGACAACAGGCATCATGAGCTCCATACAGTCAGACTCCTCTGCAAATGTGACCTTTGTCCGTCCTGCTACATTTTTTATCAATGGCTTTTTTAATATTCCACATGCAAAATACTACTATGTGTTCCTGTCTTTAGTGTATGTTGTGACTGTTTTAGGCAATTCATTTATCATGTGCATTATATATTTGTCTCACAGACTCCACACAGCCAAATATATTGCTGTTTTTCATCTGGCCCTTTCTGATCTGTGTGGAAGCTCAGCTTTGATTCCAAAAGTCATTGACACATTTTTATTCGAGCACCAGGACATTTCATATGAAGCCTGCTTGATATATATGTTTTTTGTTTATCATTTCATGAATCTCCAATCTTTGACACTACTTGTCTTGGCTTATGACAGACTGGTTGCTATTTGTTTTCCACTACGGTATCATGCCATTGTAACCAAACCGGCCATGTTTCTGATCATAGGGGTGATGTGGATTTTTTCTTTGACATTTTTTTCTGTACTTGTAGGTTTGGTGAATAGACTTTCTTTCTGTGGATCCTATGTGCTTGATAGTTATTTTTGTGATCATGGCCCTATCTATAGAATAGCTTGTAATGATAATTCTATGAATATTTTGTTGGGTAAAATTTGCTTTAGTCTTCTGATTTTTACACCACTGATATTGATCTTCATTTCATATTTCTGCATTGCTCTGCTTTTGTCTAAGGTTCCCAATGGCGTTGACCATATTAAGGCCATAAAAACCTGTACCTCCCATCTAATGTTGGTGGCAATTTTTTATATCCCGATTTTAAGCAATAATATTGCATCGATAATAACACCTTTGCATCCAAACGCTCGAATAATTAACAATTCTCTGACACAGACAATGCCACCTATGCTGAATCCCATCATATACACTCTGAAGACAGAGGAGGTCATGCAATCCATAAAACACCTGTACAAACGACGCAAGGTAAACACAACCACAGAAACAAGAGTGAAATGCAGCCGGAGAATCGAAAAATAATACTTATATAGTATTTATAGATGTAATCTCACTGTTTATCAGTTGTGAGCAAGTTTGTTTTTTCTGTAGTAATAACTAGTAAAGCTGATTTGTGATTCCTTACCTTTTTTTTGAAGAACAACAATTCAGTGAAGATTCTAAATTCTGAATGCAGTATTCACCTTTTCATTTTATTATTTTAGGTTAACAGTAAATCAAAAGAAAGAAAAAAAACACACACACACAAACAACATTTGAGTTATATAAAAAATATTTTAATAATGTTGTTCTGAATTATAAATAGTTGGATTTGTGAGAGTAGCTACAGCTAGTTTTTTTTTTATATGCACTGTGCATGTGTAATATCTTTACTATTTTGTGCAATCACTAATTCTCACTATTCTGTGCTAAATGTCACATACTAGGCGTTTAATGATGTTCACCACAGTCCATATAACAAGTGCCTCAGTGAACTAAATTGATTAAAAGTAATCCTTAAATTATACTTCATTATTCATTATTATACTACATGTTTATTTAACAAAACTAATGTAATAAAAAAAAGCAGCTATGTACACTCTGCACACAATAGTCAATACAGTGCCTTACAACAGCAATGTCCCTGTCTCTGTCAACTGCACCCCCTAATGGCAAGCTTTGAGTTTAATACATGAGCTACTTGTACAGTACATATTTCTTCTCTCCCATTTGGCTTCCTTGAGTAAGAATTGGAAAGAAAAATAAGAAAAAAATGAGAAGTTTTTAGGAGAAATTTAACTGCTTACTATCTACTACATGCAATCTGTTGTACTGTACTGTATAATACTATATAGATGTGCAGTTACTGTTTTTTTATCTTTAGGGACAAGGGATGATCTATAAACTATGCAGGAGAATGATCTACTATATATATTTATCTGATGACTGGTGAAATAATGAGATGGTAGCAACTTTGTACAAGGTGGTGTAAAATAATGTGTTTTCTTTCTTCTGTTTCTCTGCATAGTGATTTTACTGACTTGTATTAAATATGATCAGTATGATTACATCATTCAAGACCATTCAAAATTTTGATTAACGCAATGCGATTTTATATTAAATTATTACATAAACATGCTTTTGAGCAGATTTCAATTACAGGGTTTTATTTAATAGGAGGGATATAAAGTCAGACAACATGCTCTATGCTCTTGATGCCTCATAAATCCAATTAAAAAAAATTGTTGAGCATTCTAGAAAGTTTGTTCACTTACTTTACATGTACTCAATACTTGGTAGGGGCTCCTTTTGCTTTAATTACTGCCTCAATTCGGCGTGGCATGGAGGAGATCAGTTTGTGGCACTGCTGAGGTGGTACGATAACTCATCTGCATTTTATGAACTCTTGTTTCTCCTTTTCCTCTTGACAAGGGTGTCAATGATTGTCTTCTGGAAAACTGTCAGACCAGCAGTCTTCCCCATGATTGTGTAGCCCAGTGAACCAAACTGAACAACCTTTGCGGATGTTTTGAGTTGATTAGCTCATTGGCATGAATTGGTCACAATTGATCACAATTAAAAGAACCAAAGACTTAAATTACTTCAGTCTGTGTGCTCTGGAATCATTTAATACACAAGTAAATGAACTTTTCCATGACATTCTAATTTATTAAGATGCACCTGTATGTACTGGAAAACATAGAAGGTTCCAACACAATACATAAATAAAAATAAAAAAATATAAAAATAAATCACACACACACACACACACCTGAAACAGTGTATATATATATATAAAGAATTTTTTTTTTAAATATTATTTTTTCTTTTCTGGTTCACCTCTCCGAAGATAAGTAAAGAAAAGTAAAAAAAGGATAAGATAAGAATTAAAATGGCATAAATGGAAAATAATTATTTAAATAAATTTATGGCATGATATCTGATTAGTATATGACATTGTAAATCCCTATATTTTTGAACTTTGCAGATAGATGAATACTTTTTTAACCCTGGAACTTGGTTGATATATTTCTGACAATAATATTTTAGTTGTACTGTAATCATTATTAGTCTCTATTATCATGCATAGGTCAATACATTTTATTGTATGTTTTTTTTAATCACAGCTTGTAAAGATTACTCCTGCCCTTTTTCCTGAAATCTGTAGGGAGAAGGGTTGATCCAGAAACTAAAATCCCAAGATCATGAGAATAGCCTAATATAAATATGTGTGACAGCTGAAAGAAAAATAATTGTGTGGCAGTATTGTAGAAGGTAGAGTATAAACCATGTGTGTCTTCTTTTTCTTCTTTATTTTAGTCACTCAATCATTGTTGAATGTGTTTTGTGTTTTAAAAAGAAAATCATTTGTATCTATGTATTTACTATGACAGGAAATTATTTAAATATTTCTTGCAATTTCTTGAGTATGTTCCTTCATCTTTAACAATTATTTCTCGTTTAACTGTTCTTCATCACAGGTGACACAAAAAGTCAGACAACAGGAATCATGAGCTCCATGCAGTCAGACTCCTCTGCAAATGTGACTTTTGTTCGTCCTGCTACGTTTTTCCTTAATGGTTTTTCTAATGTTCCACATGTGAAATACTACTATGTTTTCCTGTCTTTAGTGTATGTTGTGACTGTTTTAGGAAATTCATTTATCATGTGTATCATTTATTTGGCCCGTAGACTCCACACAGCCAAATACATTGGAGTTTTTCATCTGGCTCTTTCTGATCTGTGTGGAAGCTCGGTTTTAATTCCCAATATCATTGACACATTTTTGTTTGGGCACCATGACATTTCGTATGAATTTTGCTTTGTGAGTATGTTTTTTGTATATCATTTCATGAATCTCCAGTCTTTGACACTGCTCGCTTTGGCTTATGACAGACTGGTTGCTATTTGTTTTCCTCTGCGGTATCATGCCATTGTAACCAAACCAGCCATGTTTCTGATTATAGGGCTGATGTGGATCGTGTCTGCAATATATTTTTCTGTACATGTGGGTTTGCTGAATAGACTTTCTATTTGTAGTTCTAATGTAGTTAATAGTTATTTTTGTGATTATGGCCCTGTCTGTAGATTAGCTTGTAATGATAATTCCCTAAACTTACTGATGGGAAAAATTTGCTTTGGTTTCCTGATTTGCTTGCCTCCAGTACTGATCATCATCTCATATTTCTGCATTGCTCTGGCTCTATTTAAGATTGCTCATGGTGTTGACAGGATCAAAGCTATAAAAACCTGCACCTCACATCTTTTGTTGGTGGCAGTTTTTTATCTTCCACTTTTAAGCAATAATATTGCAGCTGCCACAACACCGATCCATCCAAACGCCCGGATAATTAACAATTCTTTGACTCAAATTATTCCACCTATGCTGAATCCCATCATATACACTCTAAAGACAGAGGAGGTCATGCAATCCATCAAAGAAATGTACAAACGCAGCAAGGTAACTACAACAACAGAAAGAAATATGAAATTCTGTGTAAGGAACTAAAAAATATTGTATGAAATTGACATGCTAATATAATTAGGCAGCGGCTATTTGCAATTAGATGCTATTGACACTAAGTGAAAATAGCATATTTTCTAAGCATAGATGCTATTTACACTAAATCCAAATAGCGATGGATTCTATTTATACTGTTCGAAAATAGCAGCTTATGTAAGTGCAAATAGCATTTTTCGCTATACTACTTATTGAAAGTGGCAAACATCTATATAATTATTATTTCTTTTTATTTACCCTATACCATATATTTTTTAAACACTCCTGTGCTTTCAGGGTGAACCTTTTATTTCCTTGAGTGATTACAGACCATGTAATGCAGACATGTGCTTCAGTGAACGTCTTCCTTAAATTATTGTAGATTAAAAAACATGATTGTTCATCTTTGAATCATCAATCATGTTCTTTACAGTCCATCTTTGCTTTGTCCAAAAACAACAACAACTTGACAAAACATTATTTTATAAGATTAATCTTCATAGATGCTGGCTATGATCAGTTTTGTTTAACAGGCATTTAACAATGATAGTAACATTGACTGTTAAAGAAAAATAAGTGAACAGAACAGTGTGTGAAATATCCTTAATGTACTGGAATATACACATACAGGCGTACCTCAGTAAATATGAATGTCGTGGAAAAGTTTAATTATTTCAGTAATTTAACTCAAATTGTGAAACTCATGTATTAAATAAATTCAATGCACACAGACTCAAGAAGTTTAAGTCTTTGGATCTTTTAATTGTAATGATTTTGGTTCACATTTAACAAAACCCCACCAATTCACAATCTCAACAAATTAAAATACTTTATAAAAACAATTAAAAAAAAGAATTTTTAGTGAATTGTGAATTGTTGGCCTTCTGGAAAATATGTTCATTTACGGTACATGTACTCAATATATGGTAGGGGCTCCTTTTACTTTAATTACTGCCTCAATTCGGTGTGGCATGGAGGTGGTAATAAAAGCCCAGGTTTCTTTGACAGTAGCTTTCATCTGCATTTTTTAATCTCTTGTTTTTCATTTTCCTCTTGACAATATCCCATAGATTCTCTATGGGGTTCAGGTCTCGTCAGTTTGCTGGCCAGTCAAGCACACCAACACCATGGTCATTTAACCAATTTTGGTGGTTTTGGCAATGTGGGCAGGTGACAAATCCTGCTGGAAAATGAAATCAGCTTCTTTAATAAGCTGGTCAGCAGAAGGAAGCAGTGCTCCAAAATATCTCGGTAAATTGGTGCAGTGACGTTGTTTTTAAAAAAACACAAAGAAACCAACATTAGCAGATGACACTGCACCCCAAATCATCACAGACTGTGGAAACTTAACACTGGACTTTAAGCAACTTGGGCTATGAGCTTCTCCAACCTTTCTCCAGACTCTAAGAACTTGGTTTTCAAATGAAATACAAAACTCTCATCTGAAAAGAGTAACAGTCCAGTTCTTCTCCTTAGCCCAGTTAAGACACCTCTGACGTTGTCTGTGGTTTAGGAGTGGCTTAACAAGAGGTATACGACAACTATAGCCAAATTCCTTGACACATCTGTGTGTGGTGGCTCTTGATGCCTTGATCCCATGCCTCAGTCCATTCCTTGTGAAGTTCACTTAAATTCTTAAATCGATTTTGCTTGATAATCCTCATAAGGTTCTCTCGGTTTTCTTCCACACTTTTTCCTTCCACTCAACCTTCTGTTAACATGCTTGGATGCAGCACTCCGTGAACGGCCAGCTTCTTTGCCAAAGAATGTTTGTGGCTTACCCTCCTTGAGAAGGGTGTCAATGATTGTCTTCTGGACAACTGTCAGTTCAGCAGTCTTCCCCACGATTGTGTAGCCCAGTGAACCAAACTGAACATTTTGAAGGCTCAGGAAACCTTTGTGGATGTTTTGAGTTGATTAGCTGATTGTCATTGGCATGAATTGGTCACAATTGATCACAATTAAAACAACCAAAGACTTAAATTACTTCAGTCTGTGTGCTCTGGATTAATTTAATACACAAGTTTCACAATTTGAGTTAAATACTGAAATAAATTAACTTTTCCATGACATTCTAATTTATTAAGATGCACCTGTATGTACTGGAAAACATAGAAAGTTCCAACAAAAAATTAAAATAAATAAATAACACACACACACACACACACACACACACACACAGAGACATCTGGAACAGTGTATAAATTATGATTTTTTTTTATAAAAAATTATAAGAATAAAAAGAAAACTAGCCTGTTTTTTAATCTCAGATTTTTTTTGGCATAAATTAAAGATAATTATTGGCATGATATCTGATTAGTATATGACAATGTAAATCCCTATATTTTTTAATTTTGCAGGTGGATTTTGGTTGACATATTTCTGACAATAATATTTTATATAATTATTTTATATCATTATTAGTTTCTATTATCATGCATAGGTCAATACATTTTATTTTAATCACAGCTTGTAAAGATTACTCCTGCCCTTTTTCCTGAAATCTGTAGGGAGAAGGGTTGATCCAGAAACTAAAATCCCAAGATCATGAGAATAGCCTAATATAAATATGTGTGACAGCTGAAAGAAAAATAATTGTGTGGCAGTATTGTAGAAGGTAGAGTATAAACCATGTGTGTCTTCTTTTTCTTTCCAATGATTTTATTTTAGTCACTCAATGGTTTAGAATTTGTTTTGTGTTTTAAAAAGAACATCTGATAATTTGTATCTATGTATTTACTATGACTACAAATTATGTGAATATTCCTTGTCATTTCTTGAGTGTATTCCTTCATCTTTAAGAATTATTTAATCTTTAACTGTTCTTCATCACAGGTGACACAAAAAGACAACAGGAATCATGAGCTCCATGCAGTCAGACTCCTCTGCAAATGTGACTTTTGTTCGTCCTGCTACATTTTATCTCAATGGCTTTTTTAATATTCCACTTGCAAAATACTACTATGTGTTCTTGTCTTTAGTATATGTTGTTACTGTTTTGGGGAATTCATTTATTATGTGTATCATATATTTGGTGCGTAGGCTCCACACAGCCAAATACATTGCTGTTTTTCATCTGGCTCTTTCTGATCTGTGTGGAAGCTCAGCTTTGATTCCAAAAATCATGGACACATTTTTATTTGAGCACCAGGACATTTTATATGAAGCATGTTTGGCAAATATGTTTTATGTATTTCATTTCATGAATCTGCAGTCTTTTTCATTAATTGTCCTGGCTTACGATAGATTGGTAGCTATTTGTTTTCCTCTGCGGTATCATGCCATTGTAACCAAACCAGCCATGCTTCTGATTCTAGGATTGATGTGGATTTTTTCTGTGATTTTCTTTTCTGTACTTGTAGGTTTGGTGAATAGAATTTCTTTTTGTAAATCTAATGTAATTGATACTTATTACTGTGATTTTGCCCCTATTTATAGGCTAGCTTGTAATGATAATTCTGTCCATATTTTAATGGGGAAAATTTGTTTTGGGCTCCTAATGTGCATGCCTCCAATACTGATCTTCATTTCATATTTCTGTATTGCCCTGGCTCTGCTTAAGATTTCTCATGGTGTTGACCGGATCAAAGCCATGAAAACTTGCACCTCTCATCTCATGTTGGTGGCAATTTTTTATCTACCAATTTTAAGCAATAATTTTGCATCTATGATAACACCTCTACATCCAAATGTCCGTATAATTAACAGTTCCCTGACACAAACAATGCCACCTATGCTGAATCCCATCATATACACTCTAAAGACCGAGGAGGTCATGCAATCCATAAAAGAACTGTACAAACGCAGCAGGGTGCATGCTACGATAGCAAGACATTATGAAATACAGTGGCAGAAATGATATGATATCTCAATATAATATTAGCTGACTTTTATTGTCTGTTTAAAAAGAAAACTTTGTTCTGTGTTGTAAATATATTATTAGATATGTTGGTAGTTACAACATTTAAGAAATCCTTATTTAATAATGTTTATACATTGGCATGTTAAACATGTATTTAATATATGCTCTTTGTTCCTCAGATTGGTACTGTTTCAGTGATTTACTTTTGAAACATGTTTCTTTGATGAAAATGTGAACTTGTTTGAGATGCCAATTTGCAATAAAAAATGTACGCAACCCAGGCTTTGACTTAGGAGTATCATTATACATGTATTATAATGTGTTACCTGAATCAAAGTCATGAAAACGTACACCTCGTATCTTCCAAGTTTAAGCAATAATATTGCATCATGTAATACGATTAATGTTTTAAATGTGATATTTTGAATACGTAAACATGCAAATTTTTAGATACATTTTATATGCAGTATAACAGAGCATTGCATTACAGACAGTTAGTGAAAGTGAATGCTGTTCACAAAGCTAGAAACACAGTTAATACAATTCAGTTCAGTTAATACAACAAAGTGTCCGCAGCTGGGCAATGCACCACACATCATCTCTATCTGAGGCATAACCTAACAAAATGACACAAATACAGTCTGCCCGATTATAGACATTTATTAATTCAAGCATATTTATACCATATAAATAACATTGGTATAAAACAAATAACTATTACTGCTTCCATCTTCATGAGTCTCCCTGCTACTCTGCCCACAAGCTGTGTGAGGAAAATACTAGATAGCGCAGCTTTGTCAGGAAAACAAGCAAGTAACATTCAAATAATTCATGCGAGGCAGTGAAGAAAAGCATAATGTTATGTTTTTTAATGTATCCCTTTGACTCTCATCCTCACACCGAGTCTCTTGAAGGTCTACCTCTGCAGCCGGTTGAAGAGCTTTGACTAATACGCTCTCTGATCATCCAATCATCATCAAAGAAAATGAAAAGAAAATGCTGACATTATTGTAAGCCTGCGAGATGGCTTCTGCTGAATCTGCAGTGATCTCCTCTGCTGCATCTCTATGCCGCTGAATGTATGAGCGCTATTGAGTGGCTCCATGATCTGCTGTCGTAACTCTCTTTCTATATGGCTCAAAAATTCTGCAAATATCAGTGGACCAATCTCTACAGTGCTGTCATCATCTAAAGACACCTGTCATCTTCCTGATGGCCAACTATTACTTCTACTAATACCCTGGTCCCACATCGGAGTCGACTTTGTCACCAACCTGCCAGAGTCAGAATCCTGTACTTGCATCTTGGAGGTAGTCAATAGATTGCCCAAGGCCTGTAAACTCTTTCCTCTACCTGGATTACCTAACTCTGAAAACTCAACTGTTCCACCAATTGTTCAGAAACTTTGATATCCCAGAGAGCCACAGCTGATCTCCGGGGTTTGGTGATCCTTGGGGTCTCTGTCAGTTTAACCTACAGATGCCATTTTCATTTCAACAGCCGGTACCTGCACAGTTACTGCCAATGGAATCAGAGAGATTCCAGTGGTGGGTTTCTGGTACAAGGAGAGTGAGAGAGTGTGGGACTCACATGTCCATCTCCAACATGCTGTCAGGAGACATAAGACATAAGAGCCATTCAGATGTCTGTCTACTAGGTATAGCTGTTTATGTGGCTCTGGCTGCCCTGCCATAAGATAAATCACAGCTTCATTCACCAACTGGACCTTCCACTCACTTACAGTATTCACACCCACGTTTCTCTACTGAAGCCTTACACTAACCGTCTCACTCCTTCTTTCCCAGGAACGGATAAGCCAGTCATACCTCCTCCTTCTGAGATAACTGAGGAGGACTCCATTCAGAGGAACAATCATGAGTTCCCAAAAATTACATTCTTGATCCATCACTGCTCTTGAACTTCCATCACCTCCATCCTAACAGACCTGCACTCAGAAGTCACTATAGCTTTGTCAGGTCTTAAAGTCATTTTACTGACTCTTACCTGACTCATTCAAACTCTGACTACTTACCTGCAACTCCCAATCTTCATCTTTGTCAGTCCAAAGTCCTCTCAAACCTGTAGGATGGAAAAAACTCAAAGAGTTTAAATAAAGAAAGCTATGTTGGCTAAATATCTCCAGTGATTCTGCTGGTTCCACCTAGCTCAAGTTCTCCTGGGACCAAATTCCTGCCTAGCCTCTCCTCTCCAAAAGCCAGCAAGTCATTTGGCTCCACCCTTACCTGGTCTCTCTCCAACTCCATTTCCTCCACTGTAGCTCACTTCCTCAGTTGGACCGCCTTAGTTCTAGTTTTCCCACCATTTGTTTGTTTCCTTGCTTAATATTATTATGGTGACATGACAGCAAGAAATACGTATTCTGGGTAGTGTAGTTTTTAAAATAAACGTACATTCCTTATTCTAACATATAAGGTCTTTAAGGATGTGTTTTGGTCAATTATGCATATTGCACAACCACAATATAGCTTAATCCCATTTTAAATGCACGTTTATGTCAGCATCCCACTCCCTGCAGTTGGTCTCCATGCCTCTAGAGGCCCCTGTGTTCCCCTCTGCCTTAGTTCTTCCTTGTGTGTCCTAGTTAGTGATATCTAGGTCACCTGTGCTTTGTTTTCCATTGGGTATTTAAGTTGTGATTTTTCTCCTTTGTTCTTCATTTGGTTTTTGAGTCTTGGCTGTTAATTTCTGCCTTGTGTCACCTAATTCTTTTCAAGCTACCTCAAGTAAGGTGTTTGTGGATTTTTCTTTGTGCAATTAATTGGTTTTGTTTTCTCCCCCTGTGGAGTTTTGTTTCTATTATTTGCTCTGTTACCTATACCTCTGTCTGAGAAGAACTTTTGTTGAATTTTTTTTAATTTTTTTAGTTAAATCTAGATTGCCTGGAGCTCTGCCTAGAGTGTTTCGTTTAGGTTCAACATTACTGCCCTTGTGGATAAGTGGTAAATCGCTTGACCACCACACCAGAGACCTATATTCAAGCCCAGTTTGTGACAGTTTAAACATCACACCAGAAGTGAATGAAGTATTACATGTTGATTTGATTTGTTTTACATGTTATTTCAATACAAAGACAAGATTAGACCTCTTGTTGCATGACACAAATGAGGTGGCGCAAATTGAGCATTTTGGGCATTTGGCGTTTAAAAAAAATTCTGAACTTTGACAAAATTTGTCTTAACCAATCAGGATCTTGCTCTAGTAGTGATGTAATAGACATTGTGCACATACTTTGATTATCTTCACTGTAATAAAAGAAATATGACAAACACATCTCTGCCTTTTGTTAAATGTCAGTTTTAATTAACAATAGGCATTATAAAAGCGTATTGTGAAATAAAGACAACAGTCAGAAGGCCCTCCCAATGAAGCAAATCCGTGTCTAAGTGAATTTTATGCACAATTGAAGCGAATTACACAACTGCGAATGATGCTAGTAAACTCAACTCAGCCGTCCAATTATTTGTGCAAGTCATGTCTGGTGTGAACGCACTGTGAGAACAGCCCATTTCACAATAAACCAGTGAACCTGTTGTTTCATATGGTGTGTTTAGTGAAAGCAACCTCCACTAGTTTGGCTTTATTTTCACAGCAGATCATCACAGCTAGTTTCTCAGCTGCGGGAATCCATACCTTGCATTTCAGTGCAGTGGTTCCTCGGGCAACCAGCTAAAAGAGCAAATTTCTGTAGCTTGTTGTTGAAAGTGTCTCACAAGATCTCTTTCCGACCGTGTGCTTCTGGATGCAGTAGTTCAGTTAACTCTGACAATGGTCATGACCGCATTCATGGATGGCTCATGTCCACATTGTGAGCATATGTCCATGGCTATACTAAGGTCACAGATCTAGTTTATAATGAGCCTAACCTCGCCGACTACCCAGCCCAAATCAGAAAGACTCTGCGGCTGCACTGGCTATGGGTAAGAGGGACCTGAGGATCATGGTCAGCATTGATCCCTGGGCAAGCCCCCAAAGACCCCAACCCCTATTAGTGTAGTCCTGTGGAGCCCCCGAAAGATGGTGGCGGACCCAGTGTCTCTTTTGGGGCTCCCTATGAGGATAGGTTTATCGCTGCATCAGAAGAGGGTCTATTATCTTCTTTAGCTGAGGATGATGCTTAGCAGCCCCCCAGCATGGTAGCTACTCATCAGTTGATGGCCATGCTCCTTCAGGCCGCCTAGAGGATCGATTACAAGTGAAACAAAAACCAAACAACAGGTATCATGAGTTCTATGCAGGCAGACTTCTCTGCAAATGTGACCTTCATCCTGCAGCATTATTCATCAGTGTTTTTTTTAACAAGTCACATGCAAAATACTACTGTTTTCTTGTTATTAGTGTATGTCGTGACTGTTTTGGGGATTCCATCATGTGCATTACTAACTTTATTGTTATTATCTTTAATTATGACTATTCCCACTATTCTTTGCTATTTGAAACATTGTGATGTGTTGTATAATCTAAACTGATGCAGTCGAAGGACAAAAATATTAAACAACACGTATGCAAGTACTAAATATGGCATACAACATTTTTTAATCCACACAATAAACAATGTTATATTTTACATAAAAAAGTTTCCAACTAGCATGTGTAAAAGAAGAGAAAAATAATAATATACCCTCTGTGCTATCAACACGAACACTAATCATGCTACTCTCTAAGAAAAACTACACAACTAGTATGTCTCTTCTGCATGTGTACTGTGATGTATTGCTTCAAAAACAGTATGCGGTTTATCACCTGTGCCACTGGAAACATGAATTTAGCCATCTGAATCATATGAATCCTGTTTGGCAATAATTCCATGATGTCACATGCTAAATTTACTTCTGCCCATTTTCCTCAAGTCTGTAGGGAAATGATCTATGAACTAAACTCCAAAGGGCAGGAGAATGATCTGCTATAAATTTGTTTGATGGCTGGTAAGTGAATGAGATGGTGGCAGCTTTGGAAAAGGTTGAGTATAAACCATTTGTTTCCTCAGTTTCTCGCTACTGATTTGACTGCAAATTATGTTTATTATTAGTGCAATATGAATGTATTAAAGAATATCCTAACATTAATGTGACATGAAATTATTTTAATGTGAATATTTTCTGTTATGAAATGTATTTCTGCTTAGTTCTACAGTTCTTCATCACAAGTGACACATAAAGCCAGACAACAGTCATCATGAGCTCCATGCAGTCAAACTCCTCTGCAAATGTGACCTTTGTTCGTCCTGCTACATTTTTTATCAATGGTTTTTTTAATATCCCACATGCAAAATACTACTATGTTTTCCTGTCTTTAGTGTATGTTGTGACTGTTTTAGGAAATTCATTTATCATGTGTATTATATATTTGGCCCGCAGACTCCACACAGCCAAATATATTGCTGTTTTTCACCTAGCTCTTTGTGATCTGTGTGGAAGCTCAGCTTTGATTCCAAAAGTCCTAGACATGTTTTTATTTGAGCACCAGGACATTTCCTATGAAGCATGTTTGGCAAATATGTTTTTTGTATTTCATTTCATGAATCTCCAGTCTTTGACACTTCTCGCTTTGGCTTTTGACAGATTGGTAGCTATTTGTTTTCCTCTGCGGTATCATGTCATTGTAACCAAACCAGCCATGTTTCTGATCATAGGGGCGATGTGGATATTTTCTGTCACTTTTATTGCTTCAATGGTGATTTTGATCACAAGACTCTCTATTTGTAGATCTAACATAGTCAATAGTTATTTTTGTGATCATGGCCCTATTTATAGACTAGCTTGTAATGATAATACCATAAATAGTATTATGGCAAATATTTGTTTTGGTCTCCTTATATGTATGCCGCTGATATTAATAATCATCTCATATTTCTGCATTGCTTTAGTTATGCTTAAGATTGCTCATGGTGTTGACAGGATCAAAGCCATGAAAACCTGCACCTCACATTTCATGTTGGTGGCAGTTTTTTATGTGCCACTTTTGGGTATTAATATTGCAGCTTTAGCAACATTTATCCATCCAAATGCCCGGATAATTAACAATTCTCTGACACAGACAATACCACCTCTGCTGAATCCCATCATATACACTCTAAAGACAGAGGAGGTCATGCAATCCGTCAAAGACCTGTACAAACGCAACAAAGTGAACACTAGGCTACTGCAGAGAAAAAGGCTAAATGCAAATGGTTATTGAAAAACTCATTTTGTTAAACTGTATTAAGCAGTCTTTACTTGTGTGTTGTCTATGAATATCCAATTTATATTTGCATTTATCAAATATTAATTGAACATACTTGACTGACCTGTGTGTGCAGATGTTGTAGAAAATAATCTTAGCTATAAAATTACTCAAAATATTTATGCGGCCACAGAATTTAGAAGTTGTATTGTAATTAAATTGTATTTTAATGTATTTTCTAGGAAATAGTTGAAATGTTGATATGTGATACGATTATGCATACATAAGAAAAATGATTTGCTCAAACTCATGTTGTGCCAAAGCAATCTGACTTTTTCATTTATGCTGTAGAGCAGAAAAAGTCACATTAGCATTACAATTCAGTAATGCTAATCAGTGTTGAATGTGGAAAAAAAACCTTAATTCAGTGCAAAAATGACATGAAGGTGAGTAAATGGTGACACTATTTTCATTTCACATCTCTGTGTAAAAAGATATACACAATGTACATTTTCCATATTTGTTAATAACAATATATAAATATGTATATATTTAAATAATAAAGGAATTTCACTATCATTTGTGACACAGAGTATGGAACACAATGCAAAAAAACGTCTACAGTAGCTGTTAGAAAGAACATTGTGGAGAATAAAAGATGTTTGATGAGGGGAAAAACTGATTGTAGTGGGCCCTCTAGTGGCAAAAGCAAATATTGTGCTGGATGACGGATTGACCTTAATTGTGAATTAATATATACACTGAATTACTGTTGTGTTTTCACAGTTGACTGATGTAGCAACCATATTACATAATACATTTTTAATGTCTGTAAATGGAGAAAGACACTGAATGGTGTAGTTGCACTCAGTAAGTGTTTTAACCCATAATAAAAACAAAGGCATTGTAACTAGGTCTGCCAAGATAGTTTTGGATAGAAAAGATGAAAAAAACAGTAAGAGTGTCTTAAAAGAATTCCATATGACTTTTATTGTAAATTCTTAAGCCACACAATACCTTTTGCCTTTGGTGTATTTGGGTGCTGAAGGCAAGATATCACAGGCAAACATGTGTTTTTGTGCACTGATCATTTTTGATTTTTTTTGCTTTTCATAACATGTTTCAGGCTAAAGAAAAGAAACATCCAAAATAAATGTCTAGATGTTTTTAATTCTTAAATTCTTAAAGTAATACAGTGACATATATATATATATATATATATATATATATATATATATATATATATATATATATATATATATATATATATATATATACTCACAGTGAACTGTCAGCTATATTATAACAACGTGGAAGTGTTTGGGAACAACAGCAACTCGTAAACTGTCTGAGCAGGGTCAGCGGATGCTGAGGCGCATAGTGGAAATTTTACTCAATAATGCCTCCTTTTCGTATTAAATGTAACATTTCAGAAAACGTGTAATACAAAAGATGTTTGCAATTCCTAATGTAATCAAATCAACCACATAAAGTACGGTGATATTAGTTTTATGCATTAGTTAAATTTTTCACCCTAGACATCATGTTTAAATTTATCCCAAGATATGGACCAAGAAAGAATGGCGGTTTGAACAGGACAAATACAGATACACTAATTATCTTTGAGATTATTGTCAGCTCTACAGTGTGTGCCATTGGTTGAGACTGTCATGGTCAGTCAGAAGGGACTGACTGCTCTTCATTCAGTATATAATGAATATGGGAAAGGCTACAATCCCTGCAAACCACCCAAAGACCTTACTGTGAGTATATCATAATAATAATTCATTAAGGTTATTATTATGCCAAATTTTTACCTTTTTGCATTTTACTTTTCTGCCCAGACAGGGTGAAAAAAGATGCTTCAAGAGGTCACTGGAAACAGAAATATTTCCTTTCTGTCGGCTGGCTTCTCTGGTATACCTCACATGAGATACTATTATATATTCCTGTTTATTGCTTACTTTTTTTCCTTTCTAGGAAACTCCTGCCTTATGTTTGTTATCATTACGGACCGACATCTTCAATCTTCAGCTCCTAAATACTGGACAGACATTTGTGACAGTATCACTGGAATCCTTCAGCAACTGGATGCTTTTTTGTTTGGAAATCAGTTGATCCTGTATGTCTTGTGCTTGTATATTATGCTCTCCAGCGTGTTATTTGTTTCAGTGAATTCAATAACTCTCAGTATTTTGTCTTTTGAAAGGTTAGCCATTTGTTTGCCACTGAAGTATCATATGATTGTGACCCACAGATCAGCGCTTGTTATAATAACTCTAATGCAAACAATCATCAGCAGACTTTTTTTCAGAACTAGTGTCATAATAATTCATTTCCCGAGCTGTGTCAACACGACTGTTCTTTTTCAGCTGATCTTTATGTTTCCAGTTTTTTGCAAAATCTTTTTGTATACGTGCATAGCTGGAATCTCAAGGAACTGTCAAAAAAACACAACATGTACTGATCTTTTAATAGTAGCGGCTGTATTTTCCGTGTCCATATGCCTAACATGTGTATTTTGGGTCCTTTTAAACACATTTGTGCTTTCTTCAGTGCATGACCATATAATCTCAAAGGCGACAAAGACAAAGAAGTTTATGGCGTCTGTGAAAAAGGCTCATATTAAAAAAAAGTTTTACCTGAAACATGCAGACTTTGTCTTTACCTATCATGCGAACTAAATACCATACCACATTATTTAGCATTGTAATGTTTAGACATACTGTATTTATTCAGAATAATTTATTTAGGACTGGTGAGATGTCGGCAATAAATCATAGTGCTAGGAAATATTGACAAACACACTAAAATATCATTATATTATGGCGTGCATATCTAAAAACAGTTCTTTATCACAGGTAACACAACATTCCAGACCACAGGCAGCTTGACTTCAGTGCAGTCAAACTCCTCTGCAAATGTGACCTTTGTTCGTCCTGCAACATTCTTCATCAGTGGCTTTTCTAATTTCTCACATGCAAAATACTACTATGTGTTTTTGTGTTTTGTATATGTTGTGACCATTTTGGGGAATTTATTTATCATGTGTACTATTTTATTGGCCCGCAGACTCCACACAGCCAAATACATTGCTGTTTTTAATCTGGCGCTTTCTGATCTGTGTGGAAGCTCAGCTTTGATTCCAAAACTCATAGACATGTTTTTATTCGAGCACCAGCTCATTTCATATGAAGCGTGTTTGATGAATATGTTTTTTGTGTTTCATTTTATGAACATTCAGTCTTTGACACTTCTCGCTTTGGCTTACGACAGACTGGTTGCTATTTGTTTTCCTCTGCGGTATCATGCCATTATTACAAAAACATCCATGTCACTTCTTATAGGAAGTATGTGGATGTTTTCCATGGCTTTATTTGCTGTACTCGTGGGATTAGTCAACAGACTCTCTTTTTGTAGATCTACTGTGGTGAATAGCTATTTTTGTGACCATGGCCCTGTCATCAGCCTTTCCTGTAACAATAATGACATAAATTACCTCCTGGCGTATATTTTTTTCGGTCTTCTAATTTGTCTGCCGGTGATATTGATAACCCTCTCGTATTGTTGCATTGCTGCGGCATTGCTGAAGATCGCTCATGGTGCTGATCGCATCAAAGCCATGAAAACATGCACCTCACATCTTGTGTTAGTGGCAGTTTTTTATCTCCCAATTTTAGGTGTAAATGTTAAATCGATCTCAACATCTATTGATCAAAACTCCCGGATAATTAACACTTCCCTGACACAGACAGTACCACCTATGTTGAATCCCATCATATACACTCTAAAGACAGAGGAGGTCATGCAATCCATAAAAGACCTGTACAAACGATACAAGGTGAGCACTATTACAGAAATAAATGTGAAACAGAGAATGTAAATATAAGCTCTTGATATTTCACATTTTGTCCTTAACGTTTTTGTTTAATAATTGTATGAAAAGAAAATGGCATGTCGTTTGTTGCATATAAATAACAGACAAGCTATATAATTATAATGTACTTTAACAAACATTCACTTATTATATTATTATAAAATAATTGTTCAACTTCCTCATGTGTGATTACAATTTAACATCACAGTGTTTAAATAATAATAATAAAAACTGCACAGATTTTTTTGTTGCTTTTTTGTTGTCATTTCCACTGACACCACTAAGGTAGTTTTATTGCAAAATATGATTTAAATTAAATTTCAAGGTTGTTTCAACAACGGCTTAATGTAAATTACATTTGTATGAAAAAATGATGACATATGTTTTGATGTACATTGTCAAAGCTCATAAGAAAAGGCATTCAACTAGTCATTCAACCCTAAGGTGACATTTAGAGAAGCAAAGTCAAATATTTAAAGGGCTAGCATATCCTGATATTGCTGAGTTCTATGTGTTCCTGGAGCATTTTATTCCAAATATTTAATTTGACCATATCTCTACACCTAAACCTTACACATTAGTACTGCTTAAAATCAGAGGAAATGATGACACTGCCGTACAAGCACCAAACACTGACTGCAAGCCCAAACTTGCAACAACACAGTGTAAGTAAAGAAGGTCAAATATAGGTAAAAAGGTTAAATAAAGCTTCTTTAAAAGAGCAAAGTACTAAATCACAAAGACGGAACTACCAAGAATGGTACGTATTATTTGCATGTTGGCATCAGCTTTCCTGACATAATCATACACTGTAAATATGCAGCATGTGAATTACACTTTACAACTTTAGGCCTACATTTGAAATGAGAAGGCCTTCAGTGGATCAACAGCTTTCAAAGGATTCTGCAGTTTAACCAGGGGGAATTTATTTGCAAGTGATGCTATTGAGAATTTTGGTTTTGATCAAAGATCAAACATCCTTTGCCTATCTGGACCCGTTGATATTGTCTAGGATGAATGAACAATTGAGAATTTAACTATTTCTCATGTTCGATAAAATCAAATCAAATAAATACAAATAAATATGGACGGTTCTTAATCGCGCCAAGCGTATCACATATCATAAATACTTTTGAAAACATATAGTACTGTTGCTTCACAGTAAGAGAAAGCATATAAATGTTTTTTTTTTAATGAGGACATATAATAGAGTGATACGTAGGGCGCACTTCTCTCAAACCTACGAGCAAGAACTCAGGGGAACTGTTTTAAGATTGTTCGGCAAACCCTTATCCAGTCGATGATGATGTGACAAAAGTTTACACATTTTTTGGCTTCTTTATTTTGATGATCAAATAAATATGTACATATTTCTAACATATTTCTAAAAGAACATTTTCCAAGATATATTTCCGTGCCTGACAGAAATTCTGGACAACATGCCTTTAGTCAAGTGAACGCAATGGATGTGGTTATCTGCGCGGACTACTGTGTAGCAGTAGTCCTCTGCTTCAGAAGCTGCTCTTTGCGAGTGTTCTGGTAGGAGGTCATGCACTCCTTGAACTTCTGAACCTCGGCCTGGCACTTCCTCCAGTCCTGATGTTCAGCCATGCAGTCCTGCAGAGCGTAGTGCAGCTGAGCACAGCCTGTCCTGGAGATCATCCCGTCCACCGGATCATCCTCGTCCTCACTCCTGCTCCGGTTGTGAGTCGATGTCATCCTTAATTTAAAGCGCGTTACGGTCAGTAGCGACACTGGTATCCTAAAACAATACGGGTGAAAAGCTGTTCGTATGTATGGGATTGTCTTTCGCACTCGAAGCTTTGTAGCAAATCTCTTAAAGGATATGTATTTACATAAACTTGCCTTTGGCGTTTAAGATTTCGAGAGCTTCAGGAGGGTTTCATAACTTCTCTAGTAGGGAACGTTTCATATGACGAACAGGAAATGTGTTACATTTTTCTGAGTCCGAGTCCAATTATTAACAGTAGGTGTAATTACACTTATAACTCACAAGATGGCGGTGTTGTATCAGGCTGAAGAGCTTGCTCGGTGAAGAAACGATTCTTCTAATGAATTTAATCAAGATCTATTAGATTTATGATTTATTGTTCATTGTGGTCATTGTGTGTCATTGAGGTAATATAAGAAATCAAGGCATAAATATATAAAACATATGAAAAGAGAATAACAAAAAACTAAATAGAGAATATGAATTAAAAAAATAAGAAGAAGAAGGACAAATTAATAATATGAAGACAGAGTAGTAATCTCGATTATAATATTATATAAAAGAGAAATTAATACGCCCAAGTAAGTTTTAAAAAGTGACTTAAAAATGGATACAGAAGGATCTCAAGGCTCTACTGATCTCTTCCATAACTAGGGCCCAACCACCAAAAATCCCCTCTTCACAGGAGCCTACTGAGGAACCAAAAGAAGATTCTGGTAACTTAGGCTTCTAGTGGGTGTATAGAAATGTAGCAGCTCAGAGACATAACTAGAGGCCTGGTTGTGTAGAGATTTATAGAACAGTAAAACTTTAAAATTGATACTAAACCGAATCGGCAGCCAATGGACGTCCCTTAATATTGGGGTAATATGGTATGATAGTGTTAAGAAATCTAGCAACAGAGTTTTGGACCAATTGTAGCCAAGTAATTTTTAATCTCTAAGAACATAGAATTAAAAAAAAGTTTGCTTTTTCTCTCTGATCTTTCGCCATTAAACTGTTTTATTTGTGTTGGAAGCACAGGCTCAGGCAGCACCACTGCTCCCTGCAAAGTAGACCTACACGGTTTACAATCATTTCAAGTATTCTAGTTTCCATAACTTAAAATGTGTTCCTTAAAAACAATGAGGTGACTGGTTAATTAGTAATAATTACACGGTTTCACTGTTAAAATACATAGTATAATACAAAATAAACTATTATAACAAATGCCTGCAAAGGGCATCAAAGGCCTGGGAATTGCTGTTGTTACATTGTTTAATATTGACCGAACATTTAATTCAAATATCCACAGTTTTAATTTTTGGCCACCTTTTTGGGACAGAAATGATACAGCCTCTTTAATTTCTTCAACAGAAACGCGTCGACTTCACAACCCAAAATAGTCCATGGCTATAAAATCCATCAGACAACTGTATCAATAAAAAGCTATTTTTAACTATCTACCTTACATTGCAATTTCTAAATATTGTCATTTAATAATAAATAATTAATTTACTTTTATTTACTTTTATCTTGACCCCTAGGTGTTTTTATTTATTTATTTTTGAGGGAGGGGGCAAGGATTTGGCCTTAAGTGTCACATTTAGTCTGTTTATTTTTGTAACAACTATAAAAACTCTGAGGGAAAAAACAGAGGAGGCATTGTAACAAACAAACAAGCTAAAAAACTCTTATAAAACTGTAAACGTAAAGCTTTAAAATCTTTTTAGAACAACCCACCAATTAAAGATCTAAAATAAACAAATAATAGACAATAATGAATAGTTAGTTAGATATAAAAGAGCTAACAAATGCTAGCTATGCTCGCACAATATGGGAAAATAAAGAGATGTGTTCTTTATTACTAAATGCAGTAAGTAAAAGTATATGGCCGAAAACATATGTGAGTAAAAAGTAAAAATGTACAACTTAAAATTTTAAAAATGTTAAAACTTAAAAAGTACTTTTTTTCTGACAGACATACAGAAGTTTGGTTAAATGGAGGAAATGAAACAAAATGCAATGGCACAGGTCAAACACATATCTAGTGCAGGAATAACAATCAACTGCCTTTCATTTATCAGATGAGAACTAAAATCTAAATCATCTCTCTTCGTATAACATTCATTAAATCATTCATTCATTTAACATAAGTATGGGACATCCAAAAATTACACTTAAAAAACTGAATGTGACAGTAAGTCATACAGGCTCTGTTAATTAATCAGTATCTTCTTAAGTGAAACAATAGGCATATGTATATACTGATATTTTAAACTTGACTGTCGTCTTTACTTGGTGTGATTTCTGTAGCGGTCCTGTACCCTTGCATTATATGGACTAAAAATCTTTGCTTGTTTTTATCTAAAGAAGAAAAGTCTGGGACTCATTAAGTGAACTATCACTTTTAATTAAAATGTGATGCATAGGTTAGAAACATATTCCAAACAGAAACTTTTTAAGTTGAAATAAAATTGTAAGGAGTAAAAAGTGTTTTTTTTCTTCAGAAATGTAATCAAGTAAAAGTAAAGGAAAGTTTAAACTACTTGAATAAAGTAAAAAAATTCCCCTAAAATAATACTTAAGTACAGTAATCAAGTTTCAACTATTTCAATTTACATATCCATTGTACAAGTGATCCAGAGCCTTTTTGATTCACCAGATGTCTTTAATTGTTTTGAGTTGAAACAGCTTCTCCAGATGAACTAATGTGTCCAATCTGCCATTGGTCAGACAAAAATACAGTAACATACAGTACTTGTCTAGTCGTTGAAATCTAAAGTTTAGAACAAAACACAGGCATCTCATTAGACGCCTACAGTATTCATACTTTGTATTGAAATTACAATCCAATGGGAAAGCACAATCATAAACAACTTAATGACTCCCCAAACAGTTTAATTCTCTATAAATTAAGATAACCGACAAATTTGTCTGTCTTATTAAAGCAGTTCAGAGACACAAACAAATTAAGTCTATTCTGTGTGAATGATTTCTGCTCTAATTAACCCCAGGCTGCTCTCATCTCATGAGGGTCAGAGTTAATGACCTTAGAAGAGACACAGTGATACACAACAATGTTCATCCCCTTAGCAAGTTAAGTGATGTTTCCGAAGTCAAAAACACTTCATAATGCTCTCATAAAACTTGAGAGAGAGAGAGAGAGAGAGAGAGAGAGAGAGAGAGAGAGAGAGAGAGAAATGTCTGCCCAAATACTAGCTAAACCTGACGAAATCTCCAAAAATGCAGGTTTTCTGTAAGGTCTAAGGTTTAGGGGTAGCAATTTACTTTACAGTACGTGTACTTACCTGGTACATACATGCTAAATATTTTGTACAGGTAAAGGAGTGGTAACACAAGCTACTTTCCTAATGTTTACATACATGACTGATTGATTTAGGCAAGTCATTCCACCAGCTGGGGGCTGTCCAGAAAAAAGTCAGTGAGAGTGATTTTGTGCCTCTTTGGGAAGGTACCATGAGGTGTCTTTCATTTGCAGAGGGTAGGTCTGAACTAGCGAGTTGTGATCATTTAATAATAAATATATTCACTGCATTTAAAAAAGGTAAAGTCACAAATGGCTAAAAGAATTCTGCTTCCCGCTCTCTGTTCTGTAAAATTCTGTAGCAGCGGCAACGATTTCAGCCAATCAGAGTTGTTGCTATGCCTAATAGTTAAAACAACAACCAATCATGCACGAAACAGTAATTTTGTACCTTTGATGTGAGAACATTTATGTATGTTAATTTCAGTTATGTCAGAAAATTATTTGTGTAAGGGTCCCGTAGAACGGATTCCAGAGGCCCTGGTCGAAGGTTTAATACGTGTTCAATCTTTGCTTTCGCTTCTGAACTTATCAGAATTTAGTTTCAATTTTGATCTTGCTCCATGCTTAATCTGACTCCAATTTCAAGTGATTGTTAATTTTAGGTACCATTCATAATTATCAATTGTGGAAGAATTTAGATATTTGAAATATTCTGGAAAACTCATCAACTCATCATTTAGTCTTTTTTTTCATTACGAACCCAGTGTCGCTTAGGAATTCAGGCGGCCATTTACTGAACCCTTGACATGGCTGGACAGTTCCAACATTACTCAAAAGGTGAAGGGTGGTTATAATGCCTTATGTGAACTACCCACCGGCATGTTTTGAACAAAGAGGACATTTAACTAAATAACCACAAAATACCAAACAACTTCACCGTGTTAATGATTCAAAATGGTCTAACCCTCACCATACCATGCGTTAATTATGCTCTGTCCTGCCACAATACCGTGGACACACTGGACTACACATTAATCTACTCAAATGAATAATTTCAGAGAGTTCGGAATGAGTCAAATATAACAATTTATTATTATTAGTCAGGCATCATGCCAATTACACAAACCAATTCAGCCAATTCAGTGTTACATTTATGTTAATACAAAACATCAAATTCCCAAAGATAAATCTAGAGTAAAAGATGCATACCTGACCTTTAGAAAGTACATAGTGTTGTGTATGGAGACACACACTACGGGCCCATCTGGCTACAGAATCGCGCCTTGGCATGTTTTGTCACTCTCCTTATATATTCAGACCAGACCATGAAGGTTGTTGGATCGGATATAAAACCATAAAAATACTTTTTAGGTTCCCCTGCTCCAGGGTTCTAGGGTCCCCTTCTCACATCTTTTCCATAATACAAATGATTTCTGTGAAATTGAGATCTTTAAAATGAGACCAAACATGAAAAATAAACAACAGGTTCCCATGACACATGGTATATAATGCCATATTCTTAATGAACTTTGAGCCAAGTCTTTTTGGGAAGAAGGAGGGGAGGCAGGAAGGGCAGAGGTGAAAAGGGGTGTCGTAAACAACAGGGATGTTTGCTCTTTTTGAAATCCTTCGTTCCTTTGGAGATACCTTCTCATTGTCCTCTATAGGGCCCTGTGCTCACTGTCTGGCACCATGGAGACTGAATTTGTCACCTGAAATTGGCACCGATGCCCTGTGCTTTTCACAGATGAGAGCAGGTTTAACCCTGAGGACATGTGACAGGCGTGAAAGAGTCTGGAGAAGCCAGGGATAATGTTATGCTGCCTGTAACGTTGTTTATCATGACTGGTTTAGTGATGGGTCAGTGATGGTCTGGGAAGACATATCTATGGAGAAACAAACCTGTACAGGCAATGGCACCCTGACTGCCAGTAGGTATCAGGATAAAATCCTCAGACCCTACACTGGTGCCGTGGGTCCTGGGTTCCTCCTGGTGCATGACAATGCCCGGCCCTATGTATGCATCCCACCCTCGCCTGACATAAATCCAATAGAATACCTCTAGAACATTGTGTTTCGTTCTATCTGATGCCGCCAGTTTACACCTCAGACTGTCCAGGAGGTATGTGATTCCCTTTCTAGATCTGTGAGGAAATACCCCAGAACAACCATAGTCTCATTAGCCATTAAGCCATGCAAACTTCTAAGTACCCTTTTGCTGCGAGTTGCCACAATGAAATTTCAGCAATATGGACTAACCTGCTGCGTCATTTTTTCACTTTGATTTTCTGGGTGCTATTGAATACAGCTCGGGGTAGGCTGTGTATTATGTAAAAGTGTTCCTTTAACGTTTTTTTGAGCAGTGTGTTGAGCGCATGTGTTGGTGTGTTATAAGAGAGACTGTATACAATTGCAACATAGAATAGTAATGATTAGAAATCCTATATATTATATAAATATACATTTAGGAGCAAGGACCACAACAAAATATGTAAATGTATAAGCAAAAAGTGGATCATATGCAAAACAAAAAGTCCACATCCAGGCACTCACATAGCAAGTAAAGTTAGACACCAACTGTGTAAGATCTAGTGGACCTAAAGAAGACACAAAGTGTTCATGGTACCAGACTTTAAATACATTATTATTATTATTATTACCCAGCTAATGACCAGCTTAGATCTTATTAGAACATGCTTCTCTTTTTTTAGCATCAAGCAGCTTTGATTTTAGATTTACAGTTTAACAGTTATAATAATAAAAGTGTGTGTGCGTGTGCGTGTGTGTGTGTGTGTGTGTGTGTGTGTCTTTCTTTATAGATAATTGCAGAGCAAATGTAGATTTGGAGATTTTATTGAAAAACTAAAATATGAACACAAAATAATATTGTCACAGAAGCATCATAAAAAGCCTCCAAGATAACAATATAAATACTCTCAGCAAATCACTTAAATCACAGTTATGTTGTACATTAATGTGAAGTTTTTAGAGGATGAACAGACAGTCTCTTGGTTATTATTGAATGAATCCTGTTTCGAATCTCTTTAGTTTTCAGTGAGTAGAGGATGGGATTCACAAAGGGTGTGATGAGGGACGACAAAGATAAGCTCACCAGACCTACGCTTGGGTTCCAAATAATTCCAAAAAATGTAAAACAAAAGATGATTACAATAGGAATAAAGAAAAGGGCCACTATTATGAGGTGCTCTATGCAAGTGGCCAGTGCTTTAAAACGGCTCTGATTATTTTTCATTCTGAACACGACAGCCAGAATACACATGTAGGTCAAAAAAATTAAAATCAAAGGTACAGTAACAAAGAGTATAGTTAAAGCAGTGGCGAAATTCCACTGTGATGTCATATCTCCACAAGCGAGTATTAAAACAGGAGCGTAATCGCAAAAATAGCTGTGGACCTCAAGAGAGTCACAAAAGGACAGGGTTGGGATGGATATAACAGCATACGCAACTAAAACAATACAAAATAACCAAACTGCACTGATTATAGAAGTCATTCTGGTGTTTGTGTTAATAGATTCTTGTCTTAAAGGGAAACAGATTGCAATGAACCTGTCATAAGCGAGAATGCATAAGGAAAATGGTTCGAGGGATAAAAAAGTATAGTAGGTGTACATTTGCACAATGCACAGTTTGAACGGCACAAAATTGTCTCGAACAATGTAAGTCTTGATCATGCTTGGCACAAGAGAAGTGCTTAGAACAAGATCAACCACAGCTAGATTAGCAATAGCCATGAACTTTGGGACATGCAGACGCTGGTCATAGAAAATGATGGTGATCAGAAAGACATTGCACATGACTGTGATCACATAAAGCACAGTGAGGAACATAGCATAAATGTCACTGTAAGGCATTGAACTCAAGCCAACAATATAAAATCCTGCAGGCGTAATGATGGAAATGTTGCCGTTTTGCATGGCTGTCCTTTTTTTACGACCCAGCTTCCTTGCAGCTTGCTTTGCTGTAAGTGGACGAGAAACCAAATACCTGCGAGAAACAGTCACAAAAAGCCTGAGCTTTACAAATTACCTTTACTATCTGTGTTATTTGAGGTCATCAGCCCCTATGACATTCAGCTAGAAATATACCAGTGAAAATCTACATTTTCATATGTTACAGTGATTGTACAAATAATCATTAACACATACATATGGATAACAAACCACAGTTTTTGTCTCTGCTTCACAATTGTGGATCACTGTGAATCCTGACTGTGATCTTAAGAACATTTTAGCCAATATATTAGCAAATTCTTCCTCCAGAGGTGTCATTAAACTGGAAAGAACCTCTTGTATCTAAAAAGTCTTTAGAGAAAAGACATTCATTAGCACTTTTTACTTAATGTGAGATTAATGAAGGTGCAACTAGTTGCTTTAAGCGGCACTAATTAGTAATTAGTTTATTTTTGTTACAACAATAAAAAACTCCCAAAGGGGGGTGAAAAGGTTGCCTTATGCAAAAAAAAGTGTTCAATTTTAGAAACAACCCCTTTTATTTTATGCCATTGCATATAAAGGTAATATATAAAAAATCTAAAAGAAATTAGAGTATCGTGGAAAAAAAGGTTTAATATATTCTAGATTCATAACATGAAAAAGGTAAAATATTTTAAAAGTTTTTTTGTTTTAGAGCTTACAGCTCATGAAATTCAAAAATTGTAAGATATTTGAATATTTCCTAAGATCAAAACAAGGATTTGCAAAACAGAAAAGTTCAAGTTCCTTAAACTATATTCATTAGTGATTGTCACGGTTTGAGGAGAGACGAGGCAGGCAGACAGGGGAATACTTGAGCTGTTTAATAAACTTAGGAGCGGCGAGACGCCGAGCAAACATTTGCTCAAAACAAAGTAAACACAACAGTAAATACTCAAGTGCGGGAAGTCCGAGTCAGAAGGGGTATTTCCGCAGGAGGATAGTGCTTAACGCAGACAGAAGCGTGTGGTCGTAACTTCAATCCCAGCCGAAGAACGACTGGGCTTCCGGTGTATATATGGGAGTGAGTTGATTACTGACAGGTGTGGTGAACAGGTGGTTAGAATTCAGGAGATGATGAGTGGGTGATAGGCGTGGGAGACGGTGATCTGGCGGGTGTGTTTGTGACACTACCCCCCCCTCCACGGGCGCCTTGGAAGCACGCATTGGAATGGGGTGAGCCTGGTGGTGGTCTGGCGGAGAGAGTTCTGGGCATACTCGGCCCAGGGCAGGTACTGGTTCCAGCTGTTCTGGTTCTGGTGGCAGTAGGCGCGTAGGTAGCGGGCAAGCTCCTGGACCTTGCGTTCCGTTTGGCCGTTGGCCTGGGGATGGTACCCGGAGGTGAGGCTGACCGTCACCCCCAGTAGACGGAAGAACTCTCACCATACCCGTGATGTGAATTGCGGGCCTCGGTCCGACACAATGTCTTCGGGTAGTCCGAAGTTTCGGAAGACATGGTTGAAGAGGGCCAGAGCGGTGTCCAGAGCTGTGGGGATACTAGGTAAAGGGACAAATTTGCACATTTTAGAAAAACGGTCTACTATTATTAAAACAGTGGTATGACCGTCAGAGGGAGGCAGGTCGGTAGCGAAGTCAATCCCAATGTGGGACCAGGGCCGCTCGGGTATGGGGAGAGGTTGGAGCTTGCCCTCCGGGAGCCTACGAGGTGTGGAGGTCACAGCACAGATTGGACAGGAGCGAACATACCGGGTAACGTTGTGGGCCATACGTGGCCACCAGAACCTTTGGGAGAGAATGGAGAGGGTTCGGTACCTGCCAGGATGCCCGGTTCCCGGAGAGGTGTGTGCGGAGTCCAGGAGGGCGAGGCGCAGGCGAGATGGAACATATTGACGGCCCTCCGGACCTCCCGGCGGAGCGGGCTCCTCGCGGCTGGCGGCACGGATCTGGTCCTCCAGTTCCCACACTATAGGAGCTGCAAATACATGAGGAGGCAGAATGGGTTCGGGTGAGTCGGGTACCTGATCAGGTTGGTGAATACGGGAGAGCGCGTCGGCCTTGCCGTTCTTGGAGCCAGGTCTGTAGGAGATGGTGAAATTAAAGCGTGTGAAGAATAAGGACCAACGGGCTTGTCGGGGGTTCTGGCGTTGAGCTTTTCTGAGGTATTGGAGGTTCTTGTGATCTGTGATAACCTCGAAAGGGAACTGGGATACTTCCAGCCAGTGCCGCCACTCCTCCAGTGCGAGCTTGATGGCGAGGAGTTCCCGGTTGCCCACGTCGTAGTTCTGCTCCGCCGGGGACAGTTTGCGGGAGAAATACGCACATGGACGGAGTACAGGAGGTTCGCCATGCCACTGGGAGAGGACGCCACCGACTCCCAGGGTAGCCGCATCCACCTCGACCACGAAGCGCTTGTTGGGGTCTGGATGATGGAGGATGGGAGCAGTGCAGAAAGCGGCCTTCAGGGTTTGGAGTGCTTGTTGTGCCTTAGGGGTCCAGGTGAAAGGTCTGTTGGAGGAACGGGTGAGAGAGGTCAAGGGAGCAGACAGGTTACTATAGGCGGGTATGAATCGGCGATAAAAGTTGGCGAATCCTAGAAAACGTTGTACTTCCTTTATTGAATTAGGTTTCGGCCACTCCTGCACTGCCCGGGTCTTCTGGTGATCCATCTGGAAGCCCGCAGGGGTGACGATATAGCCCAGGAAGTGAACGGAGGATTGGTGGAAGCAGCATTTCTCCAGTTTGAGGTAGAGGTGGTGGTATCTCAGGCGGGTTAGGACTTGACGTACGTGTAGGCGATGAGTTGGTAGATCAGGGGAGTAAATGAGGATGTCGTCTATATAGATGATGAGGAATCGGTTTAGCATATCTCGGAAGATCTCATTCATGAAATCCTGGAACACTGAGGGACTGTTGGCGAGGCCATACGGCATAACAAGATACTCGTAGTGTCCGGTGGGAGTGATGAACGCTGTTTTCCATTCGTCACCCCTGCGGATACGAATAAGATTGTAGGCGCTTCGGAGGTCGAGTTTTGTGAAGACGGTGGCTCCACGAAGGTTCTCCAAAGCGGCAGGAATGAGAGGAAGTGGATAGGCAAATTTGACGGTTTGGGAGTTGAGGGCTCGGTAGTCGATGCAGGGTCGGAGACCACCGTCTTTCTTTGCCACGAAGAAGAAGCTGGATGCGTCTGGTGAGGTAGATGGACGAATGAAACCTTGTTGGAGGGCCTCCTCCACGTACTCCTCCATCGCCGCCCTCTCCGGAACTGATAAGGGGTATACATGACCTTTGGGAAGTTTGGCACCTGGCAGTAGGTCGATGGCGCAATCCATGGCCGGTGTGGAGGAAGGTGAGTAGCCGCCGACTTGCTGAACACATCCTGGAAATCTTGGTACGGTTCGGGAATTGGTGTGTCGTGCTCGGGCTCCGGACTTTCCACTGAAGTGGATCCTACAGGTATGGAAGGATAATTAAAAACAGGCAGGGGTAGATTCCTCAAACAGTTTTGGAAACAGGAAACACTCCATTTCAGGATTTCACCGGTTTTCCAGAGGATGTCAGGCTGGTGTTGCTCCAACCAGGGTCTCCCGAGCACGACATCCACCACGGCATCCTCTAGGACGAGGAGTTGGAGTTCTTCCAGATGAAGCTGACCGATCTGAAGGGTGAGAGGTGGTGTGGTGCGGTGTACGCGGCCCCGGCCCAGCGGGGTTCCCTGGATGGTGCTGATGCTGTAGGTAGTGTCATTTGAGTGAGAGGGGATCTGGTATCTGCGGAGGGTCTTTGAGGAGATGAAGTTTCCGGCAGTGCCGGAGTCCACGAGGATATACACTGGAAAGAGGCTGTTGGCATGGATCAATTGACCAAATATATGTGGTAGGTTGGTAACTTGGGGAGTGAAGCGAATCGTACTCACCGCCGGGCGTGGGGGCTGGACAGGGCAGGTGTTGAGGTGGTGATTCGGTTGTCCACAGTACAAGCACAGGTTGGCAGCAAGTCGGCGGGTGCGTTCGGAGGGAGTGAGATGATAGGTGTCTGTGATCATGGGTTCGTCGGATGGACTCTGTGATGGTGACATAGGTAGCTCTGGCGGTAGACGTGATTCAATACAGGCGTTGAGATGCTGAGAAATGCGGATCGTCTTGTTAATAAAGGTTTCTAGTCCCACCGTGTCGTCATAAATCGCCATTTGTTGGTGAAGCTTCGGCTGTAATCCCCGGCGGAATGCGGCGAGCAGCGCCGGCTCGTTCCAGCCACTAGCCACCGCCAGAGTTCGGAATTGGATGGCGTCGTGAATTCCTGCGTCTGCCTGCCGGAGGTTAAGCAGTTCATCATGTACGGACAGAAGTGAAGTAATGGTTCCAAATACCTCTTTTAAATGAGTCAAGAAGCCAGTTGCCGAGTTGACGACGGGGTTTCCGGCTGAATGGAGGGCTTCCGCCCATTGCAGCGCTCGTCCTTGTAACAGCGCGATAATGAAGGTCACTTTCGCTGCTTCGGAGGCGAATTGGTGAGCCTGCGACTCCAAATATAGAGAACATTGGAGCACAAAGCCGTTACAGGTTTCCCTCTCACCGGAGTATGGTGACGGTCGAGCGATGGGACATGTAGGAGTTGCAGTGGGTCGGGAAAAAGCTGCGTGGATAGCTGCGGCGAACTCGTGCAGTGGATTCGGCGGGCTGGTAGGTTCCGCGTTAGCGTTTTCCTCCATTTCGTCTTTTCTTCCGGGCTGGGATTCTGTCACGGTTTGAGGAGAGACGAGGCAGGCAGACAGGGGAATACTTAAACTGTTTAATAAACTTAGGAGCGGCGAGACGCCGAGCAAACATTTGCTCAAAACAAAGTAAACACAACAGTAAATACTCAAGTGCGGGAAGTCCGAGTCAGAAGGGGTATTTTCGCAGGAGGATAGCAAGCGAACGTGCAGACAGAAGCGTGTGGTCGTAACTTCAATCCCAGCCGAAGAACAACTGGGCTTCCGGTGTATATATGGGAGTGAGTTGATTACTGACAGGTGTGGTGAACAGGTGGTTAGAATTCAGGAGATGATGAGCGGGTGATAGGCGTGGGAGACGGTGATCTGGCGGGTGTGTTTGTGACAGTGATATCCCATATATACATATAAAAGTCAAAAATACAATCCTTTGGAACAAATTAAATTTCCCTTTTTTTCCCTGTGCGCGCAAAATCCCCTAAAACCCCAATATATAAATTGCTTTTAAACAGATGTTTTTCCATACAGTGGCTACAAGCATTCTTCAAAATATATTTTCATGTGTTCAGCAGAGGAAAGAAACTCATAGGTTTGGAACAAACAGAGTGTGAGTAAATAATGACAACAGTTTTTGGATAAATTATCCCTTTAATTAGATTTGATAACACTTAATCAGGACTTCATTTATTTCAACAATCACAGTTAGAAAAAAGCATCACTGTTGTGGATCTTAAGACAAAACAAAGGCACTGACATGTTTTAAGATCAGTCAGTGCAAGTTTATTTCAGTTAAAACAGCTCAGAATTATATTTAGTCTAGGAATAATCTTATGCATTGTCTGGGAAACCTGGGCCAAATGTCTCAATTCAATTTTGAGTTGACACAACTTCTACAGACGAGCTATTGTTTCCAATCTGTCACTGGTCAGACGAAGAGTTGAAAGAACAAAGAACAGAATGGCCAGTGTTTGGACCTGGAAATATAAAGTTTAGAACAAATTGCAGCCATCTTCTAAATAGACAATTGTATATACTGTATAAAGAAACTGTAATCCTAACGACACAGGCCAATGGCTCCCCAAACAATGTAATTCTCTCTAAATTAAGAAAACAAAGTGACTAATTTGACTATCTACTAATTTGTCTTATTTTATCTGTTCTGAGACGCAAACAAAGCAGGTCTATTCTGTGTGAATGATTTCTGCTCTAATTAATCCCAGTCTGCTCTCCTCTCATGAGGGTCAGAGTTAATGAACCTAGTGGAGACACAATGTCAACACAACATTGCTCATACTTGAGTTAAATGATCTCCCTGAACTCAAAAATACATCATAACACTTTTAAGTGTGAGATAGAGCCCCCAGTCATTAACAAGATCAGGATCTGGAATTTAAAATGTCAACTGAGGTCAAAATGGATTTTTCTTTGTGTGTTATTATTATTATTATTTTATATATATCAGAATATAAATTATATCAGAAGCTCAAGATGAACTCCTTTGATGATTGCTGAAATACTGATAGATGAATGCAGAGATGTATGGCAAAATGAAAACCAGATGTGCATATGCGCATATATTAAATTAGTATTTGATGTGGCATCCACATTTCCAAACACAGACAAGCATTTTAATTTCATATTAGACCAAAATAATAATTCATAAAAACAAGCAAATAATCAAAACAGGATGTGTAAAATATACTTCTGTGGACTGAAAACCTCCTCGCAAGCTAAGCTGTCGGATGAGCAAGGTGATCAGACATTGAGATGTCATCCTTGCTCACATGAAATGTCTGGGGGTTGAGACTAAACTCCAAGAAAAGCGTGCTTTCTCAAGCTCAGAGAACCACTTTTCTTGCTGTTGGATTCGACAACAATGCAGGCTCGTATGACCCCTGCAGCTGCGTCCAAATTGTACCTCTTGGCCTGCTGTACTTGAGGCTCCTACAGTGGTGGCTCAGGAACAGAGGTATTTCCCTGAGGAGAAATAAATGTCACACCGAGCTGTATGTGTCTTACGGAGAACTGCAAATGTACATCCACAGAGCTGCCATGTCGAGAAAAGGTGAGCAACTGCTCGATAGTGGATGCCATCAATTTGGCTTATGAGTTCTCTGGGCTCCTTCCGAGGCTAAGATTCAGAGCCCACTCAACACAAGGTGTGACGGCCTCCAAGGCCCTGTTATCTGAGTTCTTGTTGGCCCGAGATTTGCAACACTGCTGGATGGTCTACCCCCCATACATTCATCCATTTTAATGGTCTAGACTTGGTCCGGGCTCTTCTGTTCTTCTCTCCCTAGCAGTGCAGGTACAGACACTAGGCAGGGATCAGCAAGTCTGGGGGTGTGGGTATCTCGTTCCCCAAAGCATCATCATCATGGCTTGAGTTCCTGAAGAGCAACGTCTCCAGGTTACATATGTAACCATGGTTTCTTGAAGGAACGAGACGCCATGTCTCGTAACCACACTTCCGGCATCCCTGCCAGTGCTCGCTTCATGACAGAAGCTAAAGCTGATGGCATTCTACATGCTTTTATATTTTCTGGCCAGTGATGTCACCTGCCTATGACGTCCCACAATTTCATTAGTTTGATTTTCAAACATGATTCAGAGACATTACCCTGGAAGGCGTTCCCCATGCCGCAGTCAATGCTGCATATCGTTCCTTTGAGGAACCTTGGTTACATATGAAACCTGGAGACGTTTTGTTGTTAAGCATTTTTAATGTTTTTTTGTTTATATGCATTCTTTCAGATTACTGCAGAATTCGACAGAATTATTAATATCAGTTGAAGAACAAGTTCTATGCAGAGCTGGATAAACATACCCCTCAATTGTTGGCTGTTTACAGGCAAAAGGCCTCCTGCACATGCAAGGCAGCAGAAGCATCTTTACCTCCTATGATCGTGTGGTAAATTTTATGTTAATTACATTTATAATAGGTAAAGAAAATAAAAATCAAAGGTCCAGTAAACAACGTCATAGCCATAGTTTTCGGTAAGTGTGTCATACATACCACGTCATTTCAGAATAGGTGCCCTTTAGTTATAAAATATTTACAGTATAAATGCTTTAGAACTTTGCAGGGTATTAACCCCTTATTCCCCAAACGTTACATATTGTTAGAGTAGGTACTCTGGAGGTCCTCTATAGGTACAAAATAGGTATGCTGTAAATTCTGTGTAATTGCACGGTACACTGTGGGCTGTAATCTAAAGCGTTACCGTGTTTTTTGGACACTTTGTGACCCCCTTGTGCTAATTTTGTCAAGACTTTAATAGAGTTGCTATGACATTGTTCTAGAGGGGAAGAACATCAATGCACTGTAATAATGCACAGTCTTTAATAAGATCTTCTAAATTTGCTTTTAGAATACAATTGAACATTTGTGGCCATTGTCTATATCCGTGTTACCTGCATATGTAAAGGAAAAAATATCTACTCTCTTCTGCTTCCCAATTTTTTCCCTATTTATACTGAAATATGTGGGACAGAATCAGTTACACTGAACCATTTTTTCACAAATGTTTTTCACAATCTGGTATATTTAAATGTACTAAAATATATTTGAAATTCAAGCAGTATGTTTATAATACATTTGTATTCCTAACATGCTTTAATGTACTTTATATCCCTGTTTATCCGGCATCAGTATACTGCATTATTACTGTCCAATAACGTTTTTCCCCACCCTTTGGGCCCTGATCAGGCTCTGGTGGATCCTCCTCATCTAA
Source organism: Puntigrus tetrazona (assembly GCF_018831695.1). NCBI lineage: Eukaryota > Metazoa > Chordata > Actinopteri > Cypriniformes > Cyprinidae > Puntigrus > Puntigrus tetrazona. The sequence continues at coordinate 13,995,389 of NC_056708.1, read as the reverse complement.
GAGAATCCAGGCTCTACAGTCGGATGAAGGGCTGAGGACCATTTCAGATAGATCTAATTAGGTGTTCTTCCATGTATCATCCTTCCCTATTACAGAAAGTTCCTGAGGTTTGCTTCTGGGGGCAAAGCTTACCAATATTGGATTCTTCCCGTGGAGTTAAAACTGAATGCTATTTTTTAATTTCTGAACAATAAAATTGATTGAGTTTAAAATACTATTTAAAAGTTTTCAAAAAACTTTATTCATATCCCCTTGTTGGGGAAGAGTCAGATGATCAGTACCTGACAAAGCCAGTTCCTGGGGACATCAGTCTAGAACACCTGACATGGTCCCAACGATCACAGGTACAAGACCTCTTTACCTCAAAAGTATTTTCTGAATTTCCTGGATTTACCAATTTAATTGAACATAATGTGATCTTGAAACCTGATGCTGTTGTGAAACGTCAGAGCTATAGGATACCAGAGCGTCTTCAGGAGACATTAAAAGAGGAAGTGGAATTGATGCTCCGCTTGGGAATCATTGAACCCTCAAACAGTGAATGGTGCCATCCAATAGTCCTTGTGCCGAAGATGGATGGGAGTATGCGATTTTGTATAGACTTCCGTTATTTGAATTCAGTATCAAAGTTTGATTCTTACCCTACTCCCCATATCAGTGATTTGATTGATCGCTTGGGCCAATCCAAATACTTGACGACAATGGACCTTTCTAAGGGATATTGGCAGATTCCACTGACCAGACCTCTCGGACTGCCTTCAGAACACCTCGAGGCCTCTTCCATTTTAAGGTGCTTCCATTTGGCCTTCATGGGGCGGTGGCAACCTTTCAGAGATTGATGGATCAGGTATTGTGTGATCTAACATTTGCATCTGCATACCTTGATGATATTGTTGTTTATAGCAATACCTGGGAGGAGCGTGTGCAGCATCTCAGCGAAGTCCTAGGGCGTTTGGAACGGGCAGGCCTGACCGTTAATCCCAGTAAGTGTGCAGTGGCTAAGCAGGAAACGGCCTACCTAGGATATGTTATTGGCCAGGGAGTTGTCCGACCACAAGTGGAAAAAATTCAAGCCTTGGAGAAGTGTCCTTTGCCCCAAACACGTAAGAACTTGCAATCTTTCTTAGGAATGGCTGGATTTTACCATCGCTTTATCCCAAATTTTTCTACTAGTGCTGCTCCTTTAACGGACATGGTAGGGGCACATCATCCGAATCGGCTACAGTGGACGGAGGAGAGTTTAGAAGCTTTCCGGGATATCCAAACAGCTTTGACAACTGATACTGTTCTTCATAATCCTGATTTTAGTCAACCCTTCATTGTGCAAACTGATGCTTCTGAGAGGGGCATAGGAGCAGTTTTACTGCAGGGACTATCAGAGGGTGGACGTCCAGTAGCTTTTATCAGTCGCAAACTGTTCCCAGGAGAAGTTTGTTATTCGATTGTGGAAAAGGAGTGCTTGGCAGTAAAGTGGGCCCTGGATTCCCTCAGATATTATCTGCTTGGCCGTGAGTTTATTTTGGAGACCGATCACAAAGCATTGCAGTGGCTAGACAAAATGAAGGATACTAATGGAAGGATCACAAGATGGTACCTGGCCATGCAGCCGTTTCGGTTCAAGATCAAACATGTGCCTGGTAAAGCCAACGTTACAGCTGACTACCTCTCTCGCTGTACCAGTGTCATACTTGAAGGAGGGGGAGATGTGACGGCCCGAGATGTGGCCGCACAAGATCATTAAGGTAGCCAAAGCTCACTCAGTTTCTTTTATACATTTCATATAGATTTAAGGTTATCGTTTCCATTCTTTGTTTGGTTTATTTTCTTAATCACGTTTATAGTAACAATACACAACACGCATCTGTTAAACAATTATTACTTTATTTTGGTTTGCATACCTTTTTTCATCACTTTCATTCACAATCGCGGTTCATTTGGAGTGCACACAGATGGATTGCATTGTATTTTGTTATTAATATTTGTTTTCTATTCTGAGTTTAAGTTACCGGCCTGGCTAGCCGCGGACGGGAGAGTTGCGATACTTGGGGAAATTGGAGTCCTGGCGGGAACAAGGGATTTGTTTATTGGTTCCGCCTGGATGTACCATTGGCTAAGGTGGAATGGGGGAAACAGAGAATTGAGGAATTTTTTTAATTAATTGTTTTGGGTTTTGGATTGTAGTTATCTATTTAGAGTTGTTTCTTTAATATTAATTTTGAATTGTATTGTTTGATGTTGTCATTTATTTTTGTGTTGAATGTTTAATGTAATGTAACTTTTTTGTGTCTCCCCTTTTTGTGTTGTAATGGGCCCATCTTTTCCTTTATAAGCTGTGCGTTTTGTTTATTTGGGGAGTTGTAATTGGCCAGCTTATCCCTGTGTGAGTTCTTGTTTGGATGTTTTCATTTAGTTTTTGTTGTTTTCACTTGTTTTGGTTGCAACAAGTTTGACTTATTTGATTTGGGTAAATAAAGACCCATTCTTTTTTTTGTGTAAACCTGGGTGTTCCTTTTCTTGACCTCTCGGTCCCTCACACACAACAATGTTCATCCCCTTAGCAAGTTAAGTGATGTTTCCAAAGTCAAAAACACTTCATAATGTTCTCATAAAATGAGAGAGAGAGAGAGAGAGAGAGAGAGAGAGAGAAACATTGTTTATCATCACTGGTTTAGTGATGGGTCAGTGATGGTCTGGGAATCTATGGAGAAACAAACCTGTACAGGCAATGGCACCCTGACTGCCAGTAGGTATCAGGATAAAATCCTCAGACCCTACACTGGTGCCGTGGGTCCTGGGTTCCTCCTGGTGCATGACAATGCCCGGCCCTATGTATGCATCCCACCCTCGCCTGACATAAATCCAATAGAATACCTCTGGAACATTGTGTTTCGGTCTATCTGATGCTGCCAGTTTACACCTCAGACTGTCCAGGAGGTATGTGATTCCCTTGTCCAGATCTGTGAGGAAATACCCCAGAACAACCATAGTCTCATTAGCCATTAGGAGCCATGCAAACTTCTAAGTACCCTTTTGCTGCGAGTTGCCACAATGAAATTTCAGCAAAATGGACTAACCTGCTGCATCATTTTTTCACTTTGATTTTCTGGGTGCTATTGAATACAGCTCGGTGTAGGCTGTGTATTATGTAAAAGTGTTTCTTTAACTTTTTTTGAGCAGTGTGTTGAGCGCATGTGTTGGTGTGTTATATGTAAGAGAGACTGTATACAATTGCAACATAGAATAGTAATGATTAGAAATCCTATATATTATATAAATATACATTTAGGAGCAAGGACAACACCACAACAAAATATGTAAATGTATAAGCAAAAAGTGGATCATATGCAAAACAAAAAGTCCACATCCAGGCACTCACATAGCATGTAAAATTAGACACCAACTGTGTAAGATCTAGTGGACCTAGAGAAGACACAAAGTGTTCATGGTACCAGACTTTAAATACATTATTATTATTATTATTATTACCCAGCTAATAACCAGCTTAGATCTTATTAGAACATGCTTCTCTTTTTTAGCATCAAGCAGCTTTGATTTTAGATTTACAGTTTAACAGTTATAATAATAAAAGTGTGTGTGTGTGTGCGTGTGTGCGTGTGTGTGTGTGTGTGTGTGTGTGTCTTTCTTTATAGATAATTGCAGAGCAAATGTAGATTTGGAGATTTTATTGAAAAACTAAAATATGAAAACAAAATAATATTGTCACAGAAGCATCATAAAAAAGCCTCCAAGATAACAATATAAATACTCTCAGCAAATCACTTAAATCACAGTTATGTTGTACATTAATGTGAAGTTTTTAGAGGATGAACAGACAGTCTCTGGGTTAAAACTGAATGAATCCTGTTTCGAATCTCTTTAGTTTTCAGTGAGTAGAGGATGGGATTCACAAAGGGTGTGATGAGGGACGACAAAGATAAGCTCACCAGACCTACGCTTGGGTTCCAAATAATTCCAAAAAATGTAAAACAAAAGATGATTACAATAGGAATAAAGAAAAGGGCCACTATTATGAGGTGCTCTATGCAAGTGGCCAGTGCCTTAAAACGGCTCTGATTATTTTTCATTCTGAACACGACAGCCAGAATACACATGTAGGTCAAAAAAATTAAAATCAATGGTACAGTAACAAAGAGTACAGTTAAAGCAGTGGCGAAATTCCACTGTGATGTCATATCTCCACAAGCGAGTATTAAAACAGGAGCGTAATCGCAAAAATAGCTGTGGACCTCAAGAGAGTCACAAAAAGACAGGGTTGGGATGGATATAACAGCATAGAGAACTAAAACAATACAAAATAACCAAAATGCACTGATTATAGAAGTCATTCTGGTGTTTGTGTTAATAGATTCTTGTCTTAAAGGGAAACAGATCGCAATGAACCTGTCATAAGCGAGAATGCATAAAGAAAATGGTTCGAGGGATAAAAAAGTATAGTAGGTGTACATTTGCACAATGCACAGTTTGAACGGCACAAAATTGTCTCGAACAATGTAAGTCTTGATCATGCTTGGTACAATGGAGGTGCAGATAACAAGATCAACCACAGCCAGATTAGCAACAGCCATGAACTTTGGGACATGCAGACGCTGGTCATAGAAAATGATGGTGATCAGAAAGACATTGCACATGACTGTGATCACATAAAGCACAGTGAGGAAGATAACATAGATATCACTGTAAGGCATTGAACTCAAGCCAACAATATAAAATCCTGCAGGCGTAATGATGGAAATGTTGCCGTTTTGCATGGCTGTCCTTTTTTTACGACCCAGCTTCCTTGCAGCTTGCTTTGGTGTAAGTGGACGAGAAACCAAATACCTGCGAGAAACAGTCACAAAAAGCCTGAGCTTTACAAATTACCTTTACTATCTGTGTTATTTGAGGTCATCAGCCCCTATGACATTCAGCTAGAAATATACCAGTGAAAATCTACATCTTCATATGTTACAGTGATTATATAAATAATCATTAACACATGCATATGGATAACAAACCACAGTTTTTGTCTCTGCTTCACAGTTCTGGATCACTGTGAGTCCTGACTGTGAACTTAAGAACATTTTAGCCAATATATTGGCAAATTTTTCCTCCAGAGGTGTCATTAAACTGGAAAGAACCTCTTGTATCTAAAAAGTCTTTAGAGAAAAGACATTCATTAGCACTTTTTACTTAATGTGAGATTAATGAAGGTGTAACTAGTTGCTTTAAACGGCACTAATTAGTAATTCGTTTATTTTTGTTACAACAATAAAAAACTCCCAAAGGGGGGTGAAAAGGTTGCCTTATGCCAAAAAATCTAATCATATCAAAAACAACAGGTGAACTCTAAAAGAGAAGAACGAGAGCTTTTTAAAGAGAAGTGTTAAATTTTAGAAACAACCCCTTTTATTTTATGCCATTGCATATACAGGTAATATATAAAAAATCTAAAAGCGGAAAAAAAATGTTTTTGAAAGTAAAAAAGGTTTAATATATTCTAGATTCATAACATGAAAAAGGTAAAACATTTTAAAAGTTTTTTTGTTTTAGAGCTTACAGCTCATGAAATTCAAACATTTTAAAATATTTGAATATTTCCTAAGATCAAAACAAGGATTTGCAAAACAGAAAAGTTCAAGTTCCTTAAAGTATATTCATTAGTGATATCCCATATATACATATAAAAGTCAAAAATACAATCCTTTGGAACAAATTAAATTTCCCTTTTTTTCCCTGTGCACGCAAAATCCCCTAAAACCCCAATATATAAATTGCTTTTAAACAGATGTTTTTCCATACAGTGGCTACAAGCATTCTTCAAAATATATTTTCATGTGTTCAGCAGAGGAAAGAAACTCATAGGTTTGGAACAAACAGAGTGTGAGTAAATAATGACAACAGTTTTTGGATAAATTATCCCTTTAATTAGATTTGATAACACTTAATCAGGACTTCATTTATTTCAACAATCACAGTTAGAAAAAAGCATCACTGTTGTGGATCTTAAGACAAAACAAAGGCACTGACATGTTTTAAGATCAGTCAGTGCAAGTTTATTTCAGTTAAAACAGCTCAGAATTATATTTAGTCTAGGAATAATCTTATGCATTGTCTGGGAAACCTGGGCCAAATGTCTCAATTCAATTTTGAGTTGACACAACTTCTACAGACGAGCTATTGTTTCCAATCTGTCACTGGTCAGACAAAGAGTTAACAGAATGGCCAGTGTTTGGACTTGGAAATATAAAGTTAGAGATAGAGCCCCCAGTCATTAACAAGATCAGGATCTGGAATTTAAAATGTCAACTGAGGTCAAAATGGATTTTTCTTTGTGTGTTATTATTATTCTTTGTGTGTTATTATTATGAACTCCTATGATGATTGCTGAAATACTGATAGATGAATGCAGAGATGTATGGCAAAATGAAAACCAGATGTGCATATGCGCATATATTAAATTAGTATTTGATGTGGCATCCACATCCACATTTCCAAAGACAGACAAGCATTTTAATTTCATATTAGACCAAAATAATAATTCATAAAAACAAGCAAATAATCAAAACAGGATGTGTAAAATATACTTCTGTGGACTGAAAACCTAAGCTAAGCTGTCGGATGAGCAAGGTGATCAGACATTGAGATGTCATCCTTGCTCACATGAAATGTCTGGGGGTTGAGACTGAACTCCAAGAAAAGCGTGCTTTCTCAAGCTCAGAGAACCACTTTTCTTGCTGTTGGATTCGACAACAATGCAGGCTCGTATGACCCCTGCAGCTGCGTCCAAATTGTACCTCTTGGCCTGCTGTACTTGAGGCTCCTACAGTGGTGGCTCAGGAACAGAGGTATTTCCCTGAGGAGAAATACATGTCACACCGAGCTGTATGTGCCTTACGGAGCACTGCAAATGTACATCCACAGAGCTGCCATGTCGAGAAAAGGTGAGCAACTGCTCGATAGTGGATGCCATCAATTTGGCTTATGAGTTCTCTGGGCTCCTTCCGAGGCTAAGATTCAGAGCCCACTCAACACAAGGTGTGACGGCCTCCAAGGCCCTGTTATCTGAGTTCTTGTTGGCCCGAGATTTGCAACACTGCTGGATGGTCTACCCCCCATACATTCATCCATTTTAATGGTCTAGACTTGTGAGCCACTCCGGGCTCTTCTGTTCTTCTCTCCCTAGCAGTGCAGGTACAGACACTAGGCAGGGATCAGCAAGTCTGGGGGTGTGGGTATCTCGTTCCCCAAAGCAACATCATCATGGCTTGAGTTCCTGAAGAGCAACGTCTCCAGGTTACATATGTAACCATGGTTTCTTGAAGGAACGAGACGCCATGTCTCGTAACCACACTTCCGGCATCCCTGCCAGTGCTCGCTTCATGACAGAAGCTGAAGCTGATGGCATTCTACATGCTTTTATATTTTCTGGCCAGTGATGTCACCTGCCTATGACGTCCCACAATTTCATTAGTTTGATTTTCAAACATGATTCAGAGACATTACCCTGGAAGGCGTTCCCCATGCCGCAATCAACGCTGCATCTCGTTCCTTTGAGGAACCTTGGTTACATATGTAACCTGGAGACGTTTTGTTGTTAAATTTTTAATTTTTAATGTTTTTTTGTTTATATGCATTCTTTCAGATTACTGCAGAATTCGACAGAATTATTAATATCAGTTGAAGAACAAGTTCTATGCAGAGCTGGATAAACATACCCCTCAATTGTTGGCTGTTTACAGGCAAAAGGCCTCCTGCACATGCAAGGCAGCAGAAGCATCTTTACCTCCTATGATCTTGTGGTAAATTTTATGTTAATTACATTTATAGTATAAGTTAATTGTTTAATATGCATAGGTTTACTTCTGTTACACTATCTGTGAATTTTTTAAACCTGGTTTAAATCCATTTTTATAGCTTTGAGGCCCCCTTGTGTACTTGCATGAAGATGACTATCTGCTTATGCTCATGATGTTCTTTCAAGCTTTTCAGAATGATTCAGCCATAGATCTTGATCTTATGGTGAATGGTGACTTGACTTCCACTGTTCTGGGATTGCTGTTGTCCATTTTTGTGACATTGTTCTAATGGACATATGTAGTTTGGCTGATACTTTTCTTTTAATGTTTGATTGGACAATATGTTTTATATATCAACTATCCAAAAGAGCCGACCCATGCCTTCAACTTAATCCAAAACGTCCGAATGGGCTTGAAATATTCAAAGCAACATTCCCAGAGTCTAAAAATGTATATTCTCATTAATTTCACAGGCTCAGTACAATGTATTTTCTTTTTAGTTGTGACTGTTACAGAATTTAATCACTGAGCATAAGATTTGAAAAATTCCAGTAAAGAACAGATTTTTATTTTATGTAATAAATTAAAGTGTGCTAGTTTATTAACTTAAGTTTCCTTAAATTAGTTTGTTATCTTAACTCGTCGTTATAAACCAGCTGTCCTGCTGCATCATTTGTAGAGGTTTGAATGTGCTTGGTGGAAGTCCAGCCAGAAGAGCAATGAAGTAGTCCAGTCTAAAAATCTTGGGCAAGACGTTGTGCAGCATGCTCCATCAGTCTGATGTTGTGCAACACAAACCTACAAGATCAAGTAGTCTGATATATTGTCTTCAACCATTCTTCAATGTATGTATCCACATGCATACATTTCATTGTAATTTCTTACTTCAGAGATGTTGGGCAATAAAAACGTGTAGTGATGTTTTTAACATGGTGTCCTTTATAATTAATTGGTGCAAATGAAAGAATTCTATTTTTAAATAAGTGTGCTAGTTTACAAAGCTACTACAAAGCCAATGTTATAAACACAAAATTATATTCAACGAAGCATCACAGAAAGCCTTCAAGACAACATTATAAATACTCTTAGCACATTACACTTGAATCACAGTAATGTTGTACATTAATGTGAAGTTTTTAGAGGATGAACAGACAGTCTCTGGGTTAATATTGAATGAATCCTGTTTCGAATCTCTTTAGTCTTCAGTGAGTAGAGGATGGGATTCACAAAGGGTGTGATGAGGGACGACAACGACAAGCTCACTAGACCCATATTTAGGCTCAATAAAGCTTCAAATAATATAAGAGAGAAGATGGTTACAATAGGAATGAAGAATATGGCCACCAATATGAGGTGCTCTACACACGTGCTTAGCGCCTTAAAACGGCTCTTAGTATTTTTCATTCGGAAAACAGCAATCAATATACCCACGTAGGTAAAGAAAATAAAAATCAAAGGTCCAGTAAACAACATCATAGCCATAGTAGTGCCAAAATTCCACTGTGATGTCATATCATTACAAGCGAGTATTAAAACAGGAGCATAATCGCAAAAATAGCTGTGGACCTCAAGAGAGCCACAAAAGGACAGGGTTGGGATGGATGTAGAGCCATAGAGAACTATAGTAATAAAAAACAGCCAAATGACACCAATTATAAAAGCCATTCTGTTGTTTGTGTTAATAGATTCTTGTCTTAAAGGGAAACAGATTGCAACAAACCTGTCATAAGCGAGAATACATAAGGAAAATGGTTCAAGGGATATAAAAACATAATAAATGTACATTTGCACAATGCACAGTTTGAACGGCACAAAATTGTCTCGAACAATGTAAGTCTTGATCATGCTTGGCACAAGAGAAGTGCTTAGAACAAGATCAACCACAGCCAGATTAGCAACAGCCATGAACTTTGGGACATGCAGACGATGGTCATAGAAAATGATGGTGATCAGAAAGACATTGCACATGACTGTGATCACATAAAGCACAGTGAGGAAGATAACATAGATATTAACGTAAGGCATTGTACTCAAACCAACAATATAAAATCCTGCAGGCGTAATGATGGCATTGCTGGAGTTTTGTATGACCATTCTTTTTTTTACGACCCAGCTTTCTCGCAGAGAGCTTTGTTTTTAGTGGATGAGAAGCAAGATACCTGAGAGAAACAGTCACAAACAGTGATATAACAATCACTGTCATAACATGTGAGTGCATAAACCTGACATTGACTTTCAAACAGTGAAAATATACATTCAGCATATAACAATGGTTGTACACATGATAATACATACATGAACAGTGTTGTAGAAAGCAAACCACAGTTTTTGTCTCTGCTTCACAGTTGAGGATCACTGTGAATCCTAATGTGAACTTTTTGGGGCAATATATTGGCCAGTTTTCCCTCCAGAGGTGTCATTAAACAGGAAAAAAACATCAAATATCTCGAGAGAAAACATATACACTAGTGCTTTTTATGTCGTTAATGTAATATTATTTGTGGTACAAATAATTGCTTAAAGTGTCACTCATTAGTCTGTTTTTTTGTGATTAGTTTGTTTATTTTAGCAGTCTGTAACAACAATAGAACCCCTAGAGGCATCATGCAAAGATGGCATTAAGAACTGAGATGGCACCTAAAGTGTGTACTCAAAATAAAATAACTAGCATTATCTACATCTATATCTATGTGCAAGAGCATGTTGACGTATCATGTGCCGGATGTTGTGATTGAGCAGTGGAGAGTCTGAAAATGTGGTGTATAAGAGGTAACAAATGATATTAACAAATAATAAATATATTTCCACAGACCAGAGTATGTGAGCGTAGCGGAGTGGGAGTTACGGAGTGGGAGTTGTTTCGGTTTACCTTCATGTACATACGGCTGTTTGTTTTCGGTAAGTGTGTCATACATACCACGTCATTTCAGAATAGGTGCCCTTTAGTTATAAAATATTTACAGTATAAATGCTTTAGAACTTTGCAGGGTATTAACCCCTTATTCCCCAAACGTTACATATTGTTAGAGTAGGTACTCTGGAGGTCCTCTATAGGTACAAAATAGGTATGCTGTAAATTCTGTGTAATTGCACGGTACACTGTGGGCTGTAATCTAAAGCGTTACCGTGTTTTTTGGACACTTTGTGACCCCCTTGTGCTAATTTTGTCAAGACTTTAATAGAGTTGCTATGACATTGTTCTAGAGGGGAAGAACATCAATGCACTGTAATAATGCACAGTCTTTAATAAGATCTTCTAAATTTGCTTTTAGAATACAATTGAACATTTGTGGCCATTGTCTATATCCGTGTTACCTGCATATGTAAAGGAAAAAAATATCTACTCTCTTCTGCTTCCCAATTTTTTCCCTATTTATACTGAAATATGTGGGACAGAATCAGTTACACTGAACCATTTTTTCACAAATGTTTTTCACAATCTGGTATATTTAAATGTACTAAAAATATATTTGAAATTCAAGCAGTATGTTTATAATACATTTGTATTCCTAACATGCTTTAATGTACTTTATATCCCTGTTTATCCGGCATCAGTATACTGCGTTATTACTGTCCAATAACGTTTTTCCCCACCCTTTGGGCCCTGATCAGGCTCTGGTGGATCCTCCTCATCTAAGAGAATCCAGGCTCTACAGTCAGATGAAGGGCTGAGGACCATTTCAGATAGATCTAATTAGGTGTTCTTCCATGTATCATCCTTCCCTATTACAGAAAGTTCCTGAGGTTTGCTTCTGGGGGCAAAGCTTACCAATATTGGATTCTTCCCGTGGAGTTAAAACTGAATGCTATTTTTTAATTTCTGAACAATAAAATTGATTGAGTTTAAAATACAATTTAAAAGTTTTCAAAAAACTTTATTCATATTAATAATTTTGAGTTAATCAGTATTAGTTTCTTCTGTATTTAAGTGTAATAAACTTAAGGAAATAAATAGGTTTAGAAACGTAAAGGTTCTAAGGCAATAAGTTTCCTCAAGTTGTTTTAGCAATCTAAACTTATCGGGTTTTACAGTGTGGGCTTGTTAAAGACCAGTTGTCCTGCTGCATTAGGAATCATTTGTAGAGGTTTAAATATGCTTAATGGAAGTCCAGCCAGAAGAGCAGAGCAGTAGACAAGCCTATTTATTTATTTAAACAAAAGAGAGGGACTTAGCAAAAAGACACAGGTGAACAGAATGAACTAATAAGGGCAATAATATTTAACACATCAAAAGGAGGATTTTTATGAGCTATACGTGTTGTGGTAAAAGTAAATTATGATATATTTTAGAATTTTAAATTTCCTTTTAGTGGTCGATGGTTAAAAATAAAATAATGTCACCTCACTGCCATCCTAGTTTTTGAAAATGCTTATTATTGAATCCTTATTATTGCTTATTAAGTGAAAAGATGCTCCATAACTTGTAGAAACTGGCATGGGGCATAGGAAAAATGGGATTTAGTATTTTTATATTTTAATGAAAGACAGCATGGATAGATACAAATACAAAAATTCTAAAGTGTAACTACTGAAACAATAGAATTGATTTTAAGGCGAGTGGTGATAAATAATGTAGAAGCAGCTCTTTTCAAGGTGTGGATCTTTTGTCAACACAGAAGAGTGTTTTTTTCTCTCAGCTGCACTGAAGTCTGATATATTGTCGTCAACCATTCTTTAATTCATATATTCACATGCACACGTGAACATTTCATTGTCATTTCTAAATTCAGAGATGTTGGACAATAAGAATGTGCTGTGTTGTTTTTAATACGTATTCTTTAAATGGGTGCAAATTAAGGAATGTTATTTTTAAATAGTTTTTTTCAAGATAACTACAAAGCAAAAGTAAAACTGGTTATTTTATTGAAAATAATCATATGAACACAAAATAATATTCACAGAAGCGTCACAGAAAGCCTTCAAGAGAATATTATAAATACTCTTAGCACATTACACTTAAATCACGATTATGTTGTACATTAATGTGAAGCTTTTAGAGGATGAACAGAGGTTAATATTGAATGAATCCTGTTTCAAATCTCTTTAGTTTTTTTTTAGTGAGTAGAGAATGGGATTCACAAAGGGTGTGATAAGGGATGACAAAGACAAGCTCACCAGTCCCACATTTAGACTCAATAAGACTTCAAATAATATAAAACAGAAGATGGTTACAATAGGAATGAAGAAAAGGGCCACCAATATGAGGTGCTCTACACACATGCTTAGCGCCTTAGTATTTTTCATTCTGAACACAGCAGTCAATATACCCACGTATGTAAAGAAAATAAAAACGTCCAGTAAACATCATTATAGCCATAGCAGTGCCAAGCGAGTTTTAAAACAGGAGCGTAATCGCAAAAATAGCTGTGGACCTCAAGAGAGCCACAAAAGGACAGGTTAGGGATGGCTGTAGAGCCATAGAAACCTATAACAATAGAAGAGAACCAAACTGCACTGATTATAAAAGCCATCCTGATGTTTGTGTTGTGAAAATGGTTGATCATGCCAGGCACAAGAGAAGTGCTTAGAACAAGATCAACCACAACCAGAACTTTGGGACATGTAGACGATGGTCATAGAAATTGATGGTGATCAGAAAGACATTGCACATGTCTGTGATCACATAAAGCACAGTGAGGAAGATGACATAAATTTTAACGTAAGGCCAGCAATGTAAAATACTGCAAGCGTAATGATGGTATTGCTAGTGTTTTGCATGACCATTCTTTTTTTTACTACTCAACATCCTTGAAGCGTGCTTTGCTTTTAGTGGATGAGAAGCAAGATACCTGAGAGAAACAGTCACAAACAGTGATATAACAATCACTGTCATAACATTTGAGTGCATAAACCTGACATTGACTTTCAAACAGTGAAAATATACATTCAGCATATAACAATGGTTGTACAAATGATAATTAATGCATACATGAACAGTATTGTAGAAAGCAAACCACAGTTTTTGTCTCTGCTTCACAGTTGAGGATCACTGTGAATCCTAATGTGAACTTGTGGCAATATATTGGCCAGTTTTCCCTCTAAAGAACATCTAATGTCTTGAGAGAATACACTAGTGATTTTTACTTAATTAATGTGATAATATTTGTGGTATAAATAATTGCTTAAATTGTTACTAATTAGTCTGCTTTCTTCTTTACTTTTTGTTTGTTTAGTGATTAGTTTATTTCTGTAGTCTGTCTTGTAACAACAATAAAACCATCAGAGTAATCACTCTTAATCAGTACGAGTAAGGTTGCTTCTGTCGTTATATGAAGTCTCAATTAGTCTTGGGGTCTGTTTTAGATTATAGACTTTAAGAAACAAGCCTAGACATCCTCTGCAGAGAAAATCTATAGAATGTCTTTGTGTAGTCCCTATTATGCAGTTCCTTTGAGGTTCTATAGGTGCATCACAATAAATAAGAATGTCATGGAAAAGTTCATTTATTTCAGTAATTCAACATAAATTATAAAACTTGTGTATTAAGCATGTTTGACATGTTCCTGGATCAACGTCTTTGTTTACCCTGGAACAACATTTTAATCCAAATTTCAATTTTGACCATTAAAATGTTGTTCCAGGGTCAGCAAAATATGTTGTCCCAGCAACACAGAACATATCAGGATGTGCATGGACCAGCACCAGCAGATGACATTGCACCCCAAATCATCACAGACTGTGGAAACTTAACACTGGACTTTAAGCAACTTGATCTATGAGCTTCTCCAACCTTTCTCCAGACTCTAGGTTTCCTTGGTTTCAAAATGAAATACAGAATACCCTCTCATCTGAAAGGAGGACTTTTCACCATTGAGCAACAGTCCAGTTCTTCTTCTCCTTAGCCCAGGTAAGACACATCTCTCTGTTGGTTGTGCATCTTTTTCTTCCACACTTTTTCCTTCCACTCAACCTTCTGTTAACATGCTTGGATACAGCACTCTGTGAACGGCCAGCTTCTTTGGCAATGAATGTTTGTGGCTTACCCTCCTTGTGAAGGGTGTCAATGATTGTCTTCTGGACAACTGTCAGTTCAGCAGTCTTTCCCATGATTGTGTAGCCCAGTGAACCAAGCTGATAGACCATTTCTAATAACCATATTCTAATTTGCTGAGATTTGGTGGGTTTTTGTTCAATATGAGCCAAAATGATCACAATTAAAAGAACCAAAGACTCAAACTTCTTCAGTCTGTGTGCACTGAATTTATTTAATACACAAGTTTCACAATTTGAGTTGAATTACTTAAATTAACTTCTCCATAACATTATAATTTATTGATGCATCTGTATAAAAGAGGTTGTATAGCAAGATGCCAAATATATTTCTTATTTCTGAGGGTGTGTATCTTTTCATGCAGGCCACTGACTCTCACACAGGTACTGTATATAGGATAACTCGATATATAAATGGCTGGTTTAACATTAATTAAAATTGATTACATCATATTGTGATCAATAGAAATCTTCTACAGAAGCTGTGTATTTCTGTGTAAAAGCAAAAACTCTTTATTTGGCCTTCTGAAAGTAGATGCGGTTACATATGCGGTTACAGAACAGCAAAACTGTTCAAATTTGAGCAGCGAATTTTCATAGACAACAGTTTTGTCAACATAGGAGAGTACAAGGTTGGTTGCGCAAAAAAGCTATTTATAAAAAGCTATTAACTGTCTTTACATTTATTTTGAAAGCTGAAGCTAGTGATTATGGTAAAATGTTATGATTAAAAATGCAACTTCAAAAAGTAAAATTACAGGACAATACATTGAAAATATAGTTATGTTTAAATTGTCAAGCTCATGATACCAGAATGGATTCTAAATGGCTGTCAATGTTTGTATCGTTCATCATCTGTTAGGTTAGTTGCATTTTTATAAATTTAGAATTTATCTTCAAAGTTGTGAACTGTATCTTTAAGTAAAAAATTTTAAGTCATCCAATACCACTCTAAAGCACTATTTGAGGCAACTTACAAATGGGAATACAAAAAGCAATTCATCTTATAGAGGTTCAAGATGAAGAGGAAAGAAAACGAATAATAAAAAGAAGAGTGTATTTTTATCTCAGCTGATTTGAGGTCCAATATATTGTTTGTCTCCAGCCTTTAATTATTTATGAACATGTATTCATTAAATTTTCATTGTAATTTCTTAATTCTGAGATGTTGGACAATATAAACATGCTGTGTTGTTTTTAATATGTGTTCTTTGTGATTAAATGGTTCAAATTAAAGAATGCTATTTTTTAATAACTGAAGCATTCCAGTTTTTTAAAGATAACCACAAAGCAAGTGAAAAACAATCACATGAACACAAAATAATATGATAAATAATTATCACAGAAAGCCAAGGCAACATTATATATACTCTCAGCACATGACATAGAAATTAACGTAAGGCATTGAACTCAAGCCAGCAATGTAAAATCCTTCCGGCATAATGATGACATTGCTAGTGTTTTGTATGATAATTCGCCGATGCGGCAAACTTACATGATAAACGTACGCCAATAAATGATAATATCATCTCACAGTCTGGCAATATGAAGATATGAAAAAAAACCATATAGCCCAACCCTAGTTTTTCCCCTTGTTTATCTGTAAACTAAATAAAATGCATTTCAACAATTTATTCCTTGTATGTACTGTATATGCAGATTATATCAAACATTATAATGCAATAATATATTTTGCATTTTCACAACTAGTTGGAAAAAAAATTGTACTACTGTCTGTTCAAAATAAATTAAAAGAAACAGAGCATGGCATTTGTTGTTTTTTCCCTTCGTACAGAACCGTGACCACCATACCGAGGTACATACCAAACGGCGACATCAGTGTATCTTGCCACCCCTAGTATAAACCCTTACAGAAATAAAGGTTACTTTACATGACCCGGTTGTGTGCATACTATTCTGGTGACAATATTTGCATCACATTAGCCCTTGTGCACGCAACCCCCCCCAAAAATCCAAATATACTTGCTTAAAACAGATGTTTTTCCATACTATGAAAGTCAATGGCTACCATGAACTGGCTACCAACATTCTTCAAAATGTCTTTTCCAGTCTGTCACTGGTCAGACAAAGAGTTAACAGAATGACCATAGTTTGGACCTGGAAACATAAAAGTTAAAACAAAATTAAGTCATCTCCTTGTAAACAGACTACTGTATACATACTGTATAAAGAAACTGTAATCCTAAGGGAAAACAGGCTCAAAACAAGCTAATGACTCCCCAAACAATCTAATTCTCTCTTAATTAAGGCAACGCTGACAAAGTGACTAATTTGTCTGTCTTGTTTAAGCTGTTCTGAGACACTAGCAAATCAGGTCTACTCTGTGTGAATGATTTCTGCTCTAATTAACCCCAGACTCTCCTCTCATGAGGGTCAGAGTTAATGAACGTACTGGAGACACAATGTAAACACAACATTGTTCATCCTCAGAGCGAGTTAAATGATCTCCCCGAACTCAGAACTTAAATGTGAGAGAGAGCCCCCCGGTCATTAACAAGCTGAGGATCTGTTTTTTAAAAAGTCAACTGAGGTTAACATGGATTTATTTATTTGTTTGTCAGTTCATTATCAATGATCATTTTCAGCAGCTCAAGATGAGCTCCTATGATGGTTACTGAAATATTGAGATGTGAATATTAATAAGATTTGGCATCAAACGTATCAAGTGCATCATTTTCTCAAGCTTGGTTTTGCTTTGAAGCTCCATTTGCACAGAAAACAGCCTTCAGTACTTGTCGATACCTTCCAATATCTTGTTGGGAAGATAGTATTTCCTTATGATTGCAGATGAAATTAGTGGTATCCACATTTCCAAAGTATGAAAAATTAGCTCTTTCATTTCATAATAGACCGATTAAAGTAATAATTTACAATGACAAACAAACAAGCGAAATAAGACATAAGTATAAATAAATACAATAAAAATACCCAAGAGCAGGCAAGCAGTGGTGTTCGTGTAAGGCTTAATGTGCTCAGGTGAAAAAAGACGTAATATCGAAAGCATTAACACAATATTTTTGAAATTCAAGTAGTGTGTTAAAAATACATTTCTTATTTGAAGTGCTTTAAAAATATGTGCATGAATACCAGGGATGATAAACAATTTTACAAACTGTCTAAACTGAACTATACATGTCATGCTATACAATTAATTTAGTTGCGTTAACATAAAAATTTTAGGCAATGGGGTAACGAGTTATTTCAAGTTATAACAACTTTTTTTTTACAGTTAATGAATGTAACAGAAAATAGTAGGAGTGTAACAGTAAATTAAACATTCAGAGAACAAATTTTAGTAATGAATTAGCAATCGCTAGGCCTACAAAGAGTCCAAACCCCCCCAAAAAACATTTTTTTGTCTTCACACTGTTGTGAAACTACATTTAGTAGGCCTAGTTCAATAAACGTACTTTTGCAGTTTCAGGAGTTTAGGTTTCATAACTTGTCTAGCCATGCCATTTCATTATCACAGACAGGTAAAGGCATGATGCAAGTAAAAAGTTAAGTGTAATTACAATTGTCACCCACTAGACTTCAGTGTTGTTAAAGAACTGCAGCCAGCTGAAGCCATTCTTTTTCTAAAACTATTTATCTCATTAAAGAGATATCAGGTGTGCAAGTGAAGACCTCAGATTTACATGAAATTTAAATTTACACGAATCCTGAAATGCTTTATTTTTTTTGTACTATGATAATCACATTTAGAGAGATCAAGTCGTTTCTGTAATTTGAGTCATTTAAAATAAATGAATATGAGATGCCTAAAGGCACTGTTTCAACTGAAAATCATAATGCGCATTAACAAACAATTCTGCTAGAGTAAAACACATCAACATAGACATCTGTCTTAATTTGAAGAGTAATATTTAATAAGCCTTTTTAGCAATTTTTAATAGTGCTTAAGGAAACTTAATTTGCTTTGATAACAAAATCAGTACTTCATCCATTTAATCAAATCAAGAATTTTAGTTGTTTATTTAAGCAAGCCAAACTCATTAACCACCATTAACCATCAAGGCTGGGTGGACGGCCGAACTCGTGAAATAGTTTTCTTAATGTATTTTAGTTTCCAGTCTGACACTCCTCAGAGTAACAGACCCTGATTTTCACTCATCAACAGTTTTGTGGAAATCACTGACACAAGTCCCAAATCAGAGACGAACTGGTGCTCATTCATGTGAGTGAACAGTGTTTATTATCAGAGTTAGACATACTAAATATCTGTGACTCAGCGTCATGCAGTGTGAAATGTGTTTTGACTGGAAATTTACATAAAGTTCTGGGGGAGGAGTCATAGACTAGACATAGAAAGAATAACTTGAAGAGACTGCGAAATGACCCCAATGAAGTACTTTCAACACAAGTTTTAAAACAGCTTGCACGATTGAGATGTTAAATGGACATAATCCTAAAACTACATTTCTTTTAAATTGAATGAATTTAAATTTCCCTTTAGGTTCATGATGCTTTGTGAACAAATAGTGCTGCTATAGTAAATCAAATCACCATAGACATCTCTTAATTCGGAGAGTAAAATAAAAGCCATTTTTACAGTCTTTTATGATTGTTACCTTTATAACACATATTTGAAATGCTTAAGGAAGTGTATGATTAGCTTTGATAGCACATAATCAGGACTTGATTCGTTTTAACTAAAGCTTCTGCTGTATAAGACGTTTGGGCTGCCCAGACTGAGGCTATATTAGACTGATCAAATGTCTTAATTTGAGTGATGCAGATCAGCTAGTGGTTTCAATCTGCCACCTATTTGAATATACAATTAAAGGAATGAATTTAGATTTGAAATCTGGATTTGGATAGACACCTAATGCCGTGAAGAAATCCAAATTGATAAAAACACATACTCATAAGCAACTTAATGGGTCCCAGATAACCTAATTCTCTCCAATCAAGACAACATTAACAAAAGTGACTAATGTGTCTGTCTCTACAAGACAATTCTGAGACAGAAACAGTCAGGTCTAGTCTGTGTGGATGATTTTTGCTCTAATTAGCCCCAGGCTGCTCTCATCTCATTCCATGAGGGTCAGAGTTAATGACCTCAGAGGAGACTCAATGTAAACACAACAATGTTTGTCCTCAGAGTGAGTTAACCAATTACTCTAAACACAAAAAGAGAGAGATAGAGGTCCTACTCATTAACAATAAAATGTGTTTGGTTTCTAGAGTCTGGAATTTAAGAGGTCAGCTGAGGTTAACAATGATCATTTTCATCGGATAGAGATAAGCTTTTCTCCTATGTTTATTTAAAACATTGAGAGTTATAATAATGAGGTAAAAATCAGATGTGAATATTAATGAGATGTTGCATCTGCCACTCTGATTTTGCTTTAATAGAAGCTCCAGTTACACAGCAGCTGACCTCTGCTGGCAATAACGTGTCTGTATCCTCACAATCCCAAATGTACCAATAAGTTAGTAATTACTTAATATAGATCATGCTAATAATATAACTTGTTTTTTTGGAGAAGTACCAGATTGTTTTTAACCATTTAAATCGCTGCTGTAAATAAAAAACACGTATTATTACAAAATCCAATTCATACATTTATTAAAGAGAGAGATTTCTAATAAGGATGCTAGGATGTATATCACATTATATCAAGACCTTCTGAATGCTAACTTCTGAGAAACTTCTGAAATCTTTTGAAAGTGGGTCTAGTTGCTTGGCTGGCACTATGCTAATGTGTTCCTGGTGTGTAAAAGATAATATAGAATTGTAATGGCTGGTTGTCCCAGCACTATAGAGAGTGAGTTGGCACAAGACCAGAGAAGCACAAAAGACTATGGCTGGCCATTATAAGAGAAAATAGCCTATTTCAAAGAGTTTCATTCTTTATGCCTTGCTCTTTTGCTTTTTTGCTGTGGTCTGCATAAATATTTGACCGTTTCCTCAATTTTAGAAAAGGCAGTGAATTGGACAAAGTCATTTTGAATTTCACTCAGGCTTACAGGGGCAATGGACGCCTAATTCTTTATACACGGAGAGTGCCCAACTTTGCTGAGACGCTGAGAGACTGGGGTCTGGAGTAGGTCATGTACGATTAATATGTTCATGTATGCGAGAGACAGAATAAAATAAAAAAAACCTTTGCCTTTTGCAAGCAGCTGAATATAAGAGATGAAAGATGCTGAGGCGGAAAGGTATTGTTTCCTTCTTTCATCTAAGGGCTGAAATGATGCCATCAGCACATGGACACCTGCAGCTTTTTTCTTGGCCGGCGTCAGCATCGCTAGTTTTGTGATATTTTGAGAAACCTCAAAACTCTATTTCGAGTGGGCACTCTGAAAATAGCGAAACGCTACACCTGAAAGGTCTAGGGACATAAAAATATCCAAAGTTAATAACGTATTATTGCTGTTTCCCCAGAACGTTGATGTTTTTGGTGGCGAAACACAAAAACGAGAATATCAGTGACTGTAACTGTCAAACTCCAACGCTCAAGTAGACTCCTACAAACTAAGAACCAAAGCCTAAAGACACTTTTGCCCCCCACATATTTGTATTCAGCAGGGTACACCAACCATTGCAGGTAAACGAAGCATAAGAAGCCCTGCAGTGAACATCAATAGCAAACTTTATAATAAAAAAATGATTCAGGCTAACTGGGGGTATATGGTTTCACACAGGACATTCGTTAGTACCTACAGGTATCACGACTGACCTTTAAAATCAAACACCCAATCATAAGGAACCTAGTAATTAAACCTGGGCAAATGAAGCAGGCTCAGGGTGAGTCTCAGGATTTATAGGACATCAGCTTGCCCTCTTATAGTTATGACCCTGATGGGATTAATCCCAGCTCTGCTATAATTATGTCACAGATTTGTCTTCAGTCATGCCTCTGTTCTTTTATTAGCAGCAACTCTAACTATCATCAGTATTAGGGAGAGATATCCTCATAGTGTATCATTTAAAGAGAAAGGGAAAGTTGAGAGGGAAAACTGAGCGTACACAAACTTCATTCGAAAGTTTTCAGTGATGTCCGACTCAGATGGTGCCTCGGTGTTTGTATGGGAAACGACTGGTTTCCTCTCAGCCTGAATTTTCTAATTCTGCTGTCTTTAGTTGATATTGTCAATAGTGAAATCCAGAAATTTTAGTTTAAATAAAAAACGAAGCACAAACAAGAACGAAACAAACAACAAAACACAAAAAGAGTAGACAATGAGGACATCTTAAATCTTTTATTGAGGACGCAAGTCATTTATTTATAAAACAGTATTATGTCACTGCTCTATATTGTAATTTCATTACAAGGTTATCTGGGCTGCATAACAGTCATTCGAAATATGCAAAGA
Organism: Puntigrus tetrazona; assembly: GCF_018831695.1. Taxonomy (NCBI): domain Eukaryota; kingdom Metazoa; phylum Chordata; class Actinopteri; order Cypriniformes; family Cyprinidae; genus Puntigrus; species Puntigrus tetrazona. The sequence goes on along the minus strand of NC_056708.1, from coordinate 13,973,259 downwards.
GCTGATGAAGGTTAGAATTGCACATATTTGTACAGTCAAATCTCCATATGCATAAATACAAACAAAGGTCTAGTTAAAAAAAAAAAAAAAAAATCTTATTCTCTAACTCTAGACCAAGAGTGTCTTGGCACTGTATACAAGGTTACATAGGGTAAAAAACAAAACGAAATTCAAGCAGTCCACCAGGTATTGCATGTAACGTTTCAACCTAATGCACTTAAACTTTTAAATCATCTCATGAAAGCTGACCATTTACCTATTCCATTAAATACATCAATGCCCATTTCAGCAGGGAAGTTATTCTATATTTTGGCTTGCATTTACTCAGATTTTTATAATTGGACTGCTTGGTGCAGCACTTTAATGCATTGGGGAAAGCAAATAGTATTATAGCCTGCATTTATTATTTGGAATTGTTATGTATCAGCATTGTTTTTAACTGATAAATGTATATACAACTGCCTTGCTTTCATTTCATAGCTTCTAATACAAATTAACACTTTAAGTGATGAAATCGCTTGAGCCTTGTTTTCTTTGCTGTACTGATGATTTTTGTAATATTTAAATAATTTCTGGACCTACTAGGCTTCCTTTTGAATCACAGTTTTGAGGGGTTTCCTTCTATTGCTGGCAATGCCAGCTGTTAATACCTGGAGAAAGCTAACTGTTAGCATTTCTATTCATCTCAGTGGCTTGCAACCAGCAAAAACCCAGCCCTCTTGATTGCAGTTCCCAGACAGGTTTCATTACAGATTTTATTAGACCAAAAATAAATAAACAAATAAAAGACACGCCCACGAATGCAAGATGAGTCGCCGGAATTCCATATCCATTTCCCCCAAAACTTAAGATTAAATGAAACAATTGTATATCTGCGAACTTTTAAGAGTGCGCTCGTCTTAAAGCTACACTTAAAAGCCACAAACTCCCGTTTCGTCGAACAGTTCAGGGAGACGAGGTCAGCAGGTTCCGCTTAAACGGCAACGTTTGCTAACCTGGGATCGGAGTCCTGTTCATATCTGTAATGATACACCTCCATTTGATCCCGGCAAGCCTCCCTGATGTTATTGAGCCACCTTTTGATGCCTCTTCTGTTCAAGTACAACACCATGAGGAACACAACTCCAATGAGGGCCAGCACAATCCCGAGAAGCACATAAGAACGGGCGTCCGAGCTTTGGCACTCCATGCCCTTCATTTCTAGATCCCTCACGAGCGTGTTCTTCTTCTTTTCTGGTCGCGCGCATTTCAGGCTAGCCACGTCTGCGCACTGGGAGCTGTTGTTCAGCCAATCGTAAAACGCCTTCACTTTTTTACATTCACAGTCGAAAGGGTTCTGGGATAAGTAAACGCGTATTTCCGTGAATTCGTTCAACGTGCTCAAATTTCTCTTATCCAGAGTCCCGATGGAATTGTTTGTCAGTATTAAAGTGGTTAAATTGAGGTTGCCAAACCCGGAAAGAGGAATTACCTTAAAAGAGTTTACAGACAGGTCCAGCCTCTGAAGATTACGCAAACTGTCATTGGACAGCGCGAGCGGTAATTGCCCCGCGCCCGAAGTCATTAAGTTGTTACTGAGGTTAAGATTACGCAGCCGTTCCAAGCAATAAAAAGCTCCAGGGGACACGACCCTTAAACGGTTGTGGCTCAGATCTAATGAAACAAGTCGCGGGAGTCCACAAAATGCACGACTTTCGATCACTTGTATGTTGTTGTCCTGCAGTGACAGGACGCGCAAGTCCATATCGGTCCCATTGGCTGAAAACGCCCTCTCGGGTAAAACCGAGATGTTGTGCCTGTGTAAAGTTAATTTTTGGGTGCTTCTGGGCACTTCGAGAGGTAGCATGATCTCTTCACAGCTCACCAATCCGTCGTAACGCATAAAGGCTTCTTTGCATTTATGGGCTTCGGCGGACCAAACGAACAAACACATGAGCCCCACGCCAAAATGATATCGCTTTAAAGTGTGAGATAAAACGCGAAGTGGTTTTCTGTTCGTTTCCATCTTAATCTGAGGAGAATGTTATTCCAAAGGTTTAACGGCAGCATGTGTTCTCTTCGTAGTTCGGATTCACTTCGCTTCTGGAATCCGTTGGAGCCATCGAGGAAAGCGGTCCGTGTGGCCAGAGAGCGAGCGTTCAGTCCGGCAGCATTTTCTTTTCTGGTGCTCCCCTGACGGCGCCTACCCCACAAATGCGATCAACCGCTGTCTAGCAGCATCCCTGAGGTGAGCAGAACCTCGCCCCCTTCCCTCAATGAGAGAGAGAGAGATGCAAAGAGCAGTGTCGCCTGCAGTTAGGACGGGATGGACGCTGAATGGACGCTGCTCAAAGCATTTTAGAAACTTTAGTACAGCAAAAATAGGTAAATGTTTAATTATTGTAACATTGAGGTCAAAAAAGAAATAGCATCCAAAGTTAAGTAAGAGTTTATACTGAAATGTTAACTTAATATTGTTGCCTGATATTGTTAAACTACTCTAATATGTGCTAATTGCATGCATTTTTTTGTTTGTCAAGTATAAAAATGTCCCAGCCGTTAATTACAGAAATAAATGCATAAAAAAAAATCTCATTAAGTTATGTTGTTGATAGGACAGTGTGATGAGTGACAGGAAATGATGTAGGGGGAGAGAGTGGGAGGGATCAGGAAAGGTCCATGAGCTGAGGGTTCAATCTTTTGACGTCACGGCTCTATTTAACCCGTTTTTTAAAACATTTTACACTTATTCCTAATAATTAATCAATCATCAAAGCTCCCTACATATTATATATATAGTACACCAGGTTCTGGGACTGCTATTTTTAGTGTACTGATATTTGCACGTCAATTCTAATTCAACTCTAGACGCTATTAGCGATGGATAAAATAAGACTGCAGGAACATGGAAGGAACAGGACACAATTAAAAGCGCCGCTTACTTTGAACAAACTCTACCCGCAGGACTTACATAACAAGAATCCCTTCACCTCGAAAGAGGACTCAGACAAAATAACATCTAAAATAACAAACTGAAAAATTTATGAAAGTACAAAACAAAAATACAAGCCAAAAATACCCCCCGGCCCCCTCGTAAGTGCACAGCCAGCAACAATGTTGTTGCAGAATCAAAAAGTTTTTTTAGCATTTACTGTGATCAATCCTACTAATCTTTGCACATTAACGGATTAACACTGCTCACATTATCACAGCGTTTGATAATGACGGTCTTACCGGGGGGAAAATACTTCTTGCACTAAGAAATCTTAACAAAGAAACAATATCAATTCTTTGTAGTTTTGTGTAATTCAGCATGTATGCTCTGTGGTGCCGTCTTTGATTGGCTGTATCTGTTCACAGTGTGGCCCCTGCAATCCAATCTATAACGTGTCTGCAGAATCTAATGTTACTCCATCTTATCTGTCTGTGGGGTACGATCTGTTGGCAGGTAAAACCTTTTTCAACCCATTGCAATTTTTACTGTCTATCCCAAAACTGCTCCCTGGACAATTTCAGCTATTATGGGTTATTGTTTAATAGCGGAGACGAAATCTCCAGGCACCATGTTGGCTATGACATGATAAAATAATGTCAGACAAACAAGCAAAGGCAGGCGATAGGCTCCCGAAAAAACACCCAGTCGCAAAAAGAAAGGTTGGTTTTGGTGACAAAGTTGAAGCTTCTGGCTCCTGCAACAGGAGGGTCCCTTTTCCACCAAAGGTTACTCGAGTTCAAACGAGAGCACTCAGCATTCAGTCATTTTCTCCAGTCAAGTGGAGCATGTAGCTTTTAACGCTTGGAGATAATTCAATTTTGTGGGATTTCATTACAGTAAGCCATCCTCCACCCTTTAGCCACATGAAATGTATTACTGATTACTTTACTTTTAAAATCTATCCTTCTGCTTTCTATCTTCACTCCGTGTCCATCAACACTAGACTGAGAAGCAGTATCTTAATCATCAAAAATGCATGCATCAGAAGGGCTACAGCCTAAGTGATGGCTGTTATCGAGTGATGCACCATGATTATTTTATTCAGTGGGTAACTGACAAAGTGGCTTAATTGTACTTGTCAGCCTATGGTAAGCTAGTTTGAGGTGTGCAACAGATATGAGCTATCATGTTCCAAATGGGCAACTTGGCCGGGTATATTACTTTATCCTTGTGGCTGCCCGTCTGGAGTAACACAGTTGGCAAAGTGTCACAGCGTCTGTCACTCGTGTAACAGGTTCTTAGACAGAAAGTAAGAGAGACAGATGCTTTACAGCAGAGAATAAATGTATGAATTTTGACAGATATGACCACCCCACACACACACTGAAGAAATTATATATTATATTACTAAAAGTCACATTTACATTTTCATATTAGTACACTATGTAGCCTATATATGCATATATTTGATTTAATAAAGCATTTTTTTTTTTAAATGACTTGAAGGCAAAGCTGAATTTTCAGCAGCCATTACGCCATGACTTTAATATGCTGATTTGATGCTCAAAAAATCTCTAATTGTCACCCGTTGTTTTGAACAGCTTTGTAATAATTTAGTAGAAATTGTGATACCATTCAGAAGTTTGGGATAAATAAGCAAGGATAGATTACATTAATGTTACGTTATGTTACATTAAAGTGATAGTAAAGATGTATGAAATACCAAATAATAAAAATGAAAGAAATATTCAAATAAATACTGTGCATAAATTCTTGTTTGGATCTTGTATTATTATTATTATTATTATTATTATTATTATTATTATAAAAGTATTTTATGAAAAAAATAAAATAATGAAGCACCAATAATAATTAATAAAATAAGGCACCATATCAACATATTAGAATGAATTCTTAAGGACCACGTAGCACTAAAGACTGTTGTCATGGCTACGGAAAATGTATCTTTGCCTTCACAGGAATAAATTACAGTTTACAGTATATTATATACAAAAGAATTAATTTTGAAATGATAATAATATTTAACTTTACTATTCACACTGATTTTTGTAATTAAATAAATGCATGGGAGACTTTACAAAACCATTTTCACACACTTCCAGCAAGGTTTTCATTACTGTAATCTGTCACCTTCATGAGACATTTTAACATACATTTTAACCTTGTGGGGACCTTTTTTAGGTCCCCATGAAGAAACAAGCTTTAAAAAAAACCCAAAAAACCAAACCCAACGTGTGTGTGTGAGTTTGCACCACATGTGCATTGTTTATAAAGAGAATTAGTTCTGCGTCACTCAGTCGTGTGTTTGTTCTATGCCTGTCACTTTAAAATGTGTGTATTGACAGTGTGTGAGCGGTTTTCTGCTTGCTGGATCAGTTGTAACAGTGCGCTCTGTTGGGGTGTGCTCCTCTAAAAGCTCATTTTCCATTATCCTCTCTTCAAATCAACCTGATCTCTCCACAAACTCTCTTCATTAAACCTGACCACATTTTCGCAGATTTCCAACATCCACCCATAATTGTCAGATAAGAGCACTTAACAAAACCAGTGCATTATCAAACGTCACTGATGCAACAGAATTAAAACCAGACTGTTGAATTATTAATGTGTTGTACAGCAACACAATCTTGTGGCAGTTTGTAACTTAAGTTTCGGGGAATTGAAATTTTTCTCATCTCATTAATAAGTTTTCGGACAATCTGCTTATGCCCCAGTAATTGTTATCTTTTTTATTTAAATTTTTAATTTTCATAAAAATGAATTCAAGCAACATTTCCACCTCATGAAATACTGATATTTTATTTTTTTGAAAGATTTGAAAATATTTATATTACAATTGTTTTAATTTAAAAATGAAAAAAAAAAGATGCATTTTGGTAACAGTTTTTGTAATTTTTTTATATAGAATATTTTAGAATAAATAGAAATGGAATATTTTAACAAATAAATGCACTGAACAAAATCATACTAACATTTATTACAGGTAAGTGGTGGCAATCAATTTATTTTAGCTACATTCAACTAAATTAGTTCAGACTTTTTCTCAATTACAAGACTCTATATTGCTAGTATAATTTTTTGAATTGCAAAATATAATCATAGAGTCAAAAATAAATATATACTGTTTTTTGATTTTTTTTTTATATGATTCATCCTGTCCTGTTCTGCAGTGCTGAGAGATTCACTTAAAAGTATATCTCTTAACATCACCTTTCAGAGACTTCTAAAGCGCTGCATTGTAATCGCGAAGCCTGTTTTGTTGCCAGTGTGTGTTGTGAGTGTCCATCTGCAAACATCAGTTTTCCTCTAATGATCACGGACGCCAAAGTGTGTTTTGTTTTTCACCCGTGACCCAGACAAAAGGATCGGTGGGTGGATGGTGGAGCCTGGAGGAGGTGATTATGGTTGGACGGCTCTTCTGCTTGCTCTGATAAGCATTAACAGAGGCTTTTATTTCTCATTAACTCAAGGTGCTTCCTCTCAGCTGGCGGAGAATGAGGAAATCGCACGGGGACATCTGTGAGGACCTGTAAGATGCCAAGCACCTGTACTCATCCAGAACGTCTGCTATCAGCTGTGTCTACACTGCATGATTACCACGACACAGATAAGAAACCTTGTGATTATAATATTACCGCTGCCACATTGACCCGGAGGCTTGATGTCAACAAGGGTGTCAAGGGCGATTGTAGATGTGAGCATCTGACATACTGTCAGCAGGATTTCAAATGATATGTACACACTCATCACTTTGTGGTCTCACCCATCAAATGCCTATATTTCAAACTAGGATGCCTGTCAAGCCTGACATGTTCATTCAGATCCATAATATATAAGCTTTAAAAACGGCTCACTATTAGACGCACATGTATTGTGAACTAGTAGAAAACGGCAGTAAAACAAACAGCTTTGCACAGCTTTGTCAGTTTACTTATGTAAAAGAGCTTTGATGGGTAAATACCCTTCAAAAACTGCTTATTTCTGAATTTCTCCTCTGGCTGAATTAAACCAGGCACACTGACTCGTGACAAACCTTACCAAGTCAAGCATGCACTTTTCAGACAAATAAAACCACAGAGATTTGGGACAAAATGTAATGTGTCTACGCGAGAGAGGGAACGTGCGTTTCTTAAAGCAAAAGCAGAAACTAGATGCTCTATATCGATCTATATCATTATTATTATTTAGTGCTGTCAAACAATTAATTGCATCCAAAATAAAAGTTTGCGTATTTATAAAATTACAAACACGTGCATGTGCATTTTTAAGACAAAACTGTTATGTTTATATATGAAATATATTTACATCTAAATGATAATAATGTAAATAAAAATAAATGTTTATACATGTAAATATGTAAACCATACATGCAGAATGTTTACATGTTTCAGCAGTATTAGCATATTTTTATGAGTGACCCTAAACCGCAAAAAACAGTCTTAAGGGTCAATTTTGGGAACTGAGATTTCTGCAACATCTGAAAAAAGGCTGAATAAATAAGCTTTCTGTTGATGTATGGTTTTTTATGGAATAGGACAATATTTGGCTGAGATGCAACTATTCAAAGAGTCTGGAATCTCAAAAATGAAGGAAGAAGGTCTTTACTTAATATCCTAATGATTATTGGCATATAAGAAAAATCGATCATTTTGACCCATACTAGGTTTTGTGCTCCAGAGTCACGTATTTCATCACTATATGCATTTATACCAGAATGACACTCCATAGAATATTATTAATATATCAAAATATTATTTCTCCTGTCTGCTGTTTAAACGCTTTCACTTTATTGGAAGGACTGTCACCATGCCAAAAAAGATATATGCAGCGAAACCCCTTCCCCTTCGCATTTCCATGAGCTGTGCAGGTTTATATTTTGATAGGTTTTTCTGAGGATATAGATAAGCCCGGTATGTTTCCAGCTTACTTGTAAGACTTGTCACGAACCTGTCAACCAGTTTCTAGAAACGTCTCTGGAGGCTTGAAAAGTTTAAACGCAAGAAAGTATCAGCGTTGAAAGTGACCTACAGAAGCGATGTGTCAGTGGAGATTAAAGCTCATGCGTTCACAATGCGCTTCCATTGGCTTCACATCAGGGGACCGCTTATGTCCCAAAAGGCAAGGATTTGTGGGTAAATGCTGTTCATTCTGTCCCTTCCATTGCTGGAGTCCTTCAGAGCTGCCTCAAAGCAAAGGGTAAGGAGTTGAAGGACTCTGCCACACGCGGCGTTCTGGAACACACACACATGGCTGTACCTTCAGCGGGGGGTTTTTCATTCATCACGCACCACCACGTAAACTTAAATCGGCTGTCTGTGTGACAAACGGCCCTGCCCTGATAAAGCACCAACACAGGTACACGTTCCTCATCAATCAAAAGGCAACAAGGTCATTTATATCTCGCGCTCAGCGGTAATCGCGCGTCCTTTTGCTTCGCCCTCAAGGTCATCGAATCTTATAGATCAAGCGTGCCTATTAACGGAAGTGAGAATTAAACACACGATCCTCCGAACTGCTTTTTCGCAGACGGATTTTATGAAGAAAAAATCAATCATCGCACCGATCAATCCCATCATTCACAGGAGTCATGTATCTCCCGTCCCGAAGACGGACTAAAAACCTCCTAATCACTTTCCACGTCATAAAAATTCAAAAGGATTCCTTCTCCGGTCCTCTTCTCCACCCATCTACAGCGAAACGAAGGCCACTGAGGCTGTAATCAAGCTGGCTCTTTGAAGCGTGGCCCCAGGGCCAGCAGAACACTGCAGGAGTGCAGAGAGACACACTACTTAAACACTACTCCTGAGCCACTTGAATTAATAATGGAGGCGGATTCCATCTTTGCTTGGTCACTCTGGATGCATTATACCAGCCTATTGGCCAAAGAGTAACAGATACTTATAAAACGGTGTCACCTGTCAAAGAGGCATTAATTAGTCATCCAGAGTTGTAACGGAGCAATCCGCGTCCAGACGGGCAGCATGGCTTGGTATCATGTGCTTGCGTGTTCCAGCATGGACATCTTATAATGCATCTCAGTCAACCTCTTGACATAAATGACTTCTAAATGCACAACAACACCTTTAGGACGACGGCGTCTATTGCCCCTGATGCTTCTGGGCAACGCTCAGCTGATGGACACGATAGAAAAGCAGCAGTACAGTTCTCGATTTACTTCCCTGTACAAACTTTATTTCATCCAGCAGTTTTAATATAAATTCACAATTACAAAACAACACAGGTGGCATTATCTTAATTGCTGATTTCTGGAACCACCACCATGCACCTCTTGTAAATGTATTTATATATTTATAATTTGCATCAAAGGCCTAATATGAAAAATATGCTAAAATATCACATTATGTATCAGCTTTAATACATTTATGAAAACAACTAAAGCAGTGAAATGTCAAGTTTAGAGTTATTGTATAATTATATAATTGTATAAGTATATAAATATATTGTAGCAAATAACGGTCAATAACTTTACAGTGAAAAGTAAACAGATGGTAATGTTTGTGTCAAAATTAAGGAAATAGCTGTAAACTGTCTCAGGGGAAGATATGGCAGTTTTTTTCTGGTAATTATGAGATGACATAAAATTAATCATACTTGAAAAAAAAAAAAAAAAAAAAAAAAAAAAAAAAAATGCTAGAGCAAAACAGGCACTATTTTTACCCAGCACCATAAAATTAGTAAGAAGCAATCAATCAATAAATCATATTCACAAACCTATATAAACAGCATTAATTGCACTATACCAGCAAACTCATGAAATACACACACATCACTCACTCACACACACACACGCACACATGCACACATGCACACACACATCCACATGACACACACACATATATATTACTTCACGATATTATAATCCCCCCAAAACTAATTTTTATTATCTTCCCAAAGGTTGACTGTTTCACTATTCTGTGACATTTTGTAGTAAAAATGGTGCGAGTAGTGTGTCTACACTGAAAATTATGAAAAGAAAAAGTGCACTTTAAATACCCAGATGATGCACTTTCAATAACCTGAAAAACTCTGCAAAGTTAGACACTTCATCAACTCACAGCTTTAAATTGCAAAGAGTCTATGAGACTACATGGTATAGCGCGCCATTTGGGACGCAGTTTGTGTTAAATAATTTGTATTAAAGCAAGTACTATTGTGAGATGTTTTTATAATTTAATCCAGGAAACGTGGTAGGAGACTGGCTAAAAATGTTGCGTTTCTAATTTTCCGTTTCCCAGGATGCTGAGGTCAAAAGTGGAGCTTGTTTTCCACAGCTGGGATTGACCTTGGCGGGACTAATGTGTGGCCTGGGCAGCATCTGCGCACAAATTCAATTATTTATGGTGTGGCTGTGTAGAACTAGAGCGTTTGCTTGGAGAAGAATGTCCTCGTCCATCACAGAGAGCTTCAGGGACTATAGATGAATGAAAATACATCTGTTCAACAGGAAAGAGATCAAGACACGAGATCTTATTACTGTGCACAGGAAATATTTAACAAATGATTCTGTAATCAAACTATTTTGATCTCTTACTATAACTGTATAATGAAATTGGCCAAATTGCTCAAAACAATGCATCCTTTTCACATACTGCGATGACGCTTTTCCGCGGTTTATTAACATCATAAACATAACATTTTTATGTTTACATTTTTTAGATATTTAATGCACATAACACTACACTTTGTATTTTATCAGCTTGCCGTTAAATAGCAGAAAACTACTTAACACTGCGGGGCCTGTATTCACAAAACACTATTGGGATCTTTCCACTACAGGTTATCCAAAATTTGTGGTTTGCTCTTAGTGACTTAGATGTCCTCTTCAGTTATTTTTCACAGATTTAGGGGCTAGTTTTAGCACTAAAATGCTTTGAAAAATACTCTTAGAACAAAAAAATATGTAGGTATCCTAAATTTAGCACTGATATTCTCTCTTAAATCAGCAATTTATGAGCTACCTATTAGCCATATATTTAGAATATGGGCATCTTTCTATTTTAAATAAGTCAGTTTCTTGATATTTTTACCTTTTTTGTTAAGTCATAAGAATGCTATTGATTTTTGTTTTGCTACTGGAGCAAAAAATCTGCAAAACAACAACACTTGCTTTATAAATTTACCAAACTATGCAGACTTCTGCTTTCCGAGACCCTGAATAAAGGTAAAATGGCCATTTTGAGACCAAATGAGAAGTTTGAAAACATAAAGTTTCTATTAGACATCTTTCCCGTTGACTGCACATGGTATTCCGAGGATTTGCTTTGTCCTTCCTCAACTTCCAATTTTAGAAAACTGCAGCTGAAATTACATCACCTTTCAAATAAACTTGACTCAGTTTCCCCTTTCTAATTCTCTCTCTCATTCTTTTCTGCTGACCTGGTCTCTTGCCCAGGGAGTTGGTTAAAATAGCTCGATGCGCTGTATAGAGATGGAGAGCGCTGCATTTCACATGGAAAAATAAATACGAGTAGCATCTTATTGTTTTATAGACAGATAGATAGATAGAACTTATTAAACAACACTGAAACCTTATCAAATCTGTCTCTGCTCAAGTTAACACCCTCCCATTTGGCTGGTAAAAATGTAGCTTGATTAAAGTTTAATGGCCCTGAGACCCTTCAATTAGTGAGTTTGGCTCATACATTAAAATAATGACTCTAATGAGGAGAGTAATGAAGACTTTATTATGCACATGGAGAGGAGATTAAAACTGCTTTATCAGCCATTATGTGTCACTGAGCTTGCTAAAAAAAGATGATAAATAAGGTCAAAGATAGTGTAATGAACAATGTGTTAATATTTAGCACCTCTCCATGTCATAATATCCTATTACTGCTTTTTTATTTATTATAATTGACATGTATTTATTAAAAGCATAAAAAGTAATATTGTGAAACATTATAACAATTGAAAAGAACTGGTTTATTCTAAAATGCCATTCATTCCAGTGATGTTAAAGCTGAATTTTCAGCCTCATTACTGTAGTCTTTAGTGTAGCATTATCCTTCAGAAATCATTCTAATATAGTAATATAATATGCTCAGTTATTATTGGTACTTAGTTTTCATCATTGATAATAAGAACCATTATAAATACAACCTGGGTGAATTATTCCTTATTATTACATACTTTTGACCAGAAGGACACACACACACACACACACACACACACATATAATTTATATTGTTATGTAATCTCATTCCTCTCTGTCTGCTCATATATCAGTAAATATTAATGTTTCTTCCTCTCAGTTGCAGTGATGGACATCAGCAAATATGTCTATGCTTCAAATGACCAAGAGGCTGCAGGTCCGGATACAGAAGCCTCAGCTGATGCATTATGGTCATGGTTATTGATTGTATTATATACAGCTTGCCATTTGATATCTGTTAGTTCAGCATAAATGGAACATTGCTTAAAGTTACAGTTCACCCCAAAATTAGTCCTATTATCAGTTACTTATATATGGTTTCATGTATGATTTATTTTTTCTATAGCAGAAAACAAAGGATGGAACTCTGGCTGTTCCTTTGAATGTAATGACAGTGAATGGAAACTAGAACCGTCAAAATCCCAAATGACAAAAAAACCAACCTGTGTACCAATGTGTACCTCTTTTTACATACCTTACTGTATGTTTCACAGCAGTTTCAAAGAGAAATGCCCACTGAGCGGCGCTAAAACGCAGGTTCAATACGTGAACCCCGGCACATTACATTGATTTAGCTGTGTATTGTGGTGGTTCAGAATGAATACATCCGTGGACTGTTGCTAAAAGTTATTACTTTATCACCCTACTTATTATTACTTTGTATGCCCTACACCTACCCTAGAGTGTTAACAAAGGCAAAACTGATATAATAGCACATTTGTTGATGCAAGCGTGCTATTTCAACTTCCTTTTACACAGATTGTAACTGTTTTGTTGAACCGTAGTTAAGAACACCTCTGTACTCCGTGAGCTACTGAACAAACCTACCGTTTCTGAAAACCCACAGATATGAAGCTGGATAGATGTGATGTTAACTTTTCAAAAGCATCTCCCAGCATATTAATAACATATCATAACATGATATTCCTCAAGGAATTGCATGAAAATTATGCTCTAAATCGAAACTCTGTAAATTTATGCGAAAAGGAATGGGTTTTACTACTTGGTACGTTTTTTCTCTCCCTAAAAAGTGCACCAAGGTACGTTTATGCCATAAGAAAAAAATAGCAAAAAGCAGAAATGCCATGCAGCTTTGTAACAACGTGAAGGTTAGTAATTGATGACCAAAGTTTTAGTTTCTGTCGGTTATTCATCAAGGCTATTGGCAAGCATCTTAATAGCTTGATCCTGTTTTCTCAAATCAGCTCCCTTATGAAAAATATACGTTGGGACGGCGATAGCTCTTTGCCCGCCTGTCATGACCTTGGTTCTGATTGACAGCCGAGCGTTGTGCTTGGTGGGACAGCTCACTCATCTCCCCAGTAGCTCCGCCGACAGTTTGAGATACTGACATCAGCAAAACACACACACACACTCACACACATAAATCTGACAACATCTCTCCCCCCAGCTCCGCTGTCAGTCGGAACGAGAGGTTCCTCTCAGCCAATGAGACAGACTCCTTCATGAGTCTGTATATCATAAAACCTGCATGCGGACAGTTCACATAATCAGGTCTGGTTACCTGATGGAATTACGCGGTGGAAACCAGCTGTGGAAAATTGGCCAAATGACTTTGCTGGCTGTGATGTGCTCACAAACACAGGCCAGACACACAGCAAGATGTGCCAGTGATCTACGATAGATGTGATAGATGGCTTTTCGTTATCAGCGGAAGCTTTTGTGATCGGACGGTACTGAACGCTTAAGCGCTCTTAAAAATGCAATGAAATTGTAATGCGTTAGGCAATCAGATATCTATCCAAAAGTTTAAGTATGCTTTTTAACCAAAATATTTGTGTTGTGCATACTATATATATGAACACTTTGTGGTCGTTAAACTAAGTCGTATATATTCTTGATTGCTTCATGCATTTTTACTGATCAGATAAATAAAAGACTAAGTAGAAATGCCTTTCAAGAGGCATTCGAGACTGAAAGCAATTCAATAGCTAAGTGTAGGATTCGGGGCCGTTTAACACATCAGCATGTTTTAATCCATTCTGGAAAATTCCTCCTAAAAAATAAAACTACATAAAAGTACTTTTTAAAAATCAATAATCAACACAGAAAATAAATAAATGAATGTTAAAATATTAAATTTTTAATTGCAAACAGGTTTTAGAACGTAAGATTTAGTTGTGAGGAAAAGCTTTCGCATCTTTTATTCACACTTGGCTTTATGCTTTGACATTTAATGCAATGAAATTCATACATTTTAAAGAATGGCTTAGCAGTCCAGATACGACTGGGACCGCTGTAGATGTTCTTTTGCTGTTTAATTCATCTAAGTTTTGACTTGCGCAGTAAGCATTGCATGCTGGGACACACTGTGCCCTGCTCTGTTGGGCTTTAATCCATGTAGACAGTGTCAGGATAAATACAAATGCCCGGGGAGATGATAAACCCACCTGATATAAAGTCAGATGGGCATTTCTGCCCCTGCACTGCAATCAAAAGAGTGGGAGTTACATGTGTTAATCTGCTCAGGTCAGCCAGACGTAGCCTGTAATGCCACATGCTATGTATACATTTAGACAAGAGACGTCACATGACAAATGAGTGTATCTTCACAGAATGGGAACACAACAAGCATTAGCTTTCCAGAATGCTGAGCTAAAGCTTGAGTTAATGACGCAGAATGATATAAACAGAGGATAGCGCTCATTCCTAGATGAACATTTCTCTCCAAAAAAAGATTAAAAGCGTTTCTACTAGTTTTATTCTTTTTTGTCTGATTAGAATTAGTTTTGGTATTTTAAGACATTGCTAAACTGGAGGTCACACTTTATATTAGGTGGCCTTAACTCTCGTGTGCTTGTTTCAAAAGATAAGCAACAAAAACATTGTAACAAATTATTAATTTGCATGCAAGCACATGGTAGTTAAGACCACATAATATAAAGTGGGACCAAACTTGACACCGTTTTTGAATATTAATACCACTTATTGATAAAACTATTAAAAAAGTATAATGGCGGATAACGGCGAACAAATTTTTAATTAGGCCTTTTCTTTAACCCCCAAAAATATAGCAAAATGAATAACTGGTTTTAATCACAGAAAAAAGTTTATTCAAGTCATTGTCTGCACAAACTGCAATTTTAAATATGGCATTTATGGTCATTTATCTATTATTAATTTTTGATTAGTATTATTATAGTATTATATATATTATATATAGTATTATATAATTATTATAGTTAATATTATGGTTATGCAGTCTCATCCCTCTTTGTCTGCTCATTCATCAGCAAATGTCAAAATTAATTAGTTTTTGTATTATTATTATTTTATTATTATTATTATTATTATTATTATTATTATTATACGTTTTTTTCTGTATAAATTATATATAAATATTTTTAATATTAAATTAATAGATCCCTACCCCACCCCACCCAAAAAAATCATTGTTGCCACTGACATTAAATATATATATATATATATATATATATATATATATATATATATATATATATATATATATATATATATATATATATATATTACTTTACATATCACAGCGGTGTTTGATTCCTATTTGCTGTATTGATAAGCCACTTCAGAAAGCTTATGATTAATCTCCTAAGGTATTAAATGTTAATCTCATTCCATAAAAATATGATGAACATGCCCTTAAGCATAAAAAGTTATTTCTTACATGGAGGTCACATATCCAGCCATGCTGATTATCTGCCTGTTGTGAGTCTGAACGGCCCTGAATGTCAACATGAGGTCACTTACACACACACACATGCACACATAGTGCCTGCTCTCCTGAGATATATAATCACATTATCCCCTGACTGTTAAACAGATTTTCCGACGCAAGAACCTTGACCAGAGGCTCAAACCAAACACTGGAATAAACAGCATATCCAAAAACCTCACAGGCCGGTGGTTGCAAGAGTGATAAAACTGCTAAATCCACCGGCTTGGATTCCTCTTTACAAGTTGTCATTCTTTCGAAGAAATACAGAGAAGTCCGATAAATTTCTCGCGGGTGCAGAGATCATCCCGCGGGCTATACTCGAGTTGCGTGAGAGTCCATTACCAACAAAAACAATGTCTGTGGCCTTTACTGGATAACTGAACCAGCATACAGAGAGGAGTGAAAGCAGGAGAATATTAATCTGTTAGTCTTCTATCTCATTCACAACCATCCTTCTTAAATATACCACCATTTTGTACTTTGGGTGGGTGTTAGGTGATAAATTTACTTGTAATACATCTGACCTAAAGGAAGCCCAGTGTATAGGCCGGCAGCTCTACAGTATATTGAACTAAATGTTTTAAGAGGTTCTCCTGATGTTGTTTATGTATTGAAGCACATTAAAAATGCAAGAGCGCAAGATTCTGCTTTTTCTTTTTAGTGTTGGGTCTTGAGGGATAATATGATGCAATGGTACAGTATGAATTACAGCCTTTAATAATAGCAAATAACATGCTAAAGTGGAATATGGAGTACAGTCATAGTCTAAAAGGGATGCATCATTAGGTCTGTTTGTGTAATGCACCATGTCTCGCGTGATTGTATTCCCTCTTTGTTGTTAAAGTCCGCCATCTAGAGGAATGAAAGATACTGAAATCAGGTTTAAATAATGGTGTCTGCAGACTATTATTGCTCACATATATGAACATATGATCTTTAAACCCAAGTACATCATTTGGGCTTCAGATAATGACAAATACATGATTTTTACTTGCTCTGTCAACACTTGGCACCATTTTTAGTACATTTAATTTTAGAATTGAATTTATAGTTGTACTTTTTTTTGCTGTTATATATTTTTTTACATAATTTAAAAATACATATTAAACATTATGTAACTTATTATTATATAAATGTATTATACATTTTTACATTCAGATATGAATTACTACTTTCTCACTAAATATCAGATGTAAAAATATCAGAATAATAGTTGAGCCCACAACAACATCACATTGTTAATTCATGACTTTTAATACATCCTGTAAAAAAAATGGTTTTGAATTTATTACGTTTGATGAAACTACAGTTCAGTTTTAGCAGTTATTTCACAGCAGTCCTTGCAGACAACGCTCCATTTCCTGCAGTTCCTGCACTTCTTCAGAGTGAGGGCCACAGTGGAGAGAGAGGAGCTTATGGACCCTGGGAATCACAGAGAGAGCCGCCCCGCAGTCTCCCCTGTCAAAGGAAAAAGCGATGCTGAGGTGAGAAAAACAGTTTTTGATCCTAAGCAGTGTATAAGAAGCCTCATCAGATAAAGTTCGACACATTGAGCTCTTACCCATTAAAATACAGCTGTGCTAGTTTAAAAAGCTGCTGTCCCAGCTCAATGCTGTCCTCTCCAAATTGGGCCTGAATGGCAACAATGCTACGCTTCAGATGGGACGCAGCCAGAATCCACTCACCTGTTAAAAAAAAACATAATAATCATACTATACCTTTTCCTTGTATGAATTTATACATTATACAATGTAGCACTGCCATACATATTTTACACTGTCATAAATGTACGATTTTGGCTGTTATTCTGACCTGTGGTGGCGTACACACGAGCTGTTGCATCTGCTAGCTCTCCTTGAAGAGGGTGAGTCTCTGTTAGGATGCTATTTGCCTGAGAAGTAGCTGATTTTAGGATTTTTAGGGCTTCGTCTGCAAAACGTGGAAACCTTTATTTATGGATATTTAACACATACACAAAACAGATTGTAATTTATATCGAGGCGTTACCAAATCTGTCTCGCTCAATGAGATGAAAGGCTTCATCCAAGAGACACCGGAAACCCTTTAGTTTGTTTTGCACATCAGCACTGGAGATCTGATGACCACAGGACGGCCACGAGCACATGTACCTATCCATGTGGGACTGAAATGTACAGCATACATCAAGACACACACAGCGAAGCACCGGTTGAGCTTTTCTGCAAATGTTTACCTGAAGAGGCTTTCCACATTTCGCACACTTCAGCCCTGGTGCTGCGTTTTCTGTTGCATTCTGGCTTCCTTCTGTTAGGTCTCTCTGACAGGCTTGACAGTCACAGTGGAAATAGTACTGCTCCAGCAGGAGGCGCTGGCGCTCCGTCGCCTCCATTCTGCTACAGTGAGGACCTGTGTGGAACGACATGTATTTAAAAATAATAATCCCAGACGAGCCCCCAACCCGAACAAAAACTGGATTCCCAAGATCACATAATACCATAACAGTGCAGAATCTCCTGTCCTGGTGTAAGATCTTTTGAAGCACGTACAGTGACCGTCACACCCCCGCGAGAGGTTTCCGGACGGTCAACGTCACATTCAGAACGGACGAAATGACGGCCTGTGGTGAAGGAGATGCTTGTGTTTGGACTGCAGGAGTGGTTAAGCAGGCTGAGAACAGGAAAAATTGCTGTGGCAATGCGGATTTCGTTACTGGACTGAACAGCCACGCCACTTTCTTCTGTAGGAATCGAGGGGGAAAAATGATCAACAATCATTCCATTTTAACAAATGTATTAAATTACAGTTTGTATTCTGCCGAACCTTCGACCATAACAGCAGTGACTGCTTGAGCATTACATCTGAGCTGCATCATGTGCCTCAGAGCAGTGGTTCCCAGCATGCTCATCTCAGGCTGCCATGGTCCACGTTCTCCTTCATCCCCGGAAGATGCCCACATGTCTGGCAGGGGTCCACCTTGCAGTCTCTTATAAAGCAGTGCCATGGTGACTGCCAGTAAAAAGCGTGAGCTGGGTGAGTGTTGTGCCACATGCGGTAAAAGGCTGTAGATGCCCGTGTACGAGTCGCCATGATAGCAGTCAGTGTGGTCTGAACGTTCTCTACAGGGATCTCCAAGACTCAATTTGACTGGCAAATCACTTTTATAAGAGCTACATGTAACACGGTCTTCTTGTGAAGTGCTTTTTTCCACCGTTTTAACCTCATTTTGTCCGGCTTTTAGGGTCACTCTTAGTGCAAGATGACCTAAAACCCCAATGGCCAGCAGATCTGCTCCAATTGGACACTCCCATTGGTGCCAGCTCTCCCAAGCATCTTTTTGACAACTCTCTCCACAATATCGAGCGTAACTGCAATTTGGACAGGGCACAAAGCTCAGTGATTGGCTCAGGCAGTGGTGACAGTGTCGATCTTCAGTATTAAACATCTTTCCTGCCTTTTCGGTCATTGTATTGTTTTTTTTTTCAGGTATAAGTACGCAGCAGAAGGCCTCATCCTCCAGAACGACCTCACCAGCTTGTTTATTTTCAGTAGTTAATATGTGACGACCTTTCTCTGGGCTGAAGTATACAGACACACCAGGTGAAATACAAGTTTTATTCTTTCTACTTTTCTGGCACGATGGTGTTGGATGGTTTGTGTTTGGCTGGTTAGATCTTTCAAGTTTTTTAAGCTGGTTTAGGCAAGCGCTCTGTCTAGCTCTCAGTTTGTCATGCAGGTGACTTGGGTAACCGGCCTCCAAAGAGCGCAGGATATCCTTAAGGCATTCCTGTTTAAAAGAAAATAATCACTCACATAGATGAGTCAGGTATGCATTGAACAAGGTGGCATGTTCTTATTTGAATGTGTAAATTGTTTTGTGATGCGAAAAACAAAATCTTACTTTATAGAGGCCTTTGTAAAAGAGGGCAGCAGAACGGTTAGCATAGCACAATGATAGCTCTTCTGTATTCTTGCCAGCATGGCAAACACCCTGAAACATCAAACAGAGAGAGTGGGAATATATTATGCTCACAGGACCATCTGCCATTTGAAATCCAAACCACTATCAGTGAAACACAAATGCTCAAAACAGCATAACAAGTTAACAGCGATTAACTTTATTCACAGTATGTCACTGCACCTCAACGATTACTTTGACATTTATAAAAGGCATAAATATCTTAAAGGAACACACTATTTTTGAAAATAGGCTCATTTTCCAGCTCACCTAGAGTTAAACAGTTGAGTTTTACAGTTTTCTGGTCCATTCAACCAATCTAGTGGAGCACTTTTAGCTGCAGCTTAGCATAGATCATTGAATCTAATTAGAACATTAGCATCTGGTCATTTTTTGTCTGTCTTAGTACACAATGTAATTACAGAAGAGTCAAGTTTTCAGTAGGAAAAATAATGAAATTCTTTGGTCATTTTTTAACGAGATGCCAATGGTCTAATGAGATTTAATTATCTACAGTAAGACGCATTTTAAAGTACTATCGCTGAATGGATTCGAAAACAATAAAGCCTAACTGTTTAACTCTTGGGGAGTTGAAAAATTACCATTTTAAAAAATAGCGGGGTGTTCCTTTAAGGTCTGTACACTAAACTGTCTGCCAAAGCAATGAAAACCAATGTAAATAAATCACACTTAATGATAGGGGTTAAAAAAATCCAGATTTTTTTTTTTAAACAAATATTTGTTTACGTGTTTAGGACATTGCACTGTAAGATTGAACAGGCGGATTTCAAATGCAAATTCCCAAAATTTATTTTATATTAAATAGCTATAGTTTATAAATAAATAATAAAATAAATATAATCTTTAACAAAAAAAAAAATTATATATACATACACACACACACACACTATGATTGGCTACTAAGAAAATAACAATACTCAGTATAGTTTTGTATAGTTTATAGTGCCTGTATAATTTTGTGTAAATGAATGTGGTTTACGCATCAAACTTTGTAATCACGTTACCTTTTCTAAAGCATCATTAGAACAAAGCAGGTGTTTAGATCGCGTCTTTTCCTTACCTTTGAGTAATACAGTGCTGCAGCTGTATAATCCTTGACTTTGAAGCTGAGGTTACCCTGCTGTCTAAACTCAGATACCCTCTCGGGAGACTTTTTCACGGAGTACTTCTCGGAGATTCCGGAAAACCTGTTGAGATCTTCTGGGCTGAAATATGGACGAATGAAAAAAAGGTAGGCTGAACATTTATTCATTTATTATTTAGAAACGTATAGCTGCTGCCGTTTAAGCATTTTGCCGGCACTAATAGAATAACTAAAGTAACAACGTCTGCAGCAATAATAGTTTAGTATTAATCGCTTCATCATCAACTCCACACCGACCATATCAACGACAGCCCGTAGCTGAATATGGCATCTGTATCCGTAAGTAGGCAAAAGCGCTCAGTTCCTTCAGTTTTCATTTCCGTCCATTTCTGCTCGACAAGCCGAACCCACTCGCTACAAGGCAGATCCATTCGAAAGACCTGTCAATAAGCGATTACCCTGCAAATAAAAGTGCACGGAACCGTTCAAACGCTTTGGATTTCGCTGCAGTAAAGTGACTTCCTGTTGAAACTTTTATCAATCTTCAAAATACAGGACCTGCTCATAACGTACTTAACGCATACTTGTAACACTCGTAAATATTGATATCTTGACTAAACAAAATTAAGTGAATTTAGATCAAAATTAACAATAAAGGTAATAAAATTAAAAACGTTAATAGGCGCGGTTTAGCATTTTATGTTAAATTAAATTATGTAAGATTATTTTACTATATTAATAATAATTTATTAGTTTAAATACTTAACTTTCCCACTTTGTTGAGGCCCTTTCTAGCCCCCTTTGTTAAAACCAATTTCATGTTAGATGTTTTACATTATATTAATGTGTGTGCATTATTAGTGAATAAATTAATGTTTATATTTAAAAAATTACCTTGAGGTAATCTCAAATCTACATTCAAGTGATCTCAATCTAACATTTTTGAAAATGTATGATTATTTCACGCCATTATATAAGATAATAATATTTGTAATATTCTTTTTTAATGATAGCGTTCGCGTAGCGACAATCATTTAACAACACGGATGTCTATTTAAAAGTAGACATGTTTTGAGAATCACTAGGATTGAGGGTGCATTCATTTTCCCGCTAGGTGGTGATATTGTTCCACGTTACAATCTCCTTTTAAAAAAGTGTACCACTAGAAAAGTGCACTGTGTCACAGTTATCGCCACGTATTTTGTTCCATTAATATCTCTTCTGTTGGTCAAGCTCTCTGGAGACTTCATTAGATATTTTATCTCCAGTGGGAAACAGGGACCGTTTAGAGAGTTGGTTTTGTCTGCAGATACAACTCTTTCAGACCAGAAAGATCTCATGCAGATTCTTCACTGAAAATGAAGAAAATGTCCATGACATTATTATAAATGCAGTGTTTAATCAGTGTCCCAGGGATTTATATTAAAAGTCGGAATCTCCTTCATAAGGATTTATAGGATTTGTAAGGCTAACTTGTCTGTTTTGCTCCGAGTAATTGTACTCCGAAAAAAAGAAGAATTTATTTTTGATTAAATCAATCAGCATCTGCTAAAGGAGAACTGCTATACAATACTAATAATTTCCACAACAACAACAAAACAATACAGCTTCCTTCATCTGAGGTCACTTCTTATTTTAATTTTTTTTATTGTCATAAACTCTATTTGGCACGCTTATCAGAAGACAGGCTTATATTAATCTTAATTTTAAATGAAAACTATTTACTTTTGCATAAGGCTTGCTTTCACTTTATGAAGTGTTCCTATGTCTGCATGTGAATGCTAATGTTGCATTGTATCTGTAAAGCAGCTGCTTCCGTGAGATCCCCGGGGGATGGTGCTTATCACACGTGTGGTTGTTGCTCTATAAGAGCTTTAAGTTCTACTGTTGTTCGTGTTTCATATTCGCGTTTCAACAGCTGCTATTAATGCACCCTGTGATCTGGGGCACTTTTTGCATCTTGTATTTTCGTGACTGTCTTTGTTGTTGCCTGTGGGTGGAATGTTTTCCAAGAACGTTGTGCTTTCTGATGTTTTACCATCTTTCTAAAGAGTTCTTTTTATTTTACGGTGTCATCTAATGAGCCTTCATTTGCATATAATCGTTTCAGATGTTCAAAATGTGAGTCAGTTAACAAATGAACTTCACTCTTAAGTTTAGTATATGATGCATTTTTTATTACCCCTTGCATACTGCTTAAAATTCTTGATTCGTTTGCAATTAAATTCACTCTCAGCTTTTGCTCTAAACTATAAAGCAAACCGTTTTTTTAACCAGCATATAAGAGTCATTTGTTTGTGACCTCTTGTTTGCGATATCTGCCATTTATTTCCAGTTTCAAATGATTTTAATTTGTGGTGTGCTTTGCTCCCTTGATCCAAGAACCGATATCTCACCTAGTATTAAGTTGCGTGCCTCAGGAGGGCTTCTATTGTAGAAAATGGCGAGAAATTAGATTATATAAATGGAGACCCTAACAATAAAGGATCATTTAAGTTTCTCCGCTCAATTCGCTATGAATTTTCCAATGCCTGCTGTAATAACACCAGCGAGCAGATGTGAACAGCACCCTGCAGAGCATAACAATGTCGTACCATCACGTAATTGAATGGCTTTTAGTTGGTGTATGCACAGAATTAGGGCTTGAACAATCTCGTTTTAATCAGAGCCAAGAACCATAATGCATTAAACAGCTGAACAAACATTTTTAGTTGTGTGGAGATGAAAATACACGTCAAACCTCTCTCTCTGGCATTCGTACGCACTCATTTCTCATATAAAGCCTCACACACCAGCCGAGACACCGTGGCTCGGGCTCACTGTGTTTTTATTGTGCGTGTCTTGCGAGATTTGGTTCAGCCATGGGATAATGAAGTCCTGATCCACGTTCTGTCCAAACAGACTGTTTGATTTCATTTTCTGGGTTGTGAAACCCGGTTTGCTCAGTTAAGCTTCACGGCCCGCTGAGGTCAGAGGAACGTTTACATTTGTCTTTAATTTCAGTAGGTACACACAGTAGGCCTGTGATGCCATTGTATTTAGTATTACGGAAGATGGAGATATCTTTTACTATGGAGATATCTCTTACTACGCAAACAGGCGAGTATTAGATGAAGTTTAAAATACGAATAACAATCACGTAGTGAAATATAAACGCCTTATAATTTTGCAGTAAATGAAGGTTATGAAACAAAGCAAAATTGTTAGATATCAGCTACATTTAAAATGTTAAAATATTATTGCAATGAAAAAAAAATCACTGTATGAATACACTGTATATTAAAAAGCAATTCATTCCTTTAATGAAATGCTGGATTTCACATAATGCAGTCTTCACATAATCCTTCAGAAATCTGTCTAATATGC
Organism: Puntigrus tetrazona; assembly: GCF_018831695.1. Taxonomy (NCBI): domain Eukaryota; kingdom Metazoa; phylum Chordata; class Actinopteri; order Cypriniformes; family Cyprinidae; genus Puntigrus; species Puntigrus tetrazona. The sequence continues at coordinate 13,949,032 of NC_056708.1, read as the reverse complement.
TGATTTGATGCCCAAGAAACATTTCTTCGTATTAATGTCAATTTTGAGAGCAGTTACGCTGCTTAATATCTTATATTTTTTTTTGTCATGATATGAGAAATCTTTAGCATCCATTGTTACAGCCAGTTTTGATGAATTTAAAGAGATAGTTCATCTGAAAATGAAAATTCTGTGATTAATTTCTCGCAGACCATCGGCTGTGCAGGACTGAGGCATCTTTCGAATAATCAGCGATTTCAAAAAGGTACACTTTTGTACCTATTAGGTTTAACTACGTACACTTTAGATACTAATATGTTAGGTTTAAGGTACCGAAATGGACCCTTCAGGTACAAACTTGTACCACCTTTCAGAAACAATCTCAGTGACAATCTCAGTAGTTCTGAGAGTGTGTATATCTATGCCCATAGAAATATACGCTGTAGGTACAAAAGCTGTCACTGAGATTGTTTCTGAAAATGCAGTTTAAAATGAAAACGCACTAGTGTGTGGGGTCTGTGAAGCTGTCATCTTTTCAAGCTATTTGCTGGATTTCAAATCATTATGCTTACTTTACATGGTAGGATAAACAATTTCGACAAACCTTAAGTATCTTAAAAAGCGCATCTATTGTTCTGCCGTTCTCGTGAATCTGAATAAGCCTCTTTTGGGTGCATACGTGCAATCGAGTGATTACGCGTTCGCAGTTTACTACAGCAACACATAACGGGTTTGAATCCAAGGGTACAATTGTATATTTTGACTGCATTGCGAACCACTTTGTACAAAAGCGTCTGGCAAGTGCTCGAATGTGATGTAAATGTAAGCATCGAGCAGCTGTTTATAGCATACATTTGAAGTCGTAGACAGCGTTCATATCTGCTCTGGGAACAACATTATTTATACGATATCTAGACAAGAATCGAAGAAGACAACTGTTGATTTTATGCGAGGAGCCTTCCATGCCCTCACGTCTGATCGCCTTAACCGAGGGAGACTGTCGCTGTGTGCGTGTCATATCCACTGACAGGCTTTGGCATTTTCCCAGAGTTGTCTGTGGTGGTGCTGTGTCGCTCTGTGTGTGTGTGTGTGTGTGTGTGTGTTATGATGATCGATAGAGCACATCTGTCTCCTGAAAAAAAGCTCTTTGTGTTTCAGTATTAATTTTGGTGGCCTGGTCGGTGGTCAATAAAGCAATTAATCTGGGCCAACTAAAGAGAAAAGAAAGTCAAAATCAATCAAAAGCCACTCTGTGTTCATGAAAGTGTTTTTTTTTCTTCGTACTAATATTTAAGTGTTGTCATATAAGAATTATTTAAGAGTTATAATTATAATAATAGTTGTAGCAAAATGCTATCTAATCCGTAACACATAATATACAATTTAATATTTTTCCCTTATTTTTCACGATCATTTTTCCAAGTTTTCCCAGAAGTAGTAGTTGGTGCCTAATTAATTTAGTTTCATTAATTTGAACATGCTCCGCTGGATCAAGGATGGTTAAAGGATCTTCTGGTGGAAATATCAGCATGAAGTTCATTTGAGCTACAAAGCGAGATAGTTATGCTCACATTACAAGTTCGGTGGTTCAGCTGAGAGAAGCTTATGTAACAGAACCCTCAGGCGCTACATTATGCTTTATTGATAATGTTTTGACAGGCTATTTAAAACAATATGAGGATGAACCGTCCATAAAAACGTATAGAACGTATAAACGCGCAACATTAAACATTTAAATGAACATTTATGTTATAAGATGTTTCCACATAATTCGCTTTGATCAAAGTGACAGGTTTATAACGTTATAAAATATTTCAAAACATTGCTGTTCGTTGAAATTTATATTAAGCAGCAAAGTCTGTTTTCAACAACTCGAGCACCAATAATAATTGAGCAACAGATTGAATAATTTCAGTTATTGTCATAATAATCGTTTCATGTCAAATCAACCAAATTTGAAAACGAGATATTGAAATTCCAATACGGCTCTAGGAGTCAACTGTTAAAATGCACGCATTTTCAATGGTTAAAAACAAAATTAGCAAAAATAGGACAGTTCTTTTCCTTTCAAGAGGAACGTCTAAACATCTCTAGAAACTAAAAGTATCTGAATTTTGAGAAGTGTTGTTTTCCGTTTTTGAATGGTCACCATTGGATGCAGCAAAGATTGCTAAAGTGAACATATTTTACTAACCGACCTACCCACATCTGTGTGAAAATAAAATTATGATCATTTTTATTGTGATGAAGTTCTTTGTACCCCCTTGTAATTAGGCTCCGAATCTCAGGCGAAAATGGCCATTCTGACCCCCCTTTACAACAGCGGATTACTCAGTAATTATTCATCCATGGCATTTAATATTTTGGCTTTATATTAGCAAAATCCAAAATTTCAGCCAGTGACCTCTGGTTGAATGGACACGGAATGATCCCGATGTATAAATGGTTCAGTAAAGACCACGGCATCCGTGTGTCATTTCTTATTCAGTAAGCAACATCTCATCCTGTCTAGGAATAAAGATCTAAAAGATTCGTAATGAAGAAACCTTTTTATGTAAGGTCGATGTTTTCCATCTAGAGATTTTTACGTAACCGGATCTTTATGTAACTTGTTTTGTTCGTATTTTTTTAATTGGTTGAAATAAATTCAAATGAGTCTCTAGTAATTCGAATCATGCTAGCATTTCGTTCCTGATAGTAATGATTCCTGTTTTTAGACTGTTTTTGTGTATGCGTGTGTGTTTACGGCTCGTGGCATGTTAATTGTGTGTTTGCTAGATTAGGTGTCGGCGCTCGGCATGTGTGTGTGTGTGTGTGTGTGTGTGTGTGTGTGTGTGAAGAGGGCTGGGATCAGGTCGGTGTTATTGATGATGTGTCGTCTCTGATGTAATTACCTCAGCACTCTGGGCTCATTAGCTCTGTCCGCCTCACACTTGCTGTTTGTGTTTCTCATTTACTGTAATGAGATGGATATGAAGTGTCTCCCTCTCCACAATCCCTTTTACTCTCTTTTCTGCCCTTCTTGCTCCCTCTCTTTCTCTCTCCTTTGTCTCACGGCTTCTCTGTTGGTTTATTGTCGCATCTGTGGTGTTTTGATAAGGCAGGTTTGCATTGTGCTGGAACGAGGCTTTCTGGCTCTCTGTCCACGTGACTGTCAGACTCACGCTCCATCAAATATTCACCTCGCTTGTAAATTCTCACTTACACAGAGTTGGCTGTTTGTTAATTAAACCTATCATCTCATTGCTGCATGTCCTCTACACCTTGTGTGTGCGTGTGTGTGTGTGTGTGTGTGTGTCGCAGTTCTCATTTATATAGTCTGAGAAGTAACTGCGATAAGATTCAGATGCCTAATATCACAAGGCACAGACACTTTTTTTTTAATATGTAAAATGAGAAGCTGTACTTTACGGCTTTTTTATTTATTTTTATGCTTTTGTGTTTACTTGTAATTCCATTTGTATTGATCTTTTTACTTTTTTCTTTTTATTGTTCCACTTTTGTTGTTACAAACAGTAGAAATCAATAACACAACAGACACAATGCTATAATCATCTGTTTTATAAAGGATTTTTTTTTCTGGGTTAAGCTTCATCAGTGGTGTCTGTGATATGCTGTTATCAATAATAATAGCTCATCCTTTCGCTGTAGAAAAAACAAACTAAAATGAAATTTTCAATGGACAAGCTTTTTAAAATCGTTTTATTATTAATACTACTACTACTAAATGTACCCATATAATAACCAATATAAAAACCCATATAATGCTATGGAATCACAGAATAAATAAAATTAAAAAAGGAAACTTTTTATATGTCAGATCAGACTTGATTTCTCATAGATGTAAACATAGATATATGATATAGAATTTACTGAAATTTACTTCTTGTAATTGTGACTCTGCATAGAAAAAAAAAAAAAAAAAAAAAATATATATATATATATATATATATACACACACACACACACACACATATATATATATATATATATATATATATATATATATATATATATATATATATATATATATATAATTTTTATTTGTTAAAGGTCAGAACTTTGTCTAGACAAGGTTACTATTAATTTTTACATGGCTTTTATTTAAAAAAATATCTGTAATTGGTAATATGCCCACACACCACTGTTGATAAAACTTGTATTTACCCAGGAAATTGTTTCTGCAAAGTTTGTTCCTGAAATGCACACCAGGCCCAGTGGCTGAGTTAGATAAATCAACAATAACACCGCAGAAGGGACAGCAACAAAATACAAGGGACAGAGACATTCAAGTAAAGCAGTCTATTATATAAACTTTAGTAAAAGTAAAAGTGTCGGTGTGTGTACGTGTGTGGAATTAGGCCACCTAGACAAGCAAAGCCGAGCGGAACAGCGAGTGAATATAAATGATGGAGACAGAGGCATGGCCAAGGCCGTGGGCGCGATGAGCCCTATAAATCATCATTAGACGGAGAGCCCAGAGACATGGGGAGACGACCCACCAAACTCATGCAAAATGTGGCTGTCACATATGAGCTATTATGACACCGGTCATTTGTCATGCGTCAAAAAATACATGTGCCGGTAAACAACTCATGCCACCTGCTGTTTTTAGCAGCTAGCGTGTGGAGATAAAGGAAGACAACTCACAGAAGAGCGATTTTTCATCCCACACAGTTTGATCTCCATTTTAGGATGTCATATATGAAATAGTCTGGGCCAAACAAAGTTACTCTCTTTATTGGATAAACACACAGCAGGGAGAAGGTGCCACTGGAATGGTTTCAGGGAGTGTTTTAACTGAATTTGAACATATCCACATTAGCACCATGGCTGAGTATGTACCGTTCGGTCGGGGGTTCACAAATGACTTTTTACAAATTTTAAAAGAATTTTCTCTAAAATCTCATGTACATTTGCGATTATACATTAGAAAAAGACATGCTGCACTGGGTTTAACTTAATTGGCGTCATTTGTTTTCCTCGCGTGAAGCTTTTATGTGGTTTTAGAAGGCTCGTAACATTACGAGCCTCTTTTGTTTCTTTTTGGGCGGTTTTTGAAGTATGACAGCCCTGCTTTCATGGATAAGAATGCATGAAAATAAAGGAGAAAAGTAATTAGAACAGTAATTTGAGTGGATTTTGCTATTTATTTCAGGTCCTTGGGTGATATAAAAAAAAGCAACTTATTAAAAAATAGTCCAGGTGTTTTTCATATTAATTTTCCCCCCTTCAAACAAAACTTGTTTTCATGGTAATAGTGTTTGAATTGCCAATCTTGTTTTAGTACTGTTTTTTGTACTATTACGGTAGTTATTGACATTTTATATTAGAACATTTGAACATTTTCATTTGAATTGAATCTTTGTGATTTTTAGTACTTTCGTAAAAGAGAAGAATTGTTGAAAAAAGTTATTTTTGTTTTCTTTGCTCTCAAAAAGTATTCTCGTAGAATTACGATTGAACCACTGATCTCACATGCAGAACCTGATTTCACTGAATTCGACATCTTAGTTGACCCTGAAAAAACGTTGTGGTTATCCAATCAGATTTTAGAAGTTTCGGCTTATAATCAGTGTTCGGTGTTTGCACATCAGTGTCATTCATCTATCATTTCCTCAGATTTTAGGCCTTTACGCTTTAGGTGTAGGGATACGGCCAAGATGCATTTTTTGAATTACAATGTTGTTCCAGGGTCAACAAAATATGGGTCAACAAAAACTCAAGATCAAAACACATGCACTACCTTTCTGGGCCTTGAATTAAACTTCTATGGAAGGTCAGTGTCAGATCTGTGTTCTTCTGATAAGTGTGATTTACTAAAATATTAAAGCTAAAGACAATGCATTGAGCTAATGATAATCTACTAACACTGCATGCACAAAATCGGTTAAGGCATTATTTTTTGGCAGCTAAATAATAGCGCAAACTACTAACACGTGCGAACCTTATTAAATTACCTTGCAGGTTTCATGTTGTACTTTCCATTCAGCTGCAGTATACATTGTCGCCCTCTGGAGGGCTCTGACTCGACGTGAAATAAAAAGCACTCTTTGACGGCAGCCTGATGTTAATTGAGGTGTAAACCTAACTGTAATTGATAGATGTGAGAGGCATCGGGGGTAATAAAAATGTAAATAACTGAAAATGCATTTTGTGCGAGGGGGAAAAAACTGCATTTGCTCACTTGCGACTGAATATGTGAGTTTATGCATGAGAATGAGAGTCTTCGGGTTATCCTCACATGTCCTTCCCCCGCCTGAATGAAAAAAAAAAAGCAAATAAAGACGAGCAGAGTCCGAAAACAGGCGAAATACAACAGGCTCTCTACGAAGTAAATGCGTGGTGGACCACGATGCCGCGTTTGCTTCAGTGCCTGCTGCGCTCTCTCTAAACACTGGCTCGTTTAACATTTCTAATGCATGGAAAGAAGCTTTGGCCGGTTACATAAATGTAATTGTTTTGATTGTTTATCTCGGGTATGTTGCAGCATATAGGGATTCTTGGGCCAGGACCACCGGCTGCTGCTCTCTGCATCATGTAACGATGCTTGAGGGGACACACTTACAGCTAATGAGGCGCTTGCTAATGACAATGTGACGCTAAGAATGTTCTTTTTCATTATCTTACAGTCTCAATAATGAGAGAAAAGTGTTGAGTCCTGACAGAAATAAACAGAAATCTATGTAGTTAAAGTTAAGGTAATTTACTGGCGTTTCGAAAACATAAGCATAAAAACAGTAGAGCTTGTATTAACTTGACATTAACTTAACTGGAGTAGTCTGCAGCATAATTGCCTTTTAAGATTAACATTAAATTTGTGTGTGTGCTGTAATTATTGTGAGCAAATGCATCATTTCTGCTCTGTTTTAGTCTAATTAATTCCTTTTTTTCATCGCTCACTTTGAGAACTGGAAGAGCCACACGATAGCGCTTTTTGCATTCATTTACTGAATAAAATGTGCACTTCTTTCATAAAATTAGATTGTATTATTTTGTAGTATTACAATATAATAAAGTAAATACAGAGATTAATTAGAAAAAATAATTACGCTGCTTTAATTTGTGCAGATTTTAATATTTTGTTTTATCTCCAGGAGCTGAAGCTTTTTTTTCTTTTATTAATAATATAATGTCTCTTTTTTTGTTTTCAAACGAGACATGTTTTAATAATATTCTTTCTATTTAGAATGATTTAATAGGTTTTACTTCCGCTTCACATTCTCGTTACGCAACAAACGTAACAATAAATTCTCTCAAATATGTCATAACGTCATTATTATTATTGTTATTTTTTTGTCAAACCTAAAAGGAGATGTTTTAAAGAATATTTGCAAAAACAGATAACTAAATAAAAAAAAATGATCAAAAATCACGTTTTTAAATTGTGCATTCCAGTGAATCTCAGTCAAACTGCAGTTGGGTCATTTTGATTAGCTTAAACAATAACTAAAAAACACAGCTAACTAATTAACCAACTGACACAATAAAACATGGTAGCATAACACAAAACTCATTTTTGCAAGACTTCCCCATTGACTTTTCAACTTTCAACTGCATTTGTAAGAAATCATGCATTTGTGATGTTTTTTAGCAGCTGTTTAAACTCTCATGATCGCGGCACCCATTCGTTTCAGCGGATCCATTGGCTAGCAAGCGATGCAATGCAAAATTTTCAATTTTGTTGATGCAACTCTTCCTTTTATTTTGATTTCTTGTAGAAATAATTAACTTGACATAACTCTGCGCCCGTACCAAACCTGAATCCTTTTGTAGAAACACAAGTATGTACAGAGGACACTTATCCGCACAGAGTTACTTCTCTACAGTACGTCAGTTGACTGAAGTAGCTCTAATGTGTTGTTGCCCGAGGTGTTAATGTTCTTGTGAATCACCACTATTCTGTTTGCATTTCAAATAGATTGTGTTTGCATGTAACCTTCAACTGAAATTCATATCTTGGCAAACATACGTATGTTTCCCACTTCATTTTTAATATGCCTGTATTTGTGATTTGTGTTGTTGAAAAATTTGAATCCCCTCAGCTCCTTGAACTACTTCCCAGAATATTTCAGGGAGTGATCTCTCACACGCACATTTACAAACACATTTGGCCTTTCTCTCTCACCTCCTGCCTACAATCGTTTTTTTCCAGTTCTTTCTTGCCGCCAGTGTGTTACAGTCATAATTAAATGCATTTGATTATAAAACTGAAAAAACATTGTAGAATTCTGAGTGAAAACACTTTCATGCCATAGCCTTTCATGGCGCATTTATTACTGTAAGATATTCAACGTGTTAAAATGTTTTTCAAATTCATCCGAGGTGACAAGAACCGTAGCGGATGTGTAGAAATGAGTTATTAGCAGCTTCCTCATTCATCTGCAAAACGGTTTTGTGTTAGCTGAACTTTAAATGGTGTTGTCCATTTTATGCTTAAATCAAAAATATTCAAAATTGATAATAAAACTCCCGTTATCGTTCATCACATCTGAGGTCAAATTTAATTAATGTACACAAGCGTAAATAAGATTTGAGAAGTAACAAATAGCAAATAATGATTGAAATCTGTTTCTTGTACAGATCTATTGCATGAATTTCATTATTATGCTCAACAACGCTGCATTTGTTCTCAAAATATGATAAAAACAGAAAAACTATGAATATATATTATAGCAATTTAAAGTGTTTTGTATTTTAAATATCTAATTTATTCCTGTGATAGACAAACCTGATTAAGATTTTTTTAGCAGACATTACTATGCAGTTTTTTTTTGTTTGTGTTTTGATTTCTCAGAATTCAAGTGCATTTTGACGAATCCAAACCAATCTTAATATCTATTAATTTTGTATTAAATAATGTATATTGCGTTATATAATTGTTAACAAGCCCGTAAGTGAAAAATACCTTATACTCAGGTTTACATAATTAATAAGCAGGTTTTCTTTTACTGAAAAATAAAAAAACTTTTTTTTTACCTTTTACTGTAGATTTTAGTCTGTAGATTCCATCCTTTTCTAACAAATGTATTAATTTCTTATGTAATTATTTTTATGAACAATTGCTTTAAAATACCATCTTTTCTGTTCTACTAAAGCAAGTAATTCACACATATTCGGAATGACATGATGTTGTCATGTTGACAAATGATGACAAAAATTGTTTTAATTTTTATATGAAACGAATACTTTAAGCCACTGGACAGGCTGGCCATGTTAAATACAAATACAAGATCAATTCAGCTAAGCTCGGTGCTCTCCATACGTTTAAAGACAAAAACAAAACCTGATTTCCCAAATGTGCATGAAAAATGTTCCTCTCTGCATGTGTATGTTAATGCTTTTCCTCACAGGGCTTTCAGCAAGATTTATTTTCTTCAGACCCTGAAAGAAAGCTTTCAACCCTGCATGTTTTGTGGGTCACACTTACAATGCGACAGCTCTGTTCAGCAGTGACAGGGTGGAAAGGTATTCTTGCATTTCATTTTCAGCGCTGATAACTCTGATGAACCAAAGTGATTGTGACTATCGGAGTGACTTTTTCCCTTCGGGCACGGGGAAACAAACACGATCGAAATGAGAAGCTCATTTTAGTTGCATGACGTAAATGAAGGTTCCTTTCTTCTCACGAGAAGAACTTTTGTTCTTTTATCTCCCAAATTATAAAGAATTTTCATTAAGGCCGCTCTGAACAAGATGTCGGCTCGCATGACACGTATTTGCTGTCTTTGGTTGTATTTCTTAAACATCTAAATATTTATGAACGCATCATTAATTCAGCGTAATGCACTTCATAAAAAGTCTACTGTTTTAGCAGGGCGACAGTTTTTGCTGGAAATAGATGTTTTGGAATCTTATGCTCTTGTTAAATAGAAAAATGAGCACAGTATCTCGTGTTTTCAGCAATCTCTGTCCATCCATACGCCGTAATCACTAAACTAGCCTGCAGTCCTGGACTATATGGAAACATTTAGTAGAGCATGCAAGTGTTTTTGGACCATCTAAGGGAATCAGGCAGATATGCTGAGTTTCAAGGCAGGATAAGAGTTTTATCGTAGTCATTTGTGGTGGGATTGTCAGCACATCCTGTCTGTTATCAGGTGTGGGCAGATCTGACCAACTCTGAGCTCAATTTTACCTCCAGTAGAGAGATACTAATCTACATAGAGACAGCCTGTGAGAGAACGTGGAAAGATCTGATGAATATGAATATGTACTAAGGCTGTGCTCGGAATAGCACACTACCATTCCATACTTCCTCTTTGAGTCATTATTTATGGAAGCACGTTTCCGCCTCAGAGTCAAAAAATTTGAATGTTTCTTGTAAGTAAAGCATTATTGCTACTTTGTTTTACAATATTTCATAGTGTGACTTTATAACTTATTTTAAACACATCTCCCAATGAGTGAATTCTGCAATTGCAAATGTATTTCTTGTAACTACAGCTTAATATACCCCTATTTATTTCTAATATAGTGACTAATTTCAACTGTGTATCTCATAACTGCTATTTTATTTATGATATATATAACGTGACTTTATTTCTTATAATTGCGACTTAATATCTTCCAATGTGACTATTTTGTATTTTCATTTTTGTATTACAAAGAGGCTCCACATCTTGCAATTGCAAATGTATTTCTCATAATTGCTATTTAATATCTCAGATTAGCAGCTTTATTTGTTACGACGTTATTTCGTGTACTAATTGGTCTTTGCAGCTCACAACTGCAACTATTTTTCATAATTGTGGCTTGCGATGAATATCTCAAAGTGTGACTATTTCATATCTATTTTTTAAATTTATATCTTTAAACCAACAATTTATTTCTCACAATTGCAGCTTAATTTCTTGTTCTTTTTTTACCGTTTTTCGTTCCCTCGAGCCATCGCTATTTACATGGCAGAATTGGATGGCGGAAAATTTCTTCAGTTAGTATCTTAGGAATCGCACCGAATCTCGCAACGTGTTTAACAACCTTTTAGTGTTATTGAAACGGGACTTTTTAATAGGTAATGTGAAAAAAAAACTGTATCGTCATTTCTTAATTGTTTAGCTTACACGATGCGCTAGAATGTAAAATAAGTATACAGTTTATACTACCCAGTCTGCATTGTGCTTCGTATTCTGTTCTGAAAATAGCCATTAGAAAAAGACATAAGATTTATGCTTTCCTCTGTGGCTGGTATAACATTAAAATGGCATGTCATTTAATATTTCATCCTGTGCGAGTTAAAAGGCTTTGTTGCTGCCTGGGTGTCCGTACGTTTGTGTTTATGTATGTGTGTGTTCGTTTAAAGCTTGACAGCGATATCCATGGAGAATGCGGTTTTGCCATGTCTCTGTTGGTGATGAGTGCTTTCCACGGGAGTGGCCGAAATTAGCTGTAACACCCTTACTCGCTGATGTCAAATCTGCCCTCTCACACACACACACTCACACACACACAGCACAGGCTGAGACATCTGCCAGCACACTAAAAATGAACAAGTCATTTCAGCGTGTCGAGCAAATTTCACACACATCCAAGGCCTCTCTCTGATCTTCTTAAATCACTGCTTGCCTACCGCTTCCTTAATAAACCCCCTTCTTTCATATCCGCAGTGTTTCCTGCTCTCCGTGACCCTTTCTGGAAGCTTCTTCTTCGCTCTGAAGTGCAGAGCATCATTGAAAAGGAAACGTGTCTAATTAAACATGACCTTATTTACATACCATAACAGAAAAAAGGAAGGATTTTCACTCTTGGAAGAGGTGGAGAAAATTACTCTTGGTTTAAAAAAGAAAGACAATTAGATTCACATAAACAGTCGAAAACATTCAGCGTATATACAGCTAGCATATATATTGCAGCTTTTTTTGGAGATGGCGCCATCTAATAGCTATTTATTTCTTTTCAAAATAATTTTTCATGTCGATTTGTTGTAGTATTTATTTATAAGATTTGAAAGAATATCTGAACAGTGAATAAATGAGCTTTTCGTTGATATATGGTTTGCTAGGACAGTGTAAGTGCTAAGTATAATATTCTGGAATCTGAGGGTGCAAAAAAAAAAATATTGAGAAAATCTCCTTTTAAAGTGGTCTAAATAAAATTATATTACTATTCAAAAATGAAGTTACAAAACATCTTCATCGAACATAATCTTTATTTAATATCTTAATGATTTTTGGCATAAAAAAAGAAAACGCTATGATTTTGACCCAAACAATGTATTGTTGGCTACAAAATATGCCCATGCCACCTACGACTGTTTTTATGCTCTAGGGTCACAGTTCATATGACGAGACAATAATAAATGTATTAAAACATTAACGATTCTCTTACAGTTTAATTGTGCGTGCTTATTTTAACACTAAATAAGTGTGTATCTCTTGCAGTTAAGTTAAATATAACTTTAAAAAAAAAATTAACTTTATTTCATGTCATCTGGAGATTACAAGCTCTCGGGGAGCTTACGTTAAGTTTTAAAGAGTTTTTTTAGGCTATCCTCCCGTCTGCAGACAGATAGAGGGAGACAGAAAGACGCTGGTTATCGCTGGAGTCATGGGCCCTGATCAGAAGCAGGGTGCTGGGTCTTATCTTAATGAAGCTGTGCTTATCATGTGCTCGAGGTCACTGCTATCTGTGTAACCTCTGACTGCACCCTCTTTCTTTCAATTAACCCACTCAACAAAAGTCTGTCTGCCCTTTCACACTTACATGCGTGCATACAGTTTCCATAAAGAGTTCCCGTTCTGCTGTTTTGACCGGTTGAGAAAAGAAAAGGTTGAGACTTTTATTTTACGCGTGTTTTGCTGAACTCTATTGATCTCTAAACTCAAAGGCACCTGGCTTATTGGCAGCACGGGGCCCCAATTTGTGCGAGGTCCTGGGTTCGTATCCCAGAGGAGCCCCCAGAGTTGTTAATTTTCAGGTAGACTGTCTGTAGCCCTTAAACTATCGATCATCAATTGGAAACCGGTGAAGCAACCGCTGTGGTGTGTAACAGCAGCACACACAGACAAAGAGGCGCTGTTCTAGCGATAAAGGAATAGTGTCGTCATTTACTCACCCTCAAGTAGTTCAAGATATTTCGAAAAAAATTTGTACCCAGGCTGTTTCGGTCACCATTGATTTCCATAGGAGGAAAAAAAATACTATGGAAGTCAGCGGGGACCCAAAACAGTTATAGTTACAAACTTTTTTCCAGAATATCTTCTTTTGTGTTCGTCAGAACAAAGAAATTAAGTGAGTAAGAGTGAGTAAATGATGACAGAATTGTCTATTGCTTTAAAGGGAAAGTTCACCCAAAAATGAAGATTAGCCTGTCTTTTACTCACCTTGAAAGCATCTTAGGTGCAGTTGACTTTCTTCTTTCAGACGAATCCAGTCGGGGTTATATTAAACAATGTTTTTGATCTTCCAAAGCTTTCGGTGGTCCACAGCGGCTGTTACTTTTAAACAGTTCAGAAGACGCAAAATAACATGCGCATTCATAAAAAAAAGGTCCCTCGCACGGCTCCGGGGGGTGAATAAAGGCCTCCTGTAGCGAATCCATGCCCTTTTGTGAGATAAATATCCCTATTTCAAACGTAACAAACACTTTTGTGTAAATTCTGCTGACTGTTGAATCCGGAAGCCGATAGTGCGGATAACACACCACGTTTATACAAAATATAAACGCTGTTCATGAATTACAAGCACAAAACGAGGATTTACAAAGAAAAATGTTGGACGACTCTGATACAAGCCAAGAAGACACTGGTTTTCCTTTTTTATATTTGCTCCTACATTTCTCAAAAGCGCACACGTGTCACGTCCTACTGGCTTACGGATTCAGCAGAAGTGAGAGAAAAGTGTTTATTATGTTCTAAATATGGAAATTTATCTTACAAAAACAAATAGATTTGCTACGGGAGGCCTTTATTCACCCCCTGTGAGGGTCGTTTTAATATGAATACGCACACTAAATTACACGTCTTCTGAACAGTTAAAAAGTAACAGCCTCTGTGGACCATTGAACATTTGGAAGATAAAAAACATTGTTTAATATGACTCTGACTGGATTCTTCGAAAGAAGAAAGTCAACTACACCTAAGGTGCTTCCAAGGTGAGTAAAAGACAGGCTAATTTTCATTTTTGGGTGAACTATTCATTTATTCATCATCAAAACTGCTTAATATTTATTGTGTAAATCCAGGATGAACAGAAAGTTCGAAACATTTATTTGAAATAGAAATCTTTGCAACATTATAAACGTCACATTTGCCACATTTGGCCAATTTAATGCATCCTTCCTAAGTAAAATCCAGTCATTAATTATTGGTATTTTTTGTGTCCATGTATATAAATATGCATTTAAGATGATGGAGTTGTCCTACTAAAAGAACAGCTGGCCTCTTATTCAAATCCCCCAAACGGCCACTGAGTCAAATCATGACTTTTCTAGGTACATTCAGTAATATGAAGGACAGATGAAACATGAGTATAGTGAGAAAGTGATTTCTCTCTTTTTTCCTCTCTCTTTCTGCATTCATCCCTCTAGACCAGCTTGGCCTGAGGGTCTGTGCCACTCATGTTTGTACTTACTGCAGTGCCACTTCCTTTAAAACTCAAGCCAAGCTGACAGTCAAAACTGCCAAGGCCAGGATCAGGTCACAACTGCAGCCATCCATGTGTGTGTGTGTGTGTGTGTGTGTGTGTGTGTGTATGTATGTGTGTGTGTGTTTATGCATTTGAGGTGCCAATACGGATGAAGTGTTAGATTGGAAGCTTCCTGTTCCGCATTTCCACCAAACACTCTCTTGTGTGCCATCAAGTGTTTCACAGGTGTAGTAGCACTCGTCTCAGGTCTCAAAAGATCATCTTTATTTAAATGATAGACATTTATGCATTATGCACTGTCTGCTTTTATCGTTACAGAATTTGTTTTATAATTATCACCTTCTTTAATAATTATTCAATTGTGTTATTTTTAAATGATAAATATTAGTCTAATATCCCATTTAATATTTTTTTTTACAATTATTTTGTATCTTAATGTCTTACAATTTAAAATTTAATTTTGTATAAATTAGTGTAGTTCATTTTAGATAAATGAAATTACATTTTTATATTGTTTTATTTATTAATATACATGAACTTTCATTTGTAATAGTATCGTGTGATAAACTTGTGGTATTGCGATAATCCTATAAACAAGATTACTTCGTTGCACCATGCGTTATGATATTATTATAGCTAGCAGATTTTATAGCATATGGTGTATTGCTTTATACCGTGTTTCAAAATAATGGCATTTCTTTGTATGCTTAATGTTTGGTGTTATGTGACAATCCTGATCTATACTCATGATCATTTGTATCTTTCAATCTGCTGTATGACTTAGTGAGTCGTTTTTATTTTTTATTTTTTTTGCTCAAGGGGACCAAGAAGAAAATGTACCCTGTTATGTATGCAATGCATATCTATAATATTAATGAGAGCAGAGTGGTAATGTAGAGGTGTAATAACCTCCCGACATCTGCTGAGCAGCTTTCTAAAAGATTCCTATGAGGGGCTTGAGCTCTCTGTTCCTGAACTCCTTTTAATTGGATTCTCCTTTGAATGGCTGCCATCACCTTTCTTTTATAACACATTTATCACTAGCGACCGATTGTCACCATGGCGACAAGTTCATTTATTTTATTACAGGTACCAATGACAAATCTCAAACAAGAACCTGTTGGTGAAAATAATGGGGTACGGTATTATGATACACGATTCTATACTTTTTTTTTTACGGTATTGTCTGCTATTCATTAAGTTATTAAAATTTCTTCACGAGCGTATTGGCTCAAATTGTTATTCTGGTTCATTTGACGATTAAACTTGGCTGGTGTCCAGTCGAGTTGAAAGTAATAGCCACAGATTTATCCGCTCAAAGTGGTTTCAAGGTAATGATCCATTCAATTGATAGAGAAGACCATTTCGTATTCAATTAATTTTATAGGATATTTCTGAGATTCTGAATCCCCCCCCCATAATAATCAATTGAAATAGAAAAACACAGAATGACATGTTCAACCTATCACTCTAAACATGCGCACACACGCACACATAAAGCTGATATAATAGGCATACTAAATGGACTTATGGCAAATTAGCGTCTGCGTGTGTGTGGGGGATGACGATAGCGGAGAGCTTTATGAATTATCCTAACACTGACATGTTTATTGTGGCTATTTTCCTCAAAAGGCCTGATTCAGCACTAACTCTGCAGGCATTGTTTCTCATTTGCACAGTGAATTCAAGCACGGATTTGGAAAATGAGTGTCAGAAACTGTAGCCGGTAATTATATTTTACAGTCCGCAGTGCTGAAATGTTATTCCGAACCCATTTTTCATTTTGATCCCTTGTCTGAATATTAGTATATTCTAAATAATCCTATGCACTGTAAAAAATAATATTCTAAATGTTGAATTGAATTAGCAAATAAAGTGACAGAACTGCGCCGAAATAAATTGCTGTTTGTTTGAAGTTAAACACTGACTCTTTTAATCATTTCTATCGGTTAAATGAGTTTCCAAAAAATAGCATATTGCAATTCAAGTATACTTAAGTAAAATTCTAGTGTATTTTTAGTATACTTTGTGTAGTAAGTATAACAGTAGTAAAATTTGAGTAGTTTACATAAACATTTGTAGAAAAATGTATAAATTCATAGGTATACTGATAGCTTATTGATTACATACTTGTGGTAGCATTTTTATTATACTTTGAAGTATAGTTTTCAAGTTTTATATTGCAAGTATACTCATAAGTTTTCTTTAAGGGAACTTTACATCATACTTAAAGTATACTACTATGTCCCTATTTAGGTACTGAAGTGTATATATTTTGTTATGTGAATATCTGAAAATACAAAACATCAAAAGAAAGAAAATCTGCTTGTAAACAAACAAACAAAAAGTATTCTAAATTCATGGATACTTTTTTAATGTGGGAACGTTCATCTATGGTTACAGCTCATTCAAAGCTTGACAATCATAATTACATCTTCATTGGTCAACATTTTATATATTTAAAGTTTTTCATCTTCATTTGTGTTTTTTGGGAAATTCTGTACTACATGTGTACTAGCGCATGTATAGCTCAAATATATTTCACATTTTTCTATGTGCAAGCCAAGTGTGCCTAAATGTCATTTAAAAATATTAAAATAAAATACATTTCAGAGAAATATACAGTTATACTTTCCTATTTTTAATTTAAAAGAATTATATTAATAGCACGCCTGAATAAACAATATTTTATCAGTTCAAACTGATTCAATTTTTGTTTTATGTTGTTTTTTTTTATTTTTAGATGATTCGTATCCCATAATTTTCTTTGCGTTTATTGAAATAGTTTTAATCTAATTAGCTGATGAAATAATTGCTTGCTCAACTTTTCAATTTTTATTCAGAACAGAGAGAAATAATTGCGATGACAGGAAACGGAGAGCAACGGCAGGAAGTGACACGAGCTGGATTGCATTGACCACCTGCGCAGCGCAATTCAGAAGTCATGGCTGAGGCTCTGACACAACATCAGATTCTCCTTTGTAAGTGCTGTGTTTCCGGCCTCTGTTGTGCTCTTTGCGTGGCAGCTTTATTACTCCACTGAATTACGTCCTAACAGTGGATTTGGTAAAAGCCTCCACATCATCTGTGAGCAAACTCCCTATCTTCAATGAAACTCTCTCTGTAGATTCTGTCCTTGATGCCTGCTGCGGGACAGGAGGAGCGAGCAACTCTTTGTGGCCATGAAGACATCTCTGTTCAATGTGATGCTCGGCTGAGAAGCCCCCCTGCTGCTCTGAAAGCCTTTTGGAGGCTTCAATAAATTTTTTTTTTAAAGACTTACATTGCGCTCTGAAGTAAGTTTCAAAAACCTGTGTGTACCGAGTGTAGAGATGGGGTGGGTCAGCCTGTTGAGATTTGATGATTCCTCTGCCACGAGAAGTTCAAATGGTCTTGCATGAAGCGCGCGTAAACAAGGTGGTAGGAGTAAACATGTTTACTCACAGGTACACCACGCAAATGAACAAGATGCTGGCACGTAAAAACGTTTCCTTTATAGATAACTTTAGATCATTTTATGTTTGAACCATCGATGGTAATAGATAGCCCATAATTCCACTCTGCTTTTTAAAGTGACAGGTAAACATTTTTAGTTCAACCTTAAGGTCCCCTTATAATAAAGTGTTTATAAGGTTATATAATAAGGTGTTATTTTAGACCCAAAAAGTAGTTTTTGAGTTTTTAGAATTAAATATGTTGTTTTTAGAGACCTAAGCTTTTAAAAATGTATATGTAAGCTTCTTTTTTGCATGTACTTAAAGGGTTAATTCACCCCAAAATGAATTTCCGCTATTCATTACTTACCTTTATGTTGTTCCAAGACCTTTGCTCATCTTCGGAGCACAAATTAAGGTATTTCTGATGAAATTGGAGAGCTAT
Source organism: Puntigrus tetrazona (assembly GCF_018831695.1). Lineage (NCBI taxonomy): Eukaryota > Metazoa > Chordata > Actinopteri > Cypriniformes > Cyprinidae > Puntigrus > Puntigrus tetrazona. The sequence goes on along the minus strand of NC_056708.1, from coordinate 13,930,588 downwards.
GTGACCCTCCATAGACATCAGCGCAACCGAAATGTCCCCAGAAACTTTGCGACACTACGAGAATACTTAGTCTATCTACTAACGTTGGTTTGATACTGGTATCCTTCAGAAGTGATCTGCAGGGCAGTAGGTGCTACAACACAGCCAGAAAAAAACATCTAAATATGAAATTGAAGAAAGAAAATCTATAATAATCCTGAGAAGAAAATTATGAGACAGAATGTAAAATATACAACGGGTGAAAGTTACAATTGTGATTTTATACGATATCTCGCAATTTTGGCCTTTGAACAGCTCATGCACAGCTCTGGGCTTATATCTTTTTTTCCTTTCTGAGAATGTTCTTAATAACCGAGTGAAAAAAAACGCAATTGTTGCTTCCTTATTTCTGCCACCTGCTGGTATAGACAGGTGTCTCCTCTCACACACGTGCGGAACATGCTACTTTGCTGTTGGCGCGACATAGTCGCCTTTCGTCACCGCTAGGTCTTTGATGTCGGTATGGTGCGTCGCAGGCTTTAGTCTTCTGCCCTTGCTCACTGAGGCGGGTCTTAAGTGTCACAGCTTTCAATGACACACCATGTTGAATCATTACGACTTTCGGATCAGCAGACATTCCAACCGACAGCATGACAGATAAAAGAATTTGTTTTTGTCTGAGAAAGACTGTATGGACGTGGACGCTCACCAACAGCCCGAGTCGCTGCCAGTTACAGCTATAGAAAGCGCTATGACAGAGACGTGTATTGAGACGTGAATACCGCGTGCGTGTGGGCGTGCAAATGTCTCTGGGGACACACTTTGACAGGACGCCTCCAGACGCGTGCCACGCCTAGAGTTGATGGACGTTTGGCGCTTTAGCAAAGGAGAATAAATAATCAAAATACGCGAGGAAAATATCCTTAGAAAATGAGCAAACTGCGTCTATCTGCTCAGAGCCATCAGCAGCTGTCCTGAGGGCTGTTCCGCTAAACGCGTTCGTGCCCTCCGCTGCGGGCCGTTCTGTAAAAGCTTGCACCTCCCTCCACCAGCGATGATGAGTCACAGTACCGGTCTGTCTGAAACGTTCAGAATGAATCTGGCTCAGGCGATGAAGCTGCGTAAAGAGGATTAGCTTTTCTCAAGGGTCCAGCCCTGCTTCCCTGAGATTGAGGCCTTTACATATTCCAGCATGATTTCATGTAGATTTTGTGGATCTTTTTGCAAAAAAAAGAAGTTGATGGCCTAAGGTTTTGGCCTTGCTTGTCAGAAAGAAATTATTTTGTGTGTGTGGCTGTCAACATCATTTCTGCCTCTGTGTGTGTCACGTGTGTACGTGCGTGCAATTTGTGTGTATGTGTGTGTGTGTGCGCTAATGCCGGAAGATCCAACAAATCAAGAGCAGTGTTAAATATTTTGGCATCAGAAGTCTTCAAAATCAGAGTATCACAATATTTCAAAAGTGGAAACATGAAAGAAGTCTCTGCCGAGGCTACATTTATTTGATCAAAATAGTGTAAAAAGATTGAAATTAGATTTTTCACTAACACTTTAGAATAGTTAACATTTATTACCTATGAAATACGACTTTTCACTCAATAAATTCTTAATTTGCCGTTTGTTAATAATTAGTAAGGTATTCTAGTAATATGCATTCTAATAACTAATAAGTGTGACCATAAAATAAAGTGTTTTAAAAATGTCATTTATTTCTGTGATGGTAAAGCTGGATTTGTAGCATCATTACTCCAGTCTTCAATGTCACATTATTCATTAGAATTTATTTTAATATGCCATTTTGTTGCTAAAAAAAAGTTTTCTTCTTACTATTAGTGTTACAAACCAATGTGCTGCTTAATATTTTATAATAATATGAGTCTATGAAGAATTTTTTTTTAAATTTGATATATCTTTTGAATGTTATTTATATATATACATTTTTTTTACTTTTGATTGAAAAGACTTAAAAACCGTTTGTATGATAATGCGAATGAAATTATAGTACACTGCAGTTCCTTCACTTTTTGTCATATGTGTGTATACTATAATTAAAGCTGTACATATTTTATTGTTTAAAAACGATCATTTATTTTTAATTTGGCAGTTTATTTTGGCAGTTTCCAAGCCAGAACTTCAAGAACATGTCAGAGCGCTGTCATGCGCGTCTACCACCCCTGCTGTGCCTGCGTCACAAAACTCCCTTCAAGTTTCCAGTGGCGTCACGCAAATGTGTTCTTGCACCTAAATTTGACGAGACTGATCGGTTTGCGCATGACACGTCTGACGAGATGGATGGCTGTCACGCTAACCATCTCTGCCCTCGGGCCTTCATGAGGAGGGAACTTTTTGTTCTTTTTCACACTCTCTCAGTTCGTTCATCTTCTCTGCTCTCTATATGCTAATCTGTACGCTTGTACAGTCATGTATGCATAAAATAACATCTGAAGAAAGGTAACGGTGACTCAGTTAGCTTGGTGCATAACAGATCCCAAAATCACAAATGTATAAAAGAAATATATATTTTTCTTATAATATGCATGTATTTTTACCTTATTTGCTCAACAACTGCCTAACGATAAATTTTTTTCCAAACTCCTCCTTTGAGTGATGCTAATCTGCAGTGATTGGTTCGATTGGTCAGAATCATTTAAAACAGTGTTTGTGATTTGTACAGCTGTTACCAGGGAAACAGCTATTTTTTAAGCTCTAAAAAGGCACCTAGAGGCAACAAGTGGGCGGCCAATACGCTAATGGTTCATGTTGATGTCATCATGAAACGGCTTAAGATTCGTTTTAAAAATTTCAATGATTCAAGAGTCAACTTTATACACGATGCACTTTTTTGTTTTTATTTACTTAGAGCTGTGTTATACACTGCATAAAATGTCGTTTTCAAAAATCCACAATAGGGGGCACTTTAACATGAAGTTGCATGTGATATGTCTGATATATTGGCTATCAGCCGAAATGAGAGACTTTGTATAGGTGAATAGCCGACGCTAAATTGTATATTTCCCTTATTTTTACATTAAGTTTTGATTCAAAGGAATAATTGACCCAAAAATGAAGATTCTGTCATTAGTTATTCACTCTCATGTCATTCCAAAACCCTAAACTTTTGTTCAGCTTTGAAAAGAATTTTTTTTTTTTAAAGAAATCAGAAAGCTTTATGATCCTGCATAAACAGCAACACAACTGAAATCTTCAAGTCCCAGAAAGATAGTAAGGACGTTGTTAAAGCAGTCCGAAAGACAACAAAAATAACAATTTTGTTCAACAGTTTCTTCTCTTCTGTTTCAGTCTTCAAGAGCGCTAAAAAGCATGCGTAAGCATGTTGTAATAGGAGTCTTAAATTATTTTAAACAAAGATAAAAATGAACAAAATTTAAATACTTAAAATACAAAATGTCACATTTAATTAAATGCGCTACCTGCTGCTTCTTTGCAGTCGTAGTGGAAAACCACTTCTACACCCTTTTTTCCCAGTGCACAGATTATTTTACAGTAAAACACACATACATATATGAGAATGCAAAATAGTCAGTTCTGCTTGTGAATTGTTACTAAGTGCCTTAAACAAAAGTCGAGTCGCTAAAGCAGTGCATCCAATGATTATTTCCTCCTCCAAAGTGCTCAACTCGATACCTCGCCAACTTGTCTTTAGCAGTCTGGCGCACCCAAAAGTTGCGTAAATCCTGTCAATCAGATTGAAACGGATGGTTTTCAGTTAGCACTTGGTGTTTTTGTGTGCAGTGAGCATCAGGAGGTCCATGAACGGACTGTGGGTGGTTTGTGGGTGTGCCGCCTCGGGCTCAAATTAGGCATGCTGTACCATATATCCTGCCAGCAGAATCTGCATCCTGAGTTTAGCTGAGGTCTTCAAAGAACACTCTCTTAAACCTCACTTCAACCCAAACCTGAACGAGATGCCAACCTAAAACTGCACAGTGATGTCACAAAATGTCACACCTATTGCTGAAATCTCACCTTTTCTTCGCACTTGGAAATTTCCCATGCTGTATCAAATTGAACATTTGTTTTTCTCAGATTTTGTCAGAACTAAAGGCTCGCACATGTTTTCTTGAAACGATCACAATGATGTCTCACACTGTTCATACTGTGCTGAGCTTAAAGCTGCAAGGGAAAGTTGTTAAAATCTTTATTGTGCAAAGGATTTTGCGATTTCTTTTCAGCCAGCACGTAAACAGCAGTCAAACAATCAAGCTTGTTCAGCATTGGTGAAACAGCAGTCTGTCTCTGGTAAACAGTTGTCTGTATAGTCTAAGAACAGTTGTTTGTGTGTCTCATATTGTCTTGTAAATCTTCAAAAATGAACCGCTTCTCGTTTCCTTTCATCTCTCAACCTTTCTTTTCACTCTCACGCCATCATTTAGAAATCCCTGAAACATTAATGGACTTCCCTTATGTTATTATGAAGGCACTTTCTGATCGGTTTTGTTTGATTGCGTAACTTGCCCCTGGGTGAGTCTGTCTACATTTATTAAGGTCCAGAATCCTTTTTTTTTTTAAACAGTAAGAAGAAAATAAAATAATAATAAAGCCAGCATGAACATAAAAAAATCAAGCACTTGAAGTCAGTTTTTTCCCCCGAAAGAAGTAGTTTTTTAGATTTGAATAAAGGATGAATTCAGTTCCCGAATATGAATGTGTTCATAAAAATTAGATTTTGACTTCTTTTGTTGCAGAAAAACCTTTGCTAGCATTTTAATTAGACCCTGGGAAAAAAAAATGAAATAAAGGATTCATGTCATACATTTTTCTATTTAAACAAAAAGGGAAGTTGCATTCGAATATGGCACTTAATTCACCAAATAGGTTATTTTATAACATGTTTAATTTTCAGATTTGAAATGAAACGAGTTATCTGGTTGACGGAGCTTGACTGCATGTTTTGACTGGTTATTATGTTGTTTTGACTTTTATCTGTATGCACGATTTTCTTCAAAGGAATAGGAAAGATGTTGTTGTGAAAAACAAGAGGTCATGAGGTATTATTTTTACATTTTGCTGTAAAGGCATCACCATTTTTTACTTCTTTGTTATGACATAAGTGGATCTAATGTGAGCAGTTCTCAGCTAATTAGGATACTTTCTTCTTTCATCCATGGTTTTGAGAAACGGTTTGGACTCTCGGCTAATGAGCTTGTCTTAATCACACATTCCATTGTACGTAGACATGAACTGAATACTTGAAATATTTCATTTATCCAGTGCTCCTTATCCAATGGGGTGGCTTCGTTCTCCTCAAAGCGTTTTCTTAAAAAAGAATGCTGTTTTTTAAAAGAATGCTAAAAGTTTGTAGCCTCCTACCACGCAAGACAGTGTTGTTTGAAGATAAAAAAGAAGAAAAAGTGGTCGGTTCGGTGTTTTTGCAGGAGGAAAAAGAGGAAAAGTTGTAGAATTAACTGCAGTCTTGTGCTCTGATACTTAATGTAAGTCCACAGGTCTCATCTTTTAGAGTCTTTTCGCAAGCACATCCAGTTCTTTTTCTGCTTCCTTTTCCAAGATTCTTATGGAGACAGAATCTCACTCACAGTTGGTTTGGGAATACGGATAAGATGCTGCTGTATCTTGCATACTTTTTATTTATTTATTTATCGGTCTGAGAAATGCTGCAGTGGACCCTCAGAATCAAAGCCAGCTTATATACAGTAGTCAACATTTGAAGCGGATCAAAGTGTTCTCAGGCAAGAATGCATTTTGGTTTTAGGTTTTAGGACAATTTTGATCAAGCTTAGTGATCCTCTTCAAATGTTGACTTCTGTATGTGAGTGCACAGCAACAATTAATTAATCACATCCAAAATAAAAGATTTTGTTTAGCCTATGTAATGCACATCTGTGCATATTTGTGCATACGGTTCGGTTGCGTCAACGAATGCCTTTTTTGCATTTGTTAACACTATAACACTGTAAGTTTAGGTTTGGATTTGGTGCATTGCATATTTCCACGGTAGAGCATTAACTTTTAGCAACAGTCCACGGATATTGGAATTCTGAACTGTCACAATACCTCAAGCAACGTAATGAAAATATGTACTTATATTAACATAATATACATATTGTACCCGTGTTAGCATCAGTCAGTGGACATTTCTCTTTAAAACTGTGCAGTAGAGTATGTAAAAACACAAAACACAAAAAGTGAGACCAGGTAGGAAAATCACCCCAGAGCAGATCTATACAGGTGGAGGGTTTCTGAGGTGTGCTACAACTACTACTGCTGAGTTAGAACCTAGAGTTTCATCTAGAGTTGCATACTTTGTATACATATTATGTAGAATACACACACACACACACACTGTTTATATCAAGGTCCAGTTTTTACTATTAACTAATTACTCACTATTACTTTTGCCTCAATATACTCTTAATTACGGCTTAATAGTTACTAATGTAGTAGTTAGTAATTAAGTATAGGTATTAGGTAGGATTAGGAGATGTAAAATATGATTCTGCGGAATATGAGCTCAGTAAGTACTAATATGCTAGTGATACATCAAATGGGACATGCATGAAAAGATATTTTGCAACTTGTTGTACCACAGGAATTATATGGTCTTTTTTTGAAAAAAAAAAAAAAAAAAAAAGAAAAAGAAAGCTCTGGTCTCTGTTGATTATATTATTTTAACTGCATGGAAAAGAACAACCCTTCTCCTATTATGTTCCACAGATGAGATTAAGTCATACGGAGTTGGAAGGAGATGAGGGTGAGTAAATGATGACAGAATCCTCAACTTAATTTTATGGTCATCTTAGCAGAACACAGCTGTTAAATCAAACCGAGGCAGTTTCTGTCCTTCTGCCAGTTAAAAAGTAGGTGGATCAGCAGCGCTCCGAGCCGCCTGCTTTGGGCTAAATCAGATCTTGGTCTGAATTCAAAACGCGAAACAATCTGCTAACCACGAAGCCTCTGGGCAGGTTCTGACACAGACAGAGCGGTTCCAGGAGGCTCCGGAACAGATGGAATATTGCTGATTACTCTTCTAATTCTAATATTCATATCGCCACGGAAAACTTTTCTGAATCTTTGAGCAGGGCCTTAATCAGTATGGTAATACCGCTCCTGGTGATATATGATTAGTAATGAGGATGCTGATACGGGCCATTCTTCATCCTTTCTGCTAACAAATGAATGTGGCCAGCTTGGCGACTTATGCAAATACCGCAGAGGTGCTTTAAATGGCATAAAACAGCTCAGGTTGTCTGACATCTGAAGCTCGTGTCCGTCTGGGCTCGTTGAAATGTGAGTTTATGAATCTGATGCGTAGCTGATGATCCGGAAGGAAAGTTGGATTATTAATGTGGGTAAACTGAGCTGCCTTTCGTCCAGCAACATTTAAACTTGATTAATGCATGATAATAAGTTTCCGGCCTTTAATTCCCATAATCCTCATAAGACAGCAGAAGAATCAATGCAATATAATAAAAAATTTTTATACGAAAAAAATTGTCCAGTCGTCTTAAAATGTGCCGAGAGTAGTTATCCATGGAGAGCTTCTGTTTTTGTTGAGATTTGTGAGGATTATATTTTCATGCCTTTCTGCCAGTTTAAGGAATATTAATGTCCTGCTAATGAGAATGGATATGATAATCACGTAACTATAAATAGAAATGAAATGAGCACACCGATTTGATGATTCGCTGGGCTTTCTGTTGTTATTCGGGCCCTTCTGTAAACCCTTATGTGTGTGTTGGTACAAAATTAGTTTGTCTAAACAAAGCTATTTTAGTCTCAGAGAAACGTCTGTGAAAATGAATGAGAACTGAGTGAGATGCAGGGAGCAATGAAGTGTGAATACAAAGGATGTGCACATTTTTGGACAGAACAGACATGGGTTTGGTTCTCAACTTTTCAATTTCTGTTTATAGTGTCTCTTTCTTCTTCCCTGAAGTCAAGTCAGTGAAATGTCTGCTTGCTCGTGTCCTCTTGTTTTTAACTCACATGCACTCTGTGCTCTGTACAATTGCAGTTTATAACATAAAAAAAATCTTTGGCTAGACGTTTTTAGCCTGTCTTGTTATTTTTCAATCGTAAATAGCATGCATATTTTTACCGGCCATGAAGATTAAAATGAAGTGTAGACACTAACCAGCTGTTAATTACTAATTATTAATTACTAGTGCTGGGTATTACTTACAGATTGCACTCCATTACTGATTCCAAATGGCATGCCGAAAATTATAAATTAATCGATTACCAAAAACATAATATAATCAGACTACTATATGATTACATTTGAACTCATTTATAACATTAATTTAAATAGCATTATTTTTGTACTATATGGATATTAATTACATTTGTTGTTATTAAAGGTAAAAGATGGGAGAATCAATACATTCTGAACGATTTATGAATGTAAGTTATGTTACGTAAGTAATATACAATGATGTATTCTATCAGTGCTGTCAAACCATTAATATACGGTATGTGTGTGTTCTGCGTTTATTTATTATGTATATTTAAATACACATACATACAGTATATATGTTTTTAAATATTAACATGTATTTGCATGTCTATATTTATATCCAATTTATATGATCAATAAATACATTTAATGAATAAACGTAACATATTTTTTATAAAATATATACATGCATTTGTGTGTATTAACAAATACATAATAAATATATACAGCACACATATAGATTACGTAAACTAAAGCTTTTACATCACAATAATCCACAATAATCCAGCTATCAAAAAGGTTTTAATACGACTATAAAAAGTCTTTGATATATTGATGTATAGATGGATAGATACGGAAACATTTGTCATGTCACGATAAAAGCGCGCGTCTGAAAATAGGATGTATGCAAATAAATACTTTTGCTCCGGAGAAACGTTTTTATAGTTCCTAGAACTAATGGCTGAAGTACCCGCTTTTTGGCGTGTTCTCATGTTTTAGTGATTCTCTCAGTCTGGGAGATGCATGTGATGAACCATGTCTGAAGCTCTGCGTGATTGCATCGAGCTCTTCACCACAATTGTCTTATAAAGACTCTAGCTGAGATTTAGGCTCTCGTTCTGACTTTGTTCTTTTGTTCCCCTTTTTCTCCCTCTGTCTCTCTCTCTCTCTCTTTCTCCGAGTCTCTGAGTTAAGCGTTGCTTTGACTTGACAGCACAGTGGATTTAGAAGTACTAAGAGAGGATCACATCGAAACTTCTGGAGTCACATGTTCAAATCTGGAGTCATTGAGCTCATGTCAGTGAAAGGAGTGCTGGGAATTTTGTAAGAGCTCCTCACTGAGGCTTTTTAGATGACACTTTAGAGTTCTCAGCATGCCTGTGCTCTCATAAACATGAAAGGACTAAACTGTGCTCTTCTAGTGAGAAACATATTAGAGAAGTGACACTAAACTGATGGCATTTAACTGAGATAAACCCATAGGACAGTTTTATCACTAAGAGGTTACTTTTTCATAGATAGAGAGAGTCTGTAAAGCAAGTCAGTCCACTCATTTGCCAACTAGGAAATGCCAGCTTCTTCTTTTTTTTCTTTTTTTTTTGTATTGTGTGTAATAAAATACTGATTGTGATGTTAAAACATGTATTATATGGAAAATAATAATTTTGTAATATATTCATGTATTATAATAAATTATATAATGCATTTAATAAAAAATAATTTTGTATTATTATTATTATTTTACTTTTTACTTTTTATTTGCTAGATAATAATAATTGGGGAGGGTCTGTCTTTTCCCCCTTTTTCTCTAAAATTTCTCTCTATATATATATAAGTAGTTGTCATTTTTTTAAATCATCATTATTATTTATTTATTTATTTGATTTGACCTTTATTTTTTTTTTTCCTTGGCTTGGCTAATTTAACATCGAAAAAAAATCTTAAATTCCTATTGAAATCACGGATTTTTATTGTAGGCATTTTGTTGAACACATCTGATTGTTTTCCTCCTGAAACTCAAGGAGAAACATGAAGAGACAACTAATGAAATTTAAGACTGAAAAAAAAAGTTTCAGTTGCATTTATTCTCATTGCTGGGAGAAACAACTAAAGATACAACAAAGGTTTTTTTTATGACATTGCTTTTCTTTGTGAAAAGTTTTGGTAAGCTCAACGGTGCATCTGAAAACAGCTGGTGTTGCATTATTATGATGATAGTGTATACTGTACCTTAGGGTTGGGAACAGATGGTTTCTGGTTCGATTCCCGTAAAGAATGAGCCATTAGCCATCCAATGCATTTGATCCCAGATGAATGACATTCTTCTGAGGCGACAATGTGTGAAAAGTTGAAAATGTAATTAATTTTGCCACATCATATTTTGCCTTCAACCACGCACTACCATCCCCTACCTGTGAGAGGTGCTGCTATCTCACCCATACCATCGCCTCCTCCTGTTTTCAGTTTCTCAGTTTTCTTTCTTTTCCTCTCGTCATGCTGCCAGGTGTCCTTGGACTCAGAAGGAAACTATTGAATTAGTAAATAACCAGGATAAAAGGATTATAGAAAGTAAGAGCTTTAGGAGAACAGGCGACATTAGATTTATGATTGATCTGGGAGGCAGGGACTGACGGAGGAGGGGGGTGAAGGGCAAGAGGGATTCAGTAGGTAGACAGAAGAAACAAAAGAACCCTTTCATTTCTCTTCACATACCACTTTTTTCGTCCCCACCTGCCTCCTTTCCTGCTCAGACTCATTTTTTGAAGTGTCATCGCTCCTTGCGCTTCATGACTCTATGAGGGGCGCTCCTTCACCTCATTGTCCTCTTTCACTTTAATACGCGTGTGTTTAATATGCTTGTATTTAATTAAACACTCGTTGTGCTTCCCTAATGAGAAGCTGGAGTATATAGCAAATAAGGAAATCAAATCTGCAAAAGCTAAGTGCTTGTTTGTGAAGACTAATAAAGTTAAAGTATGTTTACAGACCGGTAGCCTCATTTGAGTGCACCTGCCATATAATGCCATATTATCAAAGTTTCGTGAGCCCCTTCTTTTTAATATTTTTTACTAATTGAATAAACTATTTGACTATTGAATAAATGATTTATTTGTAAAGAGTTTTACATTGGAATTTTAAGATGTGTCTGTATATATATATATATATATATATATATATATATATATATATATATATATATATATATATATATATATATATATATATATAATCACATTATTAGTACTATTATTAATTAAAAATAAATTAATTTAATGTATACTGGTATACATTTTTAGTTAAATTTTTTTTTGTTTAATTTTACTGTTAATTGTTTTCATTGTTTATAAAATTCATGGTGTTCATTTGGAAGTAAATACAGCTACTTTGGCTTTTTTATTAAAAATGGTGTAAAAAAATTGTTCAAAAGAAGAAGGTTGGAGTTTATGTGCAAATGTAAAGATAGATTTGTGCGCATTACATTATGGGACACTTTATTTTCACTGTGTATTGCATAGTCTGGAAAATTCAGAAGGTCATCCAAATATTCCAAGCATACAGAAAACGAGCTAACTGTGCATAGTGTATATACTGCAGAAATGTTACACGCATGGACTGCTTTTCCAGTCAATATCATACTGTTTACAGGCTTTCAGTCATGTCTTTCTGTTTCTCATCAAAATATTGGAAGTTTCACCAATATTTAGCATGGGAATAAGCAGAACAGAATAAGAAGGTCAGTTGCTTTGAAAGATTCAGACTGCTGATATTTCATGTAGTTCAGAGCCTGTCTGTACCGCAGTCTTGCATAAAGTTCTTTTCTTTGTGATTTTATCCCAACCCTCACACCACTTTTTATCAGGTGCCAAGGGTGAAAAGAAGGCAATTTTTCCTCACAAGTTCCATTAACAATCTTCCCGACCTTCCGTGTGAACTTTTTTTTGTCATTTAGTTCTACTTTGTATTACACTGACCACGTACGCGGCGTTAAAGGAGTGACAGCTGCGTTTAAATACAGGGTGAGTCACCTAAATTATAGTTTCGTGTGGGTACAGATCATGCGATGACTGACAGCATGGTAACCATAGCAACATTTGGTATTCACTATTTTCATTCAAAGTAACATCACAGTGATCAAAGACTCATTACGTTCTGTGGTTTTAACTAAACCTGTTAACAGAGCTATCATGTTTTGTTTGTTTGGAAGGCCGCTTTGTAGAGCGCTCTCTCCAAAGGGTTGCCATGTCCACTTATTATGAGCAACACTTATTAAGCAACTTTGGGCTTGTTGTTCGTGCTCGCCTCATAAATCCATCCAATTTATGAAGGTAATAAAGTAGTTGATGTATTACGCGTTCAAACAGATCATTAACAAGTAGTTGCTACTTCTGTAAATGACTGCAGCATTTATGAAACCGACAGGATTAAGCACTAAAAGGTGAAATGACAACCAAATTGTACGAGGGGGAAAAAAAACAACAAAAACAAACACAGTTGAAGTGTTTTAGATTTAGCCCAAATCACAGGGGGCACTGCAGGAGGTATTCACATGAACTCATATTCTTCCAAATTAATTTTTCCATTTCAGATCAACTACTCTCATAATGTACATAGCAACAGTTTGAGCAAGGCTTTACTATCTGTCTGGGTGACAGAATTCCTCCTCAGGGTTTAATAAAATATCCGCCTATTGAATGGAGATGTCCTGCAAGTCCATGAAGAAATTACGCCTGAAATATATATCCGTTCAATTATTCCCACTGTGTGTGTGTGAATAGGTAAAATATATGCAATTGAGAAAGAGCTAAATTTTGTCTGCCTTTTATAATCAGAATTTAATTCAGCCCTAAGATTAATGTGAATCATTATGAAGTGTTTCTGCGCTAACTCCAGAAAATGAAAAGCTCTGTCTTGTGTGATCATTTCCCTGGTTAAACAGCATCTGATTTCTACTTTATTCGGTTTTCGAAGCAGAATCCAAACAAGAGGAACCCCGACACCATCAACATGAGACCACATTTCTCTTTAATATTCTTTAGAAACAGCTTTTGAGTCTGGTGGTATTTCATAACAGACAGAAAGTTTGAGTTATGAAAAAGGGAGGAAGAAAGATGAAGGACAGATCGAGGAATACAAGGGAGGTGTTAGTATGGTGCACTTGTATGTTCAAAATTGCAGTTTGACGACAATGTACAAAGAAAAAGTACATGAATACAAAAAAACGTCCTCCTTCCCTCGACAGTGTCATACACATAGTCTTTTGTCAGTAAGTGACACATATTCTCAAACAAATAAATGTTCACATTGGACATGTCAGAATATTCTCAGTTCACTTTTGTATAAAGATAGACAGTCTTTGAGGAGGGACAAGGTAGGGGTGGGGGAAGTGCTATTACCCCACCTGTCCAGAAGGGGGCTCTGTGACTTTTTCCATTGACAATATAACTCTCAGCTTTAGGATCCCAATACAGACATGTATTTTATGGCTCAACAGCAGCAGGGGTCAGAGACGGTGAGTGACAGACAAGTTTGTCTATGGCTTGCATGGATTAATCTGGATTTCAAGGATTATTACCTCAGAATTTGTGTTGACTTTCTATATGGACCTTTTCACTTTATAGCCTCCTCCAAAAAATCTGGACAAGAATTGGCGTTTTTTGGAATAATGGGTTCCCTCTGGAGTCTCTAATGGGTTTATAGAAAAGTAGTTTTGGATTTACAGGTAAAATAAGGCCTGTGGGTAACGTTATTGTTCACATTTTGTTCTAAGTGGCTACAGGAGGTTGTTTGACTTATTAAGCATGTAAACTCGTACACTTGTGATACCTGTAGTTGCAGTCCTTATTTATGAACTTATTTACAACATAATTATAAAACAATCCATGTGGGTGTGACGATGTATTTTATGTTTTTTGAGTCTTTTAATGGCGTAATGAGTTTAGTCCTCCTCATGTCATTTCATACCTGTTTGCATTTGTTTTTTGTTAATATATATATTAATTAGTATTTTGGATAATAAAGGCAGATGTATAGTTTGTAAAACAAATAATACACAGTGCACTTTACTTCATTAGTGTTATTTTTAATATAGAGAATATCTAACTGTCTCTTTCTCCATTTGGGTTTAAATCAATAATCCCTAAAAACCATTAAGAACTTCCTGAGGGAACCTATGGCAAATTAACCTTCCAGGTTAGGCTTGGCGTCTGTGACCAAACAGCTGTATTTTTCCCTTTTGTGAATTATTTTGAGATATTAATGTTGTGTTGGTGTTGTTTCCCTTCTAGGTTATTGCAGCCAAGCCACAGATAACACATGATGCTTCTTGCATGAGCTCCACTTGACCTTTTCATGTCTTAATAACTTTTGCCTTCCAGTTTTTATGCAAAATACTATCTTAAGGGCACAATCAACAAATAACAACATACACAAACCCACAGCCAACTCCATTTTTCAGTAATTCTACTTTCTCTTTACTGACATCGCCAACACGGCAGCTTTAGAACAGTAGTATTTATTCCCTAATTCACAGCAAACAGCAACTTTTGTTTTTTGTCGGATCAACCTTGTCAACCATTTGTTGGGGTTGTATGAACGAGCTGTAGTGCATTCATAATGCAAGTGCAATTCTATTTCTTATATGTAAAAAAAAAAAAACATTCTCAGAACTAACCCAGTCGCTCTCTTGTGTGCTTGGCTTTCATTTTTATGTTGTCAGGTGCTAAAGGTGTTAACAACAACCCTACCACAGAAACCGCTGAGATGCTAACAGGTTGGCGAAGCAGCCCAGTTGTACATTTGTGTAAATGCTTGGTTATGTATTTTGTTCACCCCCCCCTCCTCTACTGGGCCAAAGGTCAGGACAGGGATTCAGAGGTTTTTAATGGCGATGAGCTTGACCACAATGAGCTGCTAATTATTCTGCAGAGGTGTGATGTACAACTGAATGCAGTTAACAAATGCAGTTGGGGTTTTTTTTTTGTTGTTATTGAGTATGCCCTGGAGCAACAAGAAATGGTGATAATCGAGGAGTAGTCTATTTAGTGTCCCATCTCTCGCCCACAATTCCCAGAGTTTCTTCCTATCTCCGGTTTAATTCCAGGCCTGCCTTTCGCACAAGTCCTCTGTCCCTCGAAAGGGGCTCACGTGTACACACAAACACACACACGCACCCACACACACACACACATTCGCACACAAAAGTGTAGGAGCCAGAGTAGACAGAGGGCTGAGTTTGTTCGGTAAAACCATTAGTAGATGCTTCTACAAGGCTCAGCGGAAAATAAGGGCAGTGAGACACACCAATAAGCAAAGAGGGATGATGAAACAAGGTGCCAAGAGGGATGCCGCCCTGCTGTTCGCTCTTTGCACGCCACTAGGGGGACCCACCGAAGTCCGTGGAATGCATTTGTTCTTTCGTCTTGGTTTTGACGGGTCATATTTGTCGTCCGATTCCTTGTTGGCTAACTCCTTTAAGTTATACACCTCATTCTGAGCATTGCCCTTGCGGCTTCGATGCCTTGTGCAGTTCCTGTTGCGTCCCGACTTGGGTGGCCGAGGAAGCGGCGACGGGGAGGTGGGATAGTATTGATCCTGATGTGGCAGGTGAGGATGATGATGATGATGATTGCGCGATCGATGATGGTGGTCTTTCTTCAGCGACACCCCCACATCCCCCTGGCTGGATTTGCTCTGATGGAGCGACTCCGAGCCCGTACAGGAGGGCAGCTCTTCTTTCGTTAAACGTTTCAGATCCTTTCCTGCCAGTTCCGGCGGAGCCGCGCATATTAACGAGGAGGTGGATCCACGGAAGCGCCGAAGCCAATCCCAGAGCGGCACAGCCTTGCAGTCGCACTCCCAAGGGTTGTCATTGAGCCGCAGGTACTCCAGCGCTGGCAGCTGAGCCAAGCTTTCAGCAGGAAGTTCAGGTAAGGAGTTGTTAAACAGGTAGAGAGTTGTCAGACGGCGCAGGTCGTGGAAAGCCTGTTTGTGAACCCACTGGAGCCGGTTTTGATGGAGCAGCAAGCGATCGAGGGCCCCCAGGCCACGGAAAGTGTTCTGGTGGAGGCTCCACAGCCGATTTCCATGCAGAAATAAATGGCTCAGATTCAGAAGATCAATGAACATGTCATCCTCAAGAAACTCCAGCTGGTTGTTCTGTAGAACAGCAGATAAACACCAACAGTTAGTAAGAGGCACAGAAAAAACAAGTCACAGATATGAATATCCCAAACGACAGTGTTATTGTTTTTGTCTTTTGATGAAATGTCCTGGCAAATTTAGTCAATATTTCATCATGTTGTATGAATTCATTTTAGCCTGTTTTACTCTGACTGAAATGATGCAGAGACAAAACAGCTCAATCAGCTCGAATAACTATGATTGGACCACCTGAATGAGAAAACATTGATAAAATGCTAGAAACATTGTTAGTATGTTGTTAATATCTCACAGCAGTAGATGTGTTTGTATTTGAAAAGTATTACTCATACATTTTTTTTTCATCATTTAAGATAGCTTAATCATTGATATTTTTGTCATAAAATTGCACCTTAACAAAGACGAATAATGAAATCGCAAGAACTTGGATATTCATTCTGGACCATATTAGATATTAGATCTTCCTTTTTCTTCTATGTATTCGTATTATTGCATTCAATACACTGTGTTCTCAGGACAAAATGTGTTGAAGGTAAATATGTGTATAGATATAACCTCATTGGTATTAATGATGAATAGGCATGCATGACGATGCAGGTTTTAAAAGATTGGTATGAGAGCAATTAATGTGTGCATTTTTTATGACATTTTTTATTAGAAATAAGGGAGTCATTTACATATATGCCAAACTACCTTTCCCAATAATCCATCCTCATCAGTACGCCTCTTTTATCAGGTTATGAGCTATATGTGAAGCTAAATACTGTGAAAGTGGGGCAAAACAAGCAGAGCGGAAATCACTCGAAGACACTGCTTTTCTTGGCACATTTTATTGAAAAATAGATAATAGAAAATTCTTCTGATATATTAAGCAATTTAAAAAAAAAAAGGTTTTTGGATTGGCTTTATCTATAATCCTGAATATATGACTACCCTCATGAAACCTCATGAAAGGTCAGAAACACTTAACCTTAAACATAAATCAAATTCCAAGAGTCGTGTGTCCGCAATGTTCTATGTTTCCCTTTTTGACATTTTCATTAGAAAAAAATATAGTCTCTGGTCATCGTTTTAGTGCAGCGCTTTTTGCTGCCAAGGCTGATATTGAACATTTTGAGCAGACCTTATCTGGATTTATTTGGCAAGTCAGATGATTCCTAAGCAACAGTTCAAACCGGGAGCACTGCCAGTCTAAAAAAAAAAGGATATCCATTCAAGAAGGGCATTTTTGATTTCTTTAAAATTGTATTGTATCCAGTCAGATTTTCTAAAGTGTCAGCACAACTGTGAAGCCAAGCGTCTTATAAATTCACACTCAATTTGGCTGAGAAGGGCCTAAACATGATATATTTACACAGAACATCAGACCTAGTAGAACAGGCACTTACTGTATTTGCTGTGTGTGTGGATATATATATATATATATATATATATATATATATATATATATATATATATAAAAAAACATTATAAATAATGCCATAAGCTATTCCCGTTTATTGTTGTAGTAGTCGAGGGATACCAACCTGTAAATAGAGGTACTGCAGGTTATGCAGCCCTTCAAATAAGCCAGCGGGTAGAGTGATTAGGCCACAGTGGTAGAGATGAAGAGCATGGAGTCGGGTCAGGCCCTGAAAAGTGTCAGAAGCCAGAGAGCGGAGATGTTTGTTGTCCCCCAGATCGAGCTCCTCCAGGCGGGTGAAGCCCATGAACGTGGAGGGCTGGATGTATGAGATATTGTTGGAGTAGAGCCAAAGCATGACAGTGGTGGGGCTGAAATGGCCTTGCAGCAGTCGCTGGATCTTGTTGTTTTGCAGAAATACGCGCTCGCTCTGGGCTGGGATTCCCTCTGGAACCACCAGGAAGTTGTGAGCCTGGCAGCTCACCGTGCTGGGAGAGTCGTAGCAGATGCAGTGACGGGGACACGTCTGGGTCAACTCTAAACCGCACAGCACCAGGAGAAACTCCAGACCACAGCCTACGGAAAGACAGGTGAGGAAAAGGACATGCGATCAGGGCGTGTTTCAGTGCTAAAAAGAACACTTTGGAACGTTTTCCAGCTGATCTCAGCTGGTTGAATTTGCTAGTCAAAAAAAAGAACACAGAAAAGCAATTATTCTTATAAAAACAGCATCCATGTAACTCAGGGGTACAGAAATACTATTTTCATTTTTATTTGATTATCAATTTTAGCAGTAATTAGAAGGTTCAGAATTAACACAGGTGGAAATGTGAGTATAAAAAAAAACTTTACATGATTTAAGTTAAATTATATGGTGGATAATCTGACATTATGGTCTCTTAATTCAATGTACTACAGTATGCTATAAATACCAATGTAGGTATAACAAATCATTCAGAGCAGTTCTCTGAATAGATCAACTGATTCTGACTCAAGAGAATGACTCATTCATTAATGAGATCTTGCTACTTCTCTAGTATATTGTAATACACCTGTATTATATACACTGCACTTTTATAAAGTAAGGCATACTGATTGCACAGACTGAAATGATGCAATCTTTTTGGAAACTGTGGTTAAAAAACCATTACAACGTCTGAATTAAACAAAAGAAATAATTAAATACTTTTTAATAAGACTGATCAAAATGTATCAAAAGTGACAGTAAAGACACGAATAATGTTGTTTCTCATTTCTATTCAACAAAAGAATCCTGACAAAAATAATAATATTTCCTGAAAAGTTTTAGGCAGCAGTGCTACATTAATAATGCATGTTTCTTGAGCAGCAAATCAGAATGATTTCTGAAGGATGGTGTGATTCTGAAGACAAAAGTAATGATGCTGAAAAAAGTTATTAAAATAGAAAACAATGATTTTAAATTCTAATATATCAAGATATTAGTGTTTTTTCTGTATTTTTGCTCAAATAAATAAGCATAAGAAGATGTAACTATACACCATGACAGTAAATATCAGCAGTGCAAAATGAAAAATAATATAAAAAAAATTGATAATTATATAGGTACAAATCCAGCCAATGTGACATTAATACAGATGCGGTCTCTGCCTCCATCTCTGAATATACCCAACCCACAAGGTTATACTTTAAAAGCAAAAAAATCAATGTTAAAGGTTACAGAGGAAATAAATGCATGTGCACATAAGCTTTACTGCGTATGTGTGTGCATGCAACATATCAGAATGAAAACCTCCTTGAAAGAGGCAGAAAAGGGCGGAATGGGAATAAATGATACAACCATAGAGATGAGGTTCCGATGAAGGGCGGTGTTGTAGAAGTGAGCGTTAGTGGCTCAGCATTGATTCGCCTCTTTGATGTCGAATTGAAATGGGAATGAGAGAGAGAGGGGTTTAGAGGTGCACAGCAGTGGGAAGAGTTTCGAGGAAGAGACGGAACGCGTGAGTCATTTCGGATGCACAAGAACTAAAAGGATCAGTTCTCTGCAAGAAACGGAGAGAGATTGATATTGACAGAGACAGTGAACTTGTGCAGAGAGCTGAGTGATGTGGTGTAATACGGGGTGTTCTGACACTGATATGAAACATTACCATGCTCTCAAACATTCAGCAGCAGGGAGCGTGACGGAATACTGATGCTTTTAGCATAGGTAGTGTTAAAAAGACAGTTCATCTAAAAATGAAAATTATCTTGTCATTTACCCTCCAAATGTATCTTTTTTTTTTTCTTTTCCCAAGGAAGTACGTTAAAGATTTATAAGACATGAAGTAACCAGGGGTTTGAGGGAGTGAATCACAACATTACATCCTCTGATTTAAAAACTGGGCAAAGCCACAAATGTAGAAATCGGTGTACTTAACAGGTTTACTGAAGAAATTTGCATTGCATTGAAATTGGTTGTACCCAAACAAACAAACAATATATATATATATATATATATATAGTTTATGCATATATTTTACAAACAGTGGAACATTGCAAAAATTTCTGGAAGTATAAAAATCTTTATACAAATATCTTTCGATAAATGGAGGAACGACAAGAGGGTAACTAACCGTTTTGGGTGAACTAACCCTTTAATCCTTGATGATATATTTCCTATGGAACAACATAAATAAACATTAAAATTTTTTGGGTGAACTATTGGAGCGTTAGGGCCCACCTAGAACAGTCATCAGGTCATTATATTCCAAATGCGTGTGTTTGTACATGCCTCGACATACGTGATTGTGTTTATTTAAGATTACGCTGATCTCCTCGGTATACACACAGTTGACAGATGACCTTTTCCAGCCAAGCTTTGTTTCAAAAAGCACCCAATGCCTAATACGGCGTGAAATCGCACACAGCCTTGGATGACACATGTAAGCCTTTGCATTTAAATGTTTGCATTGCTGTTTGACACAGGGCTGTTTTTTTTTACTTTTTTTTATGCCAAACATTCTCTTTGCTTTATCATCGTTACAGCAGTCCAACGACGTCAACAAAATTACACTCTTTGGCCGGTGAAATGAAGTGTATTCTTCTGAAAATAAATGCTGTATACACAGCTCTGCTGGCGGTATGAATTGAATTTGTCTGATAGGGTTCTCTTTATTTGATTATGAAAATGGACTCAAGTCAAACCAGCGGGTATTACAATGCTGTATTGCACCTGAATAACTCTTCTAGACAGTGTGTCTCTTTATCTCTTTCATTGTCATTCTATCTCTTCATGTGCGCGCACACACACACACACACACACACACACACACACACAATCGTACTCCATGTAATGCACAGGAAGGGTCGGCAAGCATGAATACGATCGTTTAGGAGCTTTAGATTACTAACGCTTAAATGAAAGGTCAAAGCACGTCTTCTTTTTCCCCCTAAGCAGCACTTGCAAATGAAAATGTATTTGAGTATCAGTTCTGCAGGTTACAGAAAGGTTAAACAGGCCTGATTAAGGACCGCCTGACATCTTAGCACCTACTGGCGAGAACTAGCATCCGTTAAATATTGGAAAGATTTCAAACAATTTTAATTTAGCCTTCTGGGCAAAGATCATTATTTTATTAGTAATGAAAGCTCCAGATTGGATTGATTTTCTGAAAGCTGGCAGTTTCGTGCGATTTGAAATAATTTAATGATATCACCTGAACATATTTTTAAATTACATTTGTATTATAATTACACCGCCATTTAAAAGTTTAGGGTAGGAAAAGGTTTGTTTTGTTTTTTTTTAATGGAAGAATTTTAAATTGATCAAATGAAATTGATCACGAGTGACAGTAAAGACATTTGTTACACAAGTTATTTTGAAATGCTGTTCTTTCTATTCATCAAAAAAAAAAATCCTATTTTAACTGTTTTCAACATTGATTAGAAATGTTTCTTGAATGATTTGATTAGAATGATTTCTGGTGTGTCGGTGAAGTTGTTGTTGTTATTGTTGCTATAAAGAGAAAACATGTCTCGTTTGTGTTTTAGTAACTTCGATTTTGCAAGAGCTGAGCGAGAGCTGATAAAAATGTAAAACTGTGACTTTAATGCAATGTAAGTCGCTTTGAATAAAAATGTCTGCTTAATGTAATAAAGCATAAATGTCAAAGTCAAACATATGTCAGTGTTTTCAAGCATGTTAAATACATCCTTTTTGTCAGATTGAACGACGTTAATCCACCCTTTAATAACTCCATTGATTCATTTATCCCTTCTACTTTAATGATCATGTACTTCACTCTTTCTCTCTCTGTCTTTTTAGCTGGATTTTAATTAGTTTCAAAGCTTATCAGCATATTTTTACCGTCAGCACAGTTAATTATGCGACTGTGTGCATTTGTGTACTTGTTTATTGTCCGCTGACTTGAATACGAACATGACAAACTGCATACAAATCTTTAGCCCTTTTTATGTATCCATTGTCCTTTGTTCTCATTTTTCATTCGCTCTTCCATAATGACCCTCTTTGATTTTCTCTCTTATCACATAACAGAGGCTGCTGAAATCCCTCCACATTCTGGGAGGTGGAGAAAAACCTTCGGGTCACCTTTCGCTCTGATCCCATTCTTATTTTTCCCCCCTTCTGTTGCTCACATTTGGATTATAACTCTGGCTGATAATTAAGTGCATTAAATATATTACGATGCCCCCTTCTCAATGATGGCTTGGGTCATTGAGAATGTTTCCTTTTATTTCTACTGAAGATGTTTCCTATAACAGCTGAACAATTGTGTTCATGTAGGCTCACGTGGAGAAAGCTTAACATTATTTAAACACCTGTCAAGTTTTGCATTTTCCATATCCCCTGCTTGTTCGTTCAAGTAATATTGTGATTAATCTGATTATGCATTCAGCTACCAACTAAATATATAACTCAAATTGTACCGACAAAAAA
Organism: Puntigrus tetrazona; assembly: GCF_018831695.1. NCBI lineage: Eukaryota > Metazoa > Chordata > Actinopteri > Cypriniformes > Cyprinidae > Puntigrus > Puntigrus tetrazona. Next base: position 13,908,196 of record NC_056708.1, on the reverse strand, counting down.
GATTAATCGACTATTGTCAATATATAAAGCACGCAGAAGTCACTTTCCGTTTCTGTTGGTCAGTGAATTTACAGGCTAACTTGAAAATACCGGAAAAGTTTTCACCCTCAGTGCACAGATTCCTATCGAAATGTATTTTTCTCTGAAAAATTCCATAAAAACACTTCCTCCAGTGAAATATGCCCATCCCCTGTTGTCCTCTCACATCAAAAGCCACCGATATACATGTTTAGAAATGTTTTGGGTTCCTTTCGCTTGTAAACTCTGCTCGAGCTCTCCATATTTCTTTCCTGATTCAGGCGAGTTATATTATGAATTGTGGACTCATATTTTAGCTGAAAGCAATGCTTTGAAATGAAAAATATCTTTTAATTTGTATTACAAACTCACAGCTTTTCACATGTTTTTATCAGATGTTTGAACTCTCATTCTGACGGCACCCATTCACTGATGAGCAAGTGATGTAATCAGCAATTTCCCAAATGTGTTCCCATAAAGAAACTCCTCTACATTTCGAGTAGACTGAGGATACATACATTTCCAGCGAATGGTCATTCATGGGTAAACTTCGAACGCATTTCACAATGTATAAATCTGATAATAAAAACGTTTCTGAATTCCAAATTATGATTGAAAATGGCGGCTATAAACATCACACTCGTGGTTTCGGCTGAGTTTGTATTCCTCCTCCTGAGCGCATGTGTCATTATGGATGTTATGCATCAAACTACATTATGTGTTTTTTTTTTTTTCCGTGTAAAAGAGCTGCACAAGAAAGAACATGAGAGTGGGTGTAGGCAGCGGTGACAGTCTGAATATACGGCATGGGGCGAGTGGACACACACATGCTGGGGGTAATGTTGTGCAAAACGACAAAGAAAAAAGATCCACACTGAGATAAAAGACTACAGGCTAACAGAGAATGAGGATTGGACGATTGAAACATCACAATGGGGAGGATCTGTTTGTGTTTGAGGGCCGTATGGCACAAGGAGGGCTATAATAACTGTAGGAATCAGTCCACTAGAATTCCCATTAATCTTAATGGCTGGTTCTCGGCTGGTGCGTGTGATTTAAAATCTGATATTTGAATCTTTGCTCATGGGAACTCAGCAAAGATGCTTTTGAGCCAAGTTGTCAATGTCTTGAATGCTGTAGTACTGCTTTCAGCCGGAAGGGGTTAACTGGGCCGTGCTTACCAGCCAAACCCTGACCTCTTGTTGTGGTTCCTTCTCATTAATGAAGTCAGTAAACATCTCTGTAATCAGCCAGGCCTGTCTAACAGAATGGGCCAAAGAATAAGAAGGAGTTTCTGTCTGATGCCAGCACGTATTGTTGTCTGTCAAAATGCTCATGTCTCTCCGTTTGAAGCTGGACGGTTTCTATCTGTCTGACTCTGTCTTTCACAATCTATCTGAGCGACACAATAAAACAAGATCACTCCTGTAACAATCAGCAGAACTGTGCAAAAGTGCAAAATAGTTTTTTGATGACTGACAGCTTTGTTGATTGTAATAGGAGCGATTGAGTTTGGCCACGTTGCGATGCGCAGCTGCTGGTAGTGTGGCGGACACGGTTTTTTCCCCCATATTTACAGTAGATGCTTAAGAAAGCATGTTTTACAGATAGGTATGATTTTTTCAAAATGTGTAGAAAGAGCAAGAATTTAAGCAAGAAAACTGTAATTTGGATTCCCAAAGCACAAATTCTACATAAACAAAGTTTATTTGACAATTAATGCAAATGTAAAATGAGTTGAATGACTGGATTACAAAAAGAAGGTTCTTAACAAATACACTACCAAACATTTTATTTAAAATATATTTTTTTATTCTATTATGCTTCCAAGGCTGAATGTATTTTATCAAATATGTGTTAAAGTAGTAATAACTGTGGAAATTACTCTATCCATTACTTATAAGCTATTACTCCAGTTACACAAGTCTTCTGAAAATATTTTAATAGGTCGATTTGCAGCTCAAGAAATGTATCTTTGTAATATTATTAATACTGAAAACATTGTAATATTCAGTACTTTTTGGAAACCATGATACTTGTTTTCAGGATTCTCTGTTTTTAAAAAAAAAAATTAAAAGAACATTTAATCAATTTAATGCATCCTTGCTAAATACAAATAATAATTTATTTAAAAAAAACACAAATTTTATAGCATTGGTCTGAATATGGGGAATATTAAAAGCCATACAATAGCGGATATACTGCAAGATCAAAAGACATGAACAGCAACCACACATAACTGTGTATGCAATATATCTGTATCCGCGGTATAACACTAGTAACTTTTTTCCTTCTACAGTGGCGACACAGCTTTATTCTTGATATATTTCCCTATCATCCTATCACTGCACTAAAGTAAGCTGTAAGGTGATGAAATATCTTTAGTATTTTGCTTTAAAGTGTTCACTGTTTTGCTCGATAGTCTCAATTTTAAATGTAAGTAAGAGAGACTGCATTACTGTGGGTTGTATTTCGGATCTACTTCCTGTGCGACACAGCTGATGTCTTGTTGCAGAGAGACTAATTGAAAGGCTGGTGCCGGGGACGTGTTAGTGACCCTCAGCGCTCGTCTGTCAGTACGTGTCTTTCCGTCCTTTCAGCAGTGAGACAGATAAAGCATAAAGGCTCCTTTAATTTTTTTCTCATGTCTGATTGAATAGACGAGCAGCCGCGTGCCGCTGCAGATGGACGGGCTGAGGCGATCGCATGCATATCAATGACAGCACTTATGAGCGCTGACTGTCTGTCTTAATGAGAGGCAATACTGAACCTCGCTGTCTCTCTCTCATGCGCCTTCTCTCTCCCTTTGTTCTGGACAAACTCAATTTCCTGCCCCTGTCAGCAGGAAGTGGGACGCTGTCTGTTTCTTTATCAGTGTGTTGTGTTATGTGCTTATGGCAAGTGCTTTGGTATCATTGCATTGTTTTATGTTCTGTATAACCAAAAGCTAAGCGAGGGTTGCACTGAATGGCACATTTGAACCTAACTTAAATATAGGCAATCAACTTTTTTTCTCTCAGCGTTCTGACTTTCCTTCTCAGAATTTATGAATTATGCTTTTATACCTTGCATTTCTTCTCAGAATTGTGCATTTAATTTTGAGGTTACTCACTCTTAAATATAAAGGTATCATATATTGGCATCAACGGTTCAATAAAGAACTTTTTCATTCCACAAAAGATTCTTTACAGTGAAAAAAGTTTTTTTAGATTATTAAAATGTTCTTCACACTGGTTCCTAAGAACTGTTCACTGACCAAAACGTTTGAAATTAAGTACAATGTAAGATTCGTGAATCTGAAATAAGACTCACACGAATCTAAAGTGTAATCACAGTAATGGTTCGTGGTTCATTTCAGTTCAGACCACTGATTCAGGATCCAGTGGGATTCAGTTATGAACTCACAAACTAAACAAGTCAGATTCAAACAGCTTTTAAAATCATTAAAATCATAGAATCAGTTAAAAATGTTAAAATGTATTAACATTTTCTGACAGGATTTAAAATAGTTTTCCCTAATATGTTTCTTTGTCTCAGTTTTTATCTGGAAACAATTATATTAATTACTACAGATAAAGGAAAATGAGTATATGACAAAAAATATAGTAGAAAACAAATGCATATATGACAAAACAGCGAAGGGTTAAAGCTCATATGCCACATTTGCTAGGCTCAGTTCAAGAAGTGATGGGTTTTAGAGCTAAAGCTAAAAAAATAACACTGAGGCGAATCAAACATAGCGTGTAAAGCCGATGTTCTTAACTCGCAATGTCAAGCACAACATCAAGATGGACCAACAGTGACTAAAGGCCACTGGTGTCTGTACACAGAGCTGGATTATGTGTACACTTCTCATTATAAATTGCTTGCAACTGGGGAAAAACCCTTCTGAACTCTTTGCACTGACTGGCTTATATGCTTAAGTCTTTACAAGCATCGTTCAGACCAGACACGCGGCGCACAAACATGCTCGGCCTCGCATTCTCATTTACGCCTCATTTAACACAGGAAAATTGATTCAGAGTGCAAATAATAAAATCAAAAGCCAATTACGAGCAACTTTCGGCATGCAAACACACAAGATTGTATCACATTTTGCGTGTCGTTTAAATCATAAAGTAACAAATGGATGTTTAAACCCCATTTACACACCGTTGCCTATTTTTCTACTGCAAGAATGTTTTCGTGGGCTGCATAAATGACCATAACTTTTGAAAATCTGATCACAAATGAGGTGTAAAAATGAGAATGTCATTCCATTTTGACAATGAATAAAACAGGACATTCTGGAAGGGAAAGGGGGGTGTGCGTGATGCATCATATCAAACGCGAGATGATTTATTACCAGTGCACGAATCATACTTGCTCGCAGTGCTGACTATTTCTAGCATGATTTTCCATGCATCATTTTTTTGAACAATATCCTTGTGGGTCATTGCTCACAGTTACTATTAACTCCTCTATCTTGCCTGCACTCGACTCGAGGATCTCGTAGAGATGGATCATATTTTCTTCAGTGCCTTTATGCTTCCACTGGTAGCTGTTACATCACGTCAGTCCTCATTTGCATAGAGTTCAACTTTTCTTGACACCTGCGTCCATCAATGTGAGCATTTTGCAGCAAAAACGTGGCCTTTTGAATAAGAGCAACCGAATTCCGTTACTTAACTTTATGCAAATAAGATGAGCCAGAAACATCCAATGGAATTATAGACGTGATCCAACTCCTGTAAGATACTGTATCCATGATGGATGATATGGATGCATTTGATTTATCTCTGCCCACATAGAGCGATACAATAAAAAAATGTGTGGAAAACTGTCAAATACTGAACGCATTTGATTCATGCGTTGATATGCGCTCATCTTGTTCATGATATGATGTATCATGTACAGCCGCACAAAAACTTTCCCCCGCAGAACCTTCATTTTTGGGTGCGAGCGAACAGATCAAATTTGAATGATATCGACAAAGCATCCCACTTATGATAAGATTTCCGTCTGCTTCGATTATAAAATCATATCAATTGAGCGTTAGTCCAGGTTTTGCAGTACATTATGAGAAAAAGAGATTGAGATTAGCAGGTTTGTGTTAGCTGATCTACGAGTTTGCTGCTTTGGGTTTTTGTACTTTTTTTCTTGAAGAGAATTGGAATGAAAGCAAAAGAGGACTGAAGAGACAGAGAACAAGGAACAGGAGGAAGACAGAGACCTTGGTTTGACGAGTGTAATTCCTTTTCATTAGGCCTGTTCATACGGAGACTGAGAGAGAGGCGCCATTGATCCTGCTGTAATGTCTATTCATTAACTTCACAGAGCTGAACACTGCTAATCAGGAGAGAGCTCTGTGTGTAGCCTTCATCTATCACTCACACACTCGTGCACTTGGAATTGATGTTTGCGATGTAAAATTTGGCAGAAACAGGGTCAGACAATAAATCAAAAACTCGATTCTGTTTGGTTGGGGTAATATATATTGAATATTTACGATATATTTGACATGTTTGGTGATATAAAACCGAGCAGCATTGTGAATATCGTAATGATCTTTAATGGGCTTTTTATTTGCTCATTAAGTTTTGTAAAGACTGCGCCGTGAGCAAGTTTCTTACCGCCTCCTTGTGTCATGACTGTGAGCATTAAAGCATGCTTTAATAGCTTCTCTGATTTAAATTTTACCAGATAAATAGATTTGGGATGTTTCATCCGTTTCCACAAGTGCTCTTTGTACCCGTTTGGTACAAGTATTTTTATTTATGGGAGTGCTGTCAAATCAATTAATCGCATTCAAAATAAAAGTTTGTGTTTACATGCCGACCCAGTGAGCAATTGTCATGAATTAAATTTGCACTTTCTGTATTGCACTGGTTTTGAATATTTCCCATGGGATTTTATCATTTTTGACTTCAGTCTGAGGCCAGTCCCTTTTTGGTTCAGTTTATAGTTCATCTGTAAAGAAAACCTGCTTAATAATTACTCACACCTGACAATTATATATCACTTATAAATGATTAAATACAACATTTATATACATAAATGATACATTTTTAATATTTCTACATATATATATATATATATATATATATATATATATATATATATATATATATATATATATATATATATATATATATATATACATACATACATTTATTTAAGCAGTTTTTCATTTTGGATCATAATCAGATTAAGCAGTAATTAGTAAATATACATAATTTTATCTATTCTTTTATCTAATATTATCTATTGAAATACAGTTGTTAAATGTTTCATTTTGAAATGAATCAGTTAAAATTGACTTTGCATTTGCTATTTACTGTAAATAATATTTTAATATATACATGTATTATGATACTAATAATCTATTCTTTTATTCATTTAGTCCATAAAAATTGTCCTTAATTAAAGCTTTTTTTGTAATGAATCAGTTTTATTTATTTAGTTTAATACATTATGTAATTTATTATGTAAATAAAGTTTTATATAATTATAAAATAATAATATAAATAAAATAAATAATAAATTAATGAAATAATTAAGTTTTCCTATTTTCTGCTGAAGTGACTTATCATATGTATGACATACATGTAAATAGTTTTTGCCCAGTTATATCAGTTATTTTTTTTTGTTCTCAGTCCACCTACAGTATGACGACTTGAGTGATCCAAAGTGATTCAAAACACAAACTGCACAAACCTCATTTCTATTGTTTTTTTTTTTCTGGTGTGGCCCAGCCCAGCCATGTTTCAGACTGCTGCCCGGCTCTCATTTTAGCAGGAGGTATCTGGACCTTTGAGATAGCCACTTATCCCCCGAATCCTCTGCGTCTCAGGGCAATCCCACCCCACGCCACATGCCAACATCAAAGACTCACACGCCACTGCATCATGCCAAACACGGCCCCCATATCGGCCCGTCTACCCATCTCTCTTTCTGAAACATTTGGAGGGAGTGGATGACAATCCGTTGTTTTTTTATGTGATAGCTGTAGGGAAGTACAGAAGAGTTAGGGCTCTTGGGAAAAAGCTGTCCTGAATACCGTCCAACAATTCAGCCTGCACGTGCATGGAAGCTCAGTTGTGCACAAACATATTATTTTGTATTCTCTTTGAATTGGTTGACTCTGCATTAAAAATTTGTAAAAAAAAAAAAATATATACAATTTACCCTTTTTCTCCACTTTCTTTAAAGGCCAAAAAGCATTCTGGACTGGACCTGATGGTCTTCTTTGTCTCATACTGATTGTTTTGCTTGTCTGAGTCGGGCAATGTGGCATTTAGAGAGAGGAAGGAATTTTATGCTGCTGCACCAAGCGGGGAATGAATGCCTGTCCGTTCAGCCGGCTAAAAAAGCAGATATGCCAGGGGGAATCGTGTAAGTTTGAAAAATGAAGATAGGAACGAGAAGGTAAATGTCACTGTAGTACATCAAAAAGAGGACAGTGACAAAAGTGTGTCGAGAAAGCTGTAGGAAACTAAGACGACAGGTATATTTTCAAGCCTTATAGTGACTGATAATAAATTATCCTCATGTTCTAAAGGTGAAGTGTGTAGTTTCTGAGACACACGGGAGATTGAAAAAATAATCTATTTTTTTCCCCAAACAGGTTTTCGAAACCGCCTGCTCTTCTGCCATTGGTCAGACAATCAGATAGCCCTGCCCAGAAATCACTTAATTGGCTGAGGCAATATTGCTGTTGTCAGGCAGGTCAGGATAACAAAGAGCAATGTTTGTACCACAGTGATAGTGTTTACAGTTTTATGGAGAATCATCAGATAATTTCTTTATTTTGCTTAAAAAAACAGTATAACATAAAAAAGATTAAAATGACTGATAATAAATGATCCATATGTTATACAATTGCATCTAAATCAACACCAAACAGAATTGCTAAAAATTATTTTTTCAAACAGGTTTCCCCAAACACTTTGCTCTTCTGTGATTAGTCAGACCAATCAGATAACCCCGCCTCCCTTTCAAGCCACTGGCTGAGCAAATGTTGCTGTTTGTGAGGCAGATTGAGATGCTCAAATAAAAGGCAATGCTTTGAAAGTGCCAGTGTTTACATTTTTGGCAGAATCAACTGACAGTAGGATTAGTTTAGTTTTCTCCGCGTATAAACCTTTAAAACTTCTTGCATGCCGTCCCACCATTTTTGCCTGTATAATAGGGAATCCATTACCTTTCAAACTGAAATCCTTGTCACTCGAGTTCAAAAGAGATGTTATATACTGCACATCACTAAAACGCGTGTCAAACAGTCAGCGCTGCATTTCTCTTTTAAGACATATGAGAAACACTCAAAGACAAGGCATCAAAACGATGCCATCTGTGGGAATTATTTTCTTGTGTTTATGGCAATCGCTACAATTATTTTGTGAAGAGCCTGTCGACAGAAGTTTTCTTCTCTGAGATACTTTTTCCTGCTAACCACTTCCCAGAACAATGTAGACTTTGACTCACAGAAAGATGTCAACTTTAATAACTTAATTAAGTGGTTCTAGTGTTTTACTCCTGCATGTGGTTGTTAGGGTATTTTTTGGTTAGTTACTAGAGGCTCAAGTTAAAAGAGTATAGCATCTAGTTCGCTCCTTATATGGCTTCCTCCTTCAAATTTCCCAACCCTTTTTTTTAAACATTGTTTTTAGACAGACAGCTCTTATGCTCACCAAGACTATTTTATATTTAATTTATTCCTGTGATTTTAGTAGCCCTTACTCTAGTCCTTAGTGTCACATGATCTTTCAGAAATCTTTATAATATGCTGATTTGCCTCTCAAGAAACATATCGCTGTAATGGTCATGCTGCTTAATGCTTCTGTGGAAACTGCTATATTTGTTTCGGTACTCTATGATGAATATGAAGGAACAGAATTTATTTGAAATGGAAATCTTTTGTACTGGAAGTGGCAGGTCATATTTGATCAGGTAAATGTTCTTGCTGGATAAAAGCGCTCATTTCTTTCAAATAAAAACCTTACTGGCCACAATTGGCCTATTTAAAGAGTAATATAATAGTAGTGCGATTATTCGTGTGTTTTTTTGTCCATTCTGTCATCTACCAGGTGAAATCCGTCAAAGTTGAATATAGTAATAGCACGCTATCCCTCATTGCGCTGTGTGATTGTACTAAAGTGTTGCAAGATTACACATCAAAGGTTAAGGATTAAGGATGCTGGTTTGTATGAGTCAAGTACTGCATGAGCTTCAGCAGTAGTTATGCTTGTCTTAACAAACACTGCTAATAGTCTAGTGCTTGACGCAAAGCCACGGGCACTCTTGTGAAAGTCTCTGTTAGTTGACGGTTGCTCTCATCCAAAGAAGCTTTCCAAAACAACGAGTGGTCAATCATACTGATGTCCGCCAACCAAACAGACCCTCAAGCTTTCAGGCTTGTGTAATTGGCGTACTTTATGGCCACATGGAGTGACCACGATGGCACCTGTGGGGGATTCTTGAGGGACTATGTCAAGACTCTCTGAGTAATGAATGATTCTCACACCGTCTTCTCCATTTCTGCTTTTTGCGTTCTTTCTTTGACCTTCATCATAACTGTTTTGTAACTGATGACCGTCCGTTTAATGTTTGTACGTGAACGGAGAAGATAGAAAACCTTTTTTTTTTTTTCTATTTTCTCTGCGAGAGGCAGAGTGTGTTAATGGAAGGAGATGGAGTGCAGTCTGAGCACCTGTCTCAAGGTTAATGGTTTGACGTTCTGTAATCTCCTGAATGTGGCGGCACTGTATGTGTACCAGATGACTGATGTGTTTATTGAGGAGACATTGGCCTTGTTTGAGAACTCTGAGCGGAGAATGGACTCTGAATGAACTGCGCTGCTAATAGCTTTTCATTTTAGCCCTCGATCGGTTTGAGGTTAAATAGCTGCATACAAACATTTAGTGATGAACAAATTTTTTGGCAAATAATATTTAACCATATCCTGGTTTTTCTTCAGGTTTGAGCATTTGAAAGCAGCATAATGTTTTCTTATCAAAGCTATAGAATGTATTTAGTCAGGAGCAATGAGTGACAACTGTATATTACACTGCTGTCACTTAATACACATATCTAATATAAACGTGTGATTTCTTCCCCAGCTGTTTATCTTCACAGAAACAACCATGTTGTGTGTTTTAACATTAACATGTTTGCATCCGACAGTTAAAACATGAATGAGAACTTAGGTTAATATTCAAATGCTGTGTGATAGACACTTTCTGTGCGCACTAAGAAAACAGCATAGCATTATCACAATGAATAAATAAAAGGGCCCCTTTTTAGCAAAGGTTCACCCATACAATTGAAATCTGCCATCATTTACTCATGTCATTATAAACCTAATTTACTGTGGAATACAAAATAGGTCCATACAAATGAAAGTCATTGGATGTTTAGACTTGAAATCAATTTCAGTTTATGGCCAGAAACAACTGAAACACTCTTCAAAATAACTTAATTCGCCTTCTGTAAACAGGTTTGGGTGAGTTTAATAATTATTTCATTTATATTGTAGTATAAACTAGTTACCATTAAGTGCCAGTAAGTATCCCCTATTTTAAGTACAGCAAGTACTACTTTTATACCGCAAGGATGCTTTAAATTGATCAAAAGTCATACAGCGTGCAAAAGTGCCACAAAGAACATTCATGAAAAACATTTTCAAATAATCATGTACGCCTCTCCACCCGACCCTGTAAAATTTTGCTAATGTCTTTCTCATCTATAGCTGCGGTGGACTTAATATCTTTAAATGTTCTGCCATCATAATCTAATTCTAAACCAGCTTATGTTATGGTCATGTCAGTTCACTCACCCCATTCATCATCATGCAGTCATTCATCATTTCTGTTTCCATGATGACAAAAATGCTTTATGGGCTAAACTCGCTGCCTTTTCTTTTAGACAATGAAAAGAAGATGCCTTGAAATAAAATTAATACAGAAACGATTCTACGATACAGGAAAAAGTCTGCCCACCAGCAAAGCTTAAAAACATTATCTGATTTGCTCTGTAATATGTACATAATCTTTTTATAATCTATTGTGATACGAAGCTCTTAATAATTGTTGCTTTGCAGAGGCTTTAGATCGAATGGATTTTCAAAATACTTTGTTGTCGTTCGAACCGCTTTATTCCAATCTGCGCTCGACACTAATCTGATACGTAATGAATATCAATACGGGCCGCAGCATTACTCAGTGATACCACAGGACAAACGCTGCGATAACACAACAAAACAACCAATCAAATAACTAACAAGCGCGCTGGGTTTCCATCAATACGCAGGTGCATCGATACACAGGCACGCATATCAGTGAGATTTGTGAATAAATGTCGTGTGTGTTTGTGCATATACTGTGACCGCACACACCTATCTCTTTTCTGAAGCGTGGAGTGCAGACAGATGTGTAGGTGTACGTGAGGATAGAGGCATCCAGCTGTGAAATCGCTCCGACTGGCATTTCCGCATGTGTCCCAACACTCTGATTCCCAGCGGTTTATAGTATCTCTCGCTTGCTGGGGTTTTTTTTTGGCTTCTCCGTCACTTTTTTTTTCTGTAGTTACTGACATTTTTTATTCTTAAAGTATATTTAAAGTAGAAAAAAAGTTAGAAATAGCGTTTTCATGCCAACAAACCTTTCAGTTAAACATTTACTTGAATATTTTTTCAGGGAAAAATTGACCGTTCTTCAAAGCAGTCTGTTGAAATATCATGTTTATATATGATGTTTAAGTTTAGTTTATTGATTACAAAATGATTATCTATAATATATAATAAAAGTTTGGAGTTTTTGAAAGAGCTTTCTTATGTGCATTTATTTGATCAAAAATACAGTCAAATAATTTTAAAATGAATTTCATACATTGTGTTTATATAAACAGTGACATTGTCAAATATTATTGCAATTTATAGTAACTGTTTTCGGTTGAAACTTATTAATTCTATAGAAATCATTCTAATAAGGAGATTTTTAAAAATTCATTATAAATGTGGGCAACAGTTGTTGCTTAATATTTTGTGGAAACTGTAATACTGTAATAATTTTTATTGAGGAATAAAAAGATTAAAGATTCTTTTCTGTCAATTTTGATAAATGTAATGCATCCTTGAAGTATTAATTTCTTTAAAAAAAAATCCAAACTTAAATTAAAACAAATTTCACTGGTAACATTGCATTGCAAACCTCAAAATATTCTGCATGGGATATATTCTCCTCGTATAGCCAGTGAACTCTTCTTATTCAGTTTCTGTTAGTCGGAGAACTCTGGGCACAAACCCAGCAAAAATAAAACATGCTCTTTATACCACGTAATTGGGTCATTTGGATGATTGCAAATTCCATCTAGACACTAATTAAGGCTCCTAATTAGCAGCGGGGAGTGAGAGCATGCTCAAATTCACAGGATAGCACCCTCATGTCTCCATATGTCAGGTGTGGTCAACCTTCCTGTCCTAGTTACGCTGTGTGCCTTTTATTTAAATCCCAGAGTTACCGTTCTTTTACGTAAGACATAAAGTCCTATTTTTATTATGCATGTTCAGTCAGACATTTTTACTTTAAAGGCCAATGCATGAGCAAAGATGGCGAAAATTTAATTAAAAGCAATCTTGTGATCATTATATTAGACGTGTAGTCATAATTTGATTTAGAAAGCAACTAGAGAGCGGGCCTTTCTATTAAAGCATCACTATTATAGCATGCAATAATACAATTTTAGATGCTGTTGATTGTTGAATGTTTTAATTCATTTTTAATTGCCGCTTTTATTTTATTAGGCCCATGTAGTGTCACTGCAGAATCAGATTGAAACACCGCTGCCCAATAAACGCTGTCTGTGCGTTATGATTGTAAGAGTCTCTACAATCTCATAGAGGCTATTCAATTTAAACTCATGCTATTTTAACATTGGACATTCACTCAGACATTCACTCTATATACTCTAGAATAAAATTACGTTTGATAGTGTTTGATAATGACATTGACTCCACACTGAACTGAAGTGTTAGTATTTCATTTTCTTATTATATTTTGTGCCATTTATTTGAAATTGCTTATAAAAGCAGAGGTATGTGCAAATCCTAATGGCAAGTAAGTGTAATCTACTACTGCTAGTAATAACTATTATTTTTTTTTTTTTTTTTAATGTATAAAAAATGTATTTATTTTTCATTAATAGATTATTGTATGTGCTTTCATGATCCACTCCAAATTATTTGTTACAAATATTTGAATAAAATTGTATTATTATTAATTTAACTAATTAACTGAAATATTTATTTTTTTTTTTTAACGAATGAGATGCATTTGTCTTCGGGATGCACTCATTGATCCACTCGTCCATTCATTTGTTACAAATACTATTTTTTATTAATAATAATAATGCAAATGTTTTATATTATCATATTACATTATAATTGATATGTGTTTTTTGTTTTGTATGTAGGTTTTATACATGTGCGCAAACATTTATGCATAATGCTTTAAAAAATCCTTATAAGAAGCAGAATCATTTGAACTTTTCGCTGTACATTCATTCGTTCGTTCATTCGTTCACTTTGTATTTTCCCTCACCCAATCCCTTCACTGTTATCTCTATCGTTTCCTCTCGCTGCATCTGTTTCTCTGTATCCACTCAGTGTGAAATTGATCAATTTTGCCTCAGTGAGACTTCTCTCCTCAATTAACAGTAATTGCATGTTTCTGAGCCCATATGATAGTGTTTGTGTGTTTGTGTGAGTGTGTAGATGTTTATATGAGTTGGTTTTAATTTAAAATAAATGAACTGTTAGCACATCCACAAACTCCATTCCCACCCCCCTTTCAGGAAGCTAGTAATTGCGTGTATTTCACTGCTGGTTTAAATACTTGACAGTAAGTCTGTGTGTGTATATGTGTGTGTGTGTGTGTGTGTGTGTGTGTGTGTGTGTGTGTGTGTGTGTGGGGCTCCATCCATGTCCCCTCAGAATGTGTGTGCGTATGCATAAAACATAAGCGTGTGTAAGTGTGTGTTTGCATGAAAATATTTTCAGCCGCTGTCATGGTAGTTGACAAGGAAACAAGACAGAGGAGAGACAGGAAGTGAGCAAAGCAATGACAGAGCTTGAGCTGATTTTAATGGCCTGTGCGCTGTCTGACTGAAGATTATACCAATGACAGAGCCAAAGGACAGAAGAGAGAAAGGGAGAAGGAAAACAAGAACAAAAAAAGTGAAAGAGTAGGAGAGATGGACAGAGAGGGAGAGAGAAAGAAACTTATGGGCGAAAAAAGACAGTAATGGCGGGAAAATGGAGGATCATCTATCAGGCTAAAATGCAGATGTAAGAGTGTGTTTCTAACTACCTATAGAGCAAAGTCTATTTTAAAGGAACACTTTATCTAAAAATACGTTTTCTTTCATTTATTTACCATGTTCTTTCAAACTCACATGACTAAAAAGTGAAATTTTCCTCGTCAAGCATCAACAATATATCAGCAGTGTGTGGTTTTTTTTGACAGACTTTTTCAATGTTTTAAAACAATATATTGAGTGGCTAGCATATTCCGTTTTCCACGAGAGAAGGAATCATACATGGGTATGAAGCTGCGTGAGCAATAATGATACAGTTTTCATTTTGGAGTAGTCGAGCCAAAATAAAAATGAGCTAAAACGTCACTCACCCTTAGCCCATCCAAGAAGTAGATGAGGTTCTTTCTTCATTGGAGAAATTTAGCATTACATTATTTGCTTACCAATTTATGGGTGCCAGTAAATTTAAAATGTCTATCCATCATCTATCTATAATATCATTTTTAATTATTGTGAATTATGGACTTGTTTTGTCCGGAAATTACAGTTTGACTGGCATCATGTGAATTATTTGTGTTGTTTGTGATCTTCAGACTGTCATTAAGGCGGCACCCATTCATCGCAAAGGATCCATTGTTAATCAGAATTTATCCAAATCTGTTTAAAACCTGTCTACATCTTGGATGTGAGTACATTTTCAGCAAATTTTCATTTCTGCTTGAACTATTAGGCAAACTTTGCAATTAATAAAAAAAAGCTGAAAGACAGAAAGTAGGAAGCATTGATAAATTTACAGAGAAAGATGAGAACTTATTCCGCTCGTATTCGTGGCTACAGATTGCATAATTAAACAAGGCTAGAACAAGTTCGAGTACACCACAGAATCCACTTGAGCTTGAAGTTTGTACCGTATCCAACACTGGCAAGTGCTGTTCCGCAGGACGTGGATCCCAACAGCGCCACTGTGTTTCCGACGTCCTCAAACCTCTGTGCTAATTAAGACTATTACAGAGCCGCAGCAGTTCCTTCAACAATCATGCTCCACTGCGCCGACATGACACTGATGCGTTCCGAATGACATTATTGAATTAACTGTCTGAAGATTTCGCAGCATCCAACATACCAAAATGACTTTGGAGAGATGGAAAAACATGCCAGAAATGTGAATCCGCTCACTAATGAGGACAGAGAAAGACAGGACAGACGGTTTGGGTTAGCGCATGCTTTGGAGCAAGTGATGAGAAAATTGTGGGATCATCACGGTAGTTTTTGCTAAGTCTGACACCGTAGACGGTCTACGAGTCCCAGGTTGCAGCATTTGATGTTAACTCTGAAAGCGCACGTAAAATGAACCGCTTCTATTGTGAGTCAGCACTGTCAGAAATTGAAAAGTTCTGTTACTGAAAAACACTGGCTTTCAAAAGTATCACTTTTGACAACTACAAACGCATACTGGCATGATTTGATGTTCAGCAGTACGTTGCATAATACAGAACATTTCGTTGTATTTATAATCCCTTAAAAACTAGGAATGTAGGATTACGTCACTTGCTCACAAGTGGATCCTCTGCAGTGAATGAGTGCCGTCAGAATCAAACAGCTGATTAAATACATCACAACTCCGGTCCATTAGTAATGTCTTGTGAAGAACTGCATGTAAGAAACAAATCCCTTGTTAAAGCGTTTTAAATTGTCGCTTCTGACCAAAATACTCCATAAGTAAAGTAAAGTAAGTGTCCATAATAACACTGTCTCCAGTGAAAAATCTATACCCGTTTGTCCCCTCACATCAAAACGGTATTGGTTCTGATTCTGTCCTGATTCAGATGAAACATTCCTGTTTTTATCAGTTGTGTAAAGACAACTCTCATTCTGACGGCACCCATTCACTTCAGAGGATCCATTAGTGAGCAAGTGATGTAATGCTAAATCTCACCTCATCAAACAATTTGGATGGCCTCGGGGGCAGCACATTTTCCCCAAATTGTCATTTCTGAATAAACTACACATATTTTCTCCAATCAGATGCTCTTTAGCCTATGAATGCCACTCCACCTTGTTTAATTTTTCAACCTATTGGCTATGTCCCACTTCAGCAGTTGTTCCATTAAGTGTTAATGAGCTCTAATCTTATTTGCTACATGTAACAGCACGTATCATTCCATTTGTACAATTGAACTAGCTAGGAATGTGTAGAATTAAAGAAACAGTACTTCATGTCCCGCTGTGTCCCGGCAAGTGTTATCCAGATATCATTCTCTTTGATAAAAATCATTTTACACCTCTTTGCTGCAAACTGCGAGGTGCTGATCCTCCCAAACCATTAGCTCTGAGAAAACTTTTACAAGTAGCTTTTAAACATGAATGTCCCTCTCCCACCATGATCCATATTTTACAATGTGCTCACAGTCCAATTACAAAGTATCTGAAATAGGCCGTCCTGGATCTGTCATTTATCAGCTTACACACTATCACAGCTCTCTCTCTCTCTCTCTCTCTCTCTGCTCACTGCACCAGCAGGGAATCAGGAAGGAGGAAGATAGAAATGAATGATGGACTGATGTTAGGATTGAAGCATTCACATGTCAGTTTTTCACCGTTTCAAAAAGGACAAGACAGCGGACGTTTGGGTGGCGGGGCTTTCGAGCCATCATGACTGACAGCCCTGTCTGTCCATCCATATACTCATGCTTCATACATGTCTGTACGTGTGACGGTCCTTTTTTAATTGAACAAAATGAAGATTCCCGAATGGGAGGGGAGTGTTTTAGTTTAAACCGAGTAGAGTTTGAGGGTTTGACATTAATCTGCTGTGATGTAGCGTGGAATGATGCAGTGAGGCAGGCCCTGAGAGAGCACCGCGATGAATAAAATAGCTAACGCAATGTTATCACGCAAATTATGGCCTTGGGAAGATGCTTGCTGAAGTTTCTTCTCTCTGAACATTCATATTCAAGGTACAAAATTAACTTTTGGCCATGCATTGAGATGAATTAAAGAGCATGGGTATTTCTACTAAATATGAAACTATTTGAAACTGTATTTTTCTTAAAGTTTTTTCCCATCCTAATGTAAATATTTACACATATTTAAATAGATTTTTCTGACATAATGTATATTATATATAATGCAGTACTGATAACATTACACTCCATATATATATATATATATATATATATATATATATATATATATATATATATATATATATATATATATATAACTGCAGTGCAAACAGTTATATATTTACATAATGTTAGTATTAGTATAGTAATTGATAAATAATTAATTTTTCTCTTGATTTATTTATTTGTTTTTTTACTGTATATAATATAGAAAAATTCTGTATAAAACAAAAATATTTAACAGAAGATTTTACATCTATATTTTAAATGTAACTTTCTCCCTTCAAATACTTTGGGCAGTTAAATAATAATTTATGCAGTTTTATATTATTTATTTGAAAATTAATTAAAAGAGCGGTTTCATGTCTATCATGTTCATATATGATACCAAATCTCCACACAATTATAAAGCATGAGTTCTTTCCGACTCAATTATATTACAAATTTAAATTGACAATTTGTAACGATGGTTGATGTTTTAGATGATGAGGTAAAAATTGTAAGCTTTAAAGCATCTTAACATTTAATGAATATTTATGATGAATTTACTCATTAATCATTTATCTTATTTATGAACCTTATGAATAATGAAACATGAGAAGTAAACAGCAGTATCACTTTATAAATCTTTATAAATAGCACAGCGCAAGGCATGCTGATTGGATGTGGTCACAAATATGGCACCCTGACCGAGTGGCCATGCAGTAACATAAAAAGTGTATGTTATATTATTAATAGGTTTAATAGCAGTTTATCCAGACATCTTCATTCTAGACAGCTAGCTGTTTTTATTATCTAAGAACTCTTCAGATGTATTTTATTTCCCAGAGTATCTCTATACCGATGAAGCTCTTGTGATAGTGATGAAAGATGCACTTAATTTCAATGTGTCTATGTTCCTGATAAAATTTTAATTTCCTTCCTAAAGCTTTAGCCTTCATTATCAAACCATTTGTCATTGCCGTTTCTCATTGACTTGATGTCTCTTGCTCTGAATGTCTCACTCCCTCACACAGCCTATTTTTATCTTCTTATACTTTCTCTCTTCGTACACCTTCTCGTTGGCCCATGTGCTATCTTTTTCCACTTTTCTTCTCTCAAGTCTTTCATCTCTGCTCTCAATATACTCTCACACACACAATAGGCGAGGTAAAAACCAGTCCATATTATGACGATCCTGCTTCTATCAGACCCTAAAAACCCTTTGTATAAGAATTCGGTTGTCAAAGACAGATTAGAGGCTCGTCGAGCTCTCATCCAGGTCACCATCTCAGACCTGAGCGATCAAACAAAACCTCTCTGCTGTAGACAGACAGGTGAGAGACCGTGAGAGCGCACAGGGGCCCTCAGACCTGAGATCAGATTAGCGTGGCAGGATAAGGAACCGGCTCTTCTTTTCAGAGGCTAAATCGCTCTCGCCGGTCCCCCGGAGGCTGCAGGCTTTCTCGATAAGTGCTTGACGACACGAGGAAGGCAAATGTTGCTGTTTGTGTGGGAGGACGATATCAAACTACTGATGCATGGTTTACTCTTGTTCTTCCTCTCTATACATCTCTGAGGTACCTGCTGTTGCCAACACAGTTTTAACACATCATAGATGCTGCTCCAAAGACCTATCGCCGGTGTACGGGACACACACACACACACACCCCCCGCCTCCGGGGGTCTCTTTGCGGTGTTACAAGCCAAGTATGCCCATTTAGAGTTGTTTTACTCTGCACAGATGCCACCACAAGCGATCGATGTAATGTGTTTACACAGATTTCAATTCTGACCTAAATGCATTTACACAGAATTCGCAATCATGGAAAGCAATGCTTCACATGTTGATTACTGGAATGCCGCTGTAACGGTGACTTAAGTCCTCCTGTGTGAAGACCTTTTTTCATGATGTTAGCTGGTTGTTAAGCTTTTCTGGATGGTTGCTAGGGTCTGGGTATACAGTACGTTGGTGGAATTATTATGGGTGTTTTCCATGTTGTTGGCTGGTTGCTAAGGTGTTATGGGTGGTTGCTATAGTGAGTTTAAATAGTATGTTTGTAAAAGTGTTATGGGTACTTTTTCATGGTATCTATAGCTTCCCATTATACAATATGTTTTTGAACATTTTGCTGTTTTTGTTTCATGCTGTTTGGTAGTTTTGTATTTTTTTGGTAGTTTACAGGGTGCTGCTATATGACTGCTATATGGATATGGATATGGATATGGATTGTTATTATAGTTTTATAGTTTAAGCATTTCATATCATGTATCATGTCATTCATATCATAGGTCAAGTTCCTATGATTTTCTGTTTGGTATTTGCTTTTTTTTTTGTTTTGTTTTTTTACCTTAACAATTTTATCACCCACCAGGTTAAAATTGTAGGTACTGCCATTTAGAAAAAATAACAGCACATTTCTCTTCAACAAGCCACACAATTTAAGCTATCATTCATGTCATGTATCACAACATGTAACAGCTAGTGTTTTTTATTTCTTTCTTCTTCTTTTTTTTGAGTGTACATTTTGGCTTTCTATCCCCTACAAAAGTCCTCCAGTTTTTCTTTCTAAAGTGTCTTGATATAAAGCATATGGTCATCCATCAGTGCTTCAAGGGGACCTTCAGATATAAGATAATAAAGCTCAGAGGTTTGGAAGAGAGAAAGATTTATAACATCCTCTGTGAGAGTGCCACAAACTGCTGTAGGTGTCAGCAGGTAAAGTGTGCTGTACATCTCTACAAACAGCATCCTGTTGTTACCTTAATGTTCATACAGTATTTACAATAAATATAGCAGGAATATGATGCAAAAATTTGTTTTACTAAAATACCTAAAGACTTATGCATTTCCCTAACAGCGTGCTTTTAATAGCTTTAATTTATAGAAAATTTTTCATGCTATAATTATTAATTATTAACAGAATTGATTTATTGATTTATGACTAAGAAAAAAAATGGTTTAATATAATCTCCAAAAACGTTTTTTAACTATTTGTAGAATTCTGTATTTTGAACACTTTTATTCTACAACACGGGGTAAGATTTTAGAGTCTATAAAAACAAGATCTGTTTTTGAATATAGCTGTTTTATAAAATAATACGCAACGCAAATACAAGGTTTAAAAAAGCAGTATTTAAATGACACTTTGCCTGACAACTGCCTGAAGTTTTAAGAGTTTTCTTGAATCGCAGCATGATTTTTCATCATGACATTGCAGTGATTAATAATTATAGTAGAGTATGATTTACCCTTGGCCAGTGTTACACCTCTCTCTCTCTCTCTCTCTCTCTCTCTCTCTGTCACTGTTACCGTAGCTGTCTCTTTTTCCTCTCACACTGACCATCTCCTGAGGACAGAGGAGCAGGTGACATTTACACCCGGTTGGCAGCTGCTGTTGGGCACACACTGACAGCAGCAGTAATGGGCATTTCAAGGTGGCATTTTCACTGCTGGCTTACCGGCTTAAGAGCGGATGAAAGAAAAGAGAAGAAACAGGAAGAAAACAATGCATTTACTTACTGTATAACATGTCTCTCAGGCATCATGTGCTCTGTGCTGACTGTGTTTAGCTAGTGGCCTGTATACAAGGCCAGCAGCTGTAATCTGTTTCTCAACAGAAAGGTAAATAAATGTTCAAACTCTCTCTATTTCTATCTGTCTCGGTCTCAGAGTTTTGTGTTTCCTTCTCCATTTCCCATCTCTGTCACACTGGTCTGCACAGATACAGGGCCCGCTTCTTGCAGCATTTGAAGAGTTGCAGTTTCACTAAACAAATAGTGAAAAGCTGCATGTAAAATTGCATGAATTCCCCCCGGGACTGCTGAATTTTACATTCATGTTCTTAGCAGATGCTATCATATTTACAGAATAGCGCAGATGGAAAGCGTGAACAGCCCTAAATTCACCCGGCTTGACTGAATAAACAATATACTGACTTTTTGTAATGGCTACAGTGCAATATCTTTAAATGATTTTCATTTAAGGGCAACTTATGGATATATGATATTTAATTACCCAGTATTCCATGTAATCATTCTAAATTTTGATCTGACTGAAACCTTGTAACTTAACCAGCTGTAGTTGGAAAAAAATTCAGTTCATCTGATTCTGGTATCTTTTTAACAGCTGCATATGTGCTGAGAATAACTTTGATGTTCATTGTTCCTTTTGCGTGTTTGGGGAAACTCCTCAGGGATGACGGTGCTATTTACTCAAGACAAATCTCAAGATGTTTGTCTCGCTGTTTGACGTTCTAATTTCAGTAATTAAAGACTATGCTCAAAAAGAAGAAGAATTTGTTGTTTCCCTTCAGTTTTTAGATATTGTTTTGCTCAGTGCCCTGATATTTGGTTGATATGTATTTGCCATCACACCTTTTATTTTTTTTGCTTAACCGTTTATTTTTATATCTGTCTGCCTCAAATCTTTTAATGTGTAGGTAATGCATAATACACTTTTTGTTTAGCTATCAATGACTGGATAGATTACTTACAAATATCAGTCTGTTACAGATTACATAGTTAATAATAGTTATTGTGTGTATGTGTGTATACACACACGCTTACAATCATACACACGTTTGTGGGTGTTTGTACTTCTGTTTTTTAAAGATATTTTATGTTACGATTAGAACGAAGTGTGTGTTTTTCATCGCACTTAAGATTAATTTTCACATCAAGTACATTAACTGCGCAAACTCATCTTAATTATATCCTTGCGACTGGAAATTGTGCCTGTGATGAATCTGAAAGGAAGGCAGAGCTTTGGCTAATTTTCAAAAACCTATTTGCATGTCATTTTCAAATAATCATCTTGTTTTGCTCGCTATTGAAGCAGGATGGGCGTCACTGCTGTAGGTGTGCTGACATCAGAAGCTCTGCTGGATAGGGCTTTTGTTCTGGAACGTGTTCTGGCTTGTGATATAATCATGCCTGAACTGTATCTGGGGAGATGGGGCTAAGATAGCATCTCAGAACGTCCTGCCGCAGATCTGCGGATCTGCCGTGCTCATACATAATGAACCAGCGGTGGAGAAACACAGCCGCTCTCCACACCAGCCCACACCGGTGGACAGAGCAAACTCGCTCCCCACTGAGATATAAATGGGAAATATATCAAAAAAAAAAAGAGAGAGAGAAACGGAAAAGGAGAGAGAGAGAGAGTATATTGATGGACAACAGGATGAATAAGAAACAATAAAAAAAATAGTGCCTCCTTTGATGCATGTTCTCTGCGGGACACTGGCTTTTCAGATTTCTCCTTTTTAATTACTTGGCAGCTCTGTGGTTTAAAATAGGAACAGTAGAACAAAAGAAATCGCTAATTATTAAGGGTTAAAACATTCACACCCTGAAGACACTAACCGTAACGTGCAATCCTGCAGAAGCCTTCTATGCTGAGAGGTGCATGTAGATTAAATACCATGAAAACTGCATTTCCATGTTTGATTTGAACCCCTGAAGGATATTTTGCAAACACTCTTTAACATTAGGCACTGTGTATGTATATATACAGTAACACTTTGAAATTCTAACTTTTTGGGGAATTAATCAGTTTAGGCGAACAAATCATTCTTATGATAGTCCATGCATTGTTTGTTCATTTTTCCATGTCATTTTCTGTGAACCGAAGACATTGATGCATCTTGTTTGTGAAGATCTGCTGTCAGACTGAATAAAAGGACGCTTGTCGATCATTCAGTCTGGCATGTGAGTCAATCTTCTTTACCACAGAGAAAGAAAGGGGTGGAGGAATTGCATCTACTGTATGTTTTCGAAGGAATCAACTAAGTGAATGATTCAATGACTCATAACACACACAGATAAACTTCATAGATCTAATCCATAGATTCAGAAGATGATCGAATCATTGTTGTGACGTTTCATGAGCTGATTCATATTTTTTGTTTTGCAGTGTGTCAGTTTCCTGCCTTCAAAAAATTGACAGCCTTCAACAAACTAAACGTTCTGACGCATCTATTTCGTCAATGAGGATCTGCTGACTGACGGAATTAAACGGTCTTTGTCTGTCTGGCATGTGAGTCTATTTTCTTAACAATAATCAAAGAAAATTGGGTGGAAGAACTGCATCTATAGTATATGATTTTGAAGAAATCAACTGAGTGAATGATTCAGTGATTCACAACACACAAAAGTGAACCTTGACAAAAAAACAGATAACTCTGTTTTAACAATTTTAAGTCATGTTTTTCATTGTGCATTGAGTTATTTTGACTGCGTTAAACATTGACTTAAAAAAAAGTTAACTAGCACAATAAAACACAAGACAAATCTGTTTTTGCAAATAAAAATAGTGTGTGTGTGTGTGTGTGAGAGAGAGAGAGAGAGAGAGAGAGAGAGAGAGCACAAAACCAGTCAAAAGTACATCATTAGCCAAAAATACATTGTATGGGTTAAAATAGTAAATAATAATAATAATAATAATATACAGGAAAATATACAGGAGATCCATTTAAAGAACTTAAAGCTCTGTTCGTTGGCAGTTGTATAAGATGTCTAATGCTTCGCCTTCAGCAGTTTTGCTGGTCAAAATTCATGACATGTAATTAAACAAAGTTCTGTAACTGGCTCTTAACTGTGCTAAGTGCAGTCTCGTGTCTCGATCAGAATGCTTATATTTGCAAAAACAGGCAGATGTAAGATTGCAGCTTCATAATGGAGTAGAGTTTGTGAGCGTGGATGAAGGTCACACTGCCTCATAATGCTGAAGGTTGTTGTGTCTTCGGGGTTTATGGTTGGTTAGTGTGTGCAAATGTGCAGGAGCGATCATATGAGCATGGGTGTACATACTAAATGTGTGTGTGGATATTAATAGCTCTCTCCACCTTGTGTTAGCTCTCCCTTAGGCCCGTGATGTGCTTTTTATGTTATTAACTGTTGAGAGTGTCTGCAGAGTCTCTCGGCCTCACCAGCTAATGAAGATGGATGGCACAGGCGAGATATTTTAAATATCACTGAGTGTGTGTTTGACGTCCTACAGGTATAAATGCTAAACATATGGAGAACCCTTGGGGTCCAAATTGAACACCTGCAGGAGAGAGTCAAGAAAGCTGATTGTTTGTGCATAATATGTGGTGCAATATATGTTCTGATTGCTTTTTTTGTCTATTTCTCCCCTCGTGTCATAAAATTGGCAGTATTAAAGGAATCATAAATTAAGGAATCAAAACGCCCTTCTTGTCATTTTAAAAACATCTTATATATAAGCCATTATAATTTGCTCATTGAGAGTGTGTGTATGTTTAAATAGTTAAAATACATGATAATGCCGCTGTTTTCATTTGGCACTTCTCTCGACTGACCTCAGTCACACAATGATTAGAAATGAGCCATTTTTGTTCTGAAATCATGCAGAACTCTCACAAGATTTTTTTTAGAAAACAATAGCTTTCTGTGAACTTGTTTACATTATGTCTGAAGAAGCTGGGACACGTTTTTCTTTTTTAAAGACCACATTATTGTTCTCCTAAGACTTTATAAATTTGCAGTTTCTTTAAAACGTCACATACATTTTGATGACTAGGTGAAACAACTTGTTTGTGACACAACTTTCCTATAGGTGCTCAGATGCCAAACAGTATTTTGGTGTGAAATGTAGTTTTGTGAATACTCGTTCGTTTATGTCGTTTAGTTTCATCGGACTACGTGTGAACAAGCCTTCAGAACAGCAAGCCTGAAACCAACATTAGCGATCACAAACGGGCCCTTCACACCGATTTGACACATCTGTTTGTTGGTGCTGTGCTCAGGTCTTTTGTTGCACTTTTGTCTCAGACACGAAGAGGCCAGAAGTGAGGAATCATTGCCACGTCACCACCTGTCCACATGCATGATGTGTCACTTTCCCTGAGGCTCTGCGTTCAGGCCACCAACATTGTACAGCTCTTCTTAAAGACATAGTTTACCCTAAAAGGAAAATTCTTTAATTAATTACTCACCCTCAAGTCGTTTCAGCTGTAAGACAAACCTGTGAGACCTTTGCTCATTTTCGTAACCCAAACCAAATATATTTTTGATGAAATCCGAGAGCTGCATTGTTGAATGAAGTAACTATTTTTGTTTTCTTTGTCAACTCGATGGGTAATTGGAACAACATGAGGGCGAGCAATTCATTTTTAGGTGAATTATCCCTGTGATCAATATTTTTCCTTAAGTATAAGTTACTAAAAGTAAAGCAACAGTTAAAAACAGTATTTAACTGAAATGGTTTTATTTTAATTTAATTTAATAAAAAATTAATAATTTAAAAATAATTGTATCTTATTGTAATTACATACAGATACAAAAATGTTATTTAAAATACATTTACATTTGCCTTAAATAATTTTAGCCTTATTAAATGGCAATTAAAATTTAAAATGTAACTACATGGAATATTTTATGGACATACGACATTACATTTAAAGTGGATTTGAGTTTAATTTAAACAAGGAGATTTAACTGTAAATTATAAAGATGACAGTCATGGTATTTATTTTTATTTTAAATGTAAAATAACAGTTGAAAATGAAGTCATTTTTTAATGGTTTTCAGGAAATGTAGCTAAACTGAGTAAATGATCGAAACAACATGACGCATTTGTTTTTAAAATGACAAATCGTTTGATAAGTAAGATTAATATACTGTTAACTGTAATAATGAACACATATGCAGAAAGAGAAGGACCGATGATCGTACATCAGTCTCAAACGTCTGTTTCTTTGTCTCTCCGTCCCTGTCTGTCTCTCCTGCTGCCTTGTTCTTTGTCTTCTTCTCCACTATCCTCTGCTCTGTTGTAACGGTTCCGAGTTCCTTATAGTCCTCTGAAGGCTTGTTTTGGAAGCGCTGTGGGAAGTATGTCTGCTACCATTATCCACATTGTCACGGCCCCCACGGCCCGCTTTCAATATTCAAGCGCACAGGGAAGAGGGATAGGCAGCAGCCTGATAGGATTGTTTCCAGAGTCCATATGCCAGGTCCAGAGATTTCTGCCACTCGCTTCCCTAGTGTGTGTGTGATTGTGTGTGCTACAGATCAAGACTTTTACTAAAACCCAACTTTATGGGATTTTGCACTGTGCTGTGCGCTTGTGGGTAAGGTATATTGGCAGACTGTTTGTGAGTCTTGAAGTTTATATTAAAACGCACACACTCTCACAAAGTTAAAGCATATAGTGCATATGAAAAGTCACACACTTGTGTAACCTTCAAACTTAACATTTGTGGCTTTTCCACACTTAGAAGGGATGTGCACTGGTAGTTAAGTTACTAATATGTACCCTTTGAGGGTAAAAATGTGTACCGTTGCGTACCATTAAGGTTACTACTCCAAGCAGATAATTTTCCTTTCTAAAAGATCTATTATTATGTATTTACCTAATAATATATACCTATATATTTTTTAGTACTATTTTTAATTAACAGTTGTTACATACAGAAATAACTTTAGAGAAATGAATGTGTTATGTAACTTTTGTTTATTTAGTTCTAGCCATTTTTTTATTTTAATTTCATTTGTTTTATTTTTAATTCATTAATTTATTTTTATTATTATTCATTTTTTTTATTTGTTTATTTTACAGCAGTGCTGTGACTCTGCAGGCACAGTTTTAGCATTTCTTTTTCTTCTTCTACTTTTTTTCTCTTCTTTTTTTTTACCCTGGAGGAAAAAGACGAGATGTTTCCAAAAGATTTGAGTATTTTTAGAAAGAAAAGCATGGCAAGCTGTTACGTGATTATTTATTTATTTTGCACCTGCACAACTTTGCAGGTAAAATAAGTTAATTCAGTCTGATGGGATTGTTTTCTCCCACTGGGAGGATTGTTTTCTGTTCTGCAGATTCTTCCAGAGAATCACGTTGATGATATAACACTCGAGGACATACACTCGATACCTGAAGAATCTTAAAATGGTCGAGGTGCTGCGTTCTGCAGCTTTCCGGTTGAACAAAGTGATTTTTTGACATTTACTTTATCTCATATATTATTTACTCATTTATTCATCGCCTGGCGATCTCGCAAGCTCACAGTTGCTGTTCACTGTAGTCAAAACCACTTTTATTCACAAAAACAAAACTCTGCTTCAAAACAGGGTTTCGGTTCATCTGCAGTGAGCGCTGTAAAATGCTTCCCTGTGGGTATAATTACACATTCAATTCCCAGAATAAACTTTCCATTTAAATATCGATGACGATGACGATATCAATATCTGCGATACTACGGTATCGGATTGAAAAGAAAATAAGCAGCCTCTAGTGATTCACCCAGCGTTCGGTTATTTAAGTTCAACCGACATCATTGTTTTTTTTTTGTACGGTGATAATGACTAAGGTGTTTTGACTTTTGTTAGCAGCGTGCACTATATAGGTTTATACCCATGATGCTCAGCACATACAAGTGTTCGTTCTCTAAGGAAGCGTCCCAGTGTCCTCCTTGTTTGCTTCACTCATGCGCTGTCCCCTCCGGCGAAGTGTACACTAGTCCCTGGTCCCTTCTTCCTGCTCATTCATGCGCACACATAGCGGCCTGTCAGTGTCCTATTAGTCAAACACTGTCATCATCACAGTTTATTAGCATGTGAAAGGTCGCCGTCATGTCGGCTGCTAATTGCTGCGGCGCTAAACAGGCCATTGATCGGCAGATGAGCTGCAACATGACAGGACACCATGATTCACGTAGATATCGATACATTCTTGACCCCGTCTGCGCATAAATAAAGCCAACCGGTCTGTCGCATTCTGTCGTACATCCTTATCAGCAGATCCAGGCGTATCGTGAGGGCCGGGCGCCATTGAGATATATAGAGGTCTTAAAATAGCCCTTAAAGATGACAGCGGTGATAGAGCCGCACACAAGATAAGCATGTGACTTCATGTTGATCGATGACAGAGAAATAAAGTGTAATCATAACGGAGAACCGTGTGTGGTACGCTGTGTCTGAGCCCCTGTCCGTCTGGAGCGCTGGGGCCGAAAGTATATGCTCTGTTTACATTTATAATATCTCTCCATTTCAATCCCTCCTGACAGGTTTTTTGTACAAAGTTTTCTGGCATCGTGGCGTATTGCTGGATAAGCACCAACTGTCTCGCTCTGCTCTCTTGGTAAATATCATTTCAGACATATTTGTCATCCTTAAACTCCCTCACTGCCTCTTCTTTCCCTTGCCTACATTTTGAGTATCTTTAAAAGCAGCCATATTCACCTGTCGTTGTGTATCCATGTTTTTCGTGTCACAAGCCTCGCTATCAACTAGACCATATTCTACCTCCCTGTTTCTGCCCAATACCTAAACTGAACAACTACCTTACTAACTATTAATGAGCAGCAAATTAGGACATAACTGTGGCAAAATTCTAAGTTAAAGGATTTTTGGGATGTAGAATAAGTTCATGCAGAATAAGACATAATATGTGCTTATATATAACTAATACATTGATAATATTCAAGTAATATGCATGCTAATAAACAACTAGTAGGTGTAACCATATAATAAATTTTGACCAATTTTGGTAACACGTTATTTTAAGGTGTCCATAATATAGAGTAATTACCTAGTAAGTACTTAGTAGCAGCCGTTGTACGTACTCACAGTTTGTAATTATGTAGATGTAACAGGCTGCTACTGGTACACATTTGTAACATACCAAGTCTGTTACACAGCTGGGTATGTATTTAAAATATTGTCACATATGCATTGCAGACTTTACACAACGTAATTCTAAATTCAAGTTCACAGACATAAGCTAGGCCTACTTAAAATAAAGTACCTATGTATCTATACTGTACACCTTATCCAGCTGCATCTTAGTTTGATTTAATCCATTAGTACACAGCTTAAAAACATGTGATACCTTTCTAATTACATTAAAATTACAGAATATTACAAAGGCATAAACTACTTAAAATAAAGTGTATCAAGACTGTGCTTATATAAGTAGCTGTGTAACAGACTAGGTCTATTACATATGTGTAACAGTAGCTGCCTGTTATATATACATAAGTACAAACTTTAATAACAGGCTGTTCCATAACTTTGATGAATGCATTTTACTGAGTACCTAATTAGGTAATTACTCTGTATTATGACACCTCAAAAAAGTGCTACCAAAATGCTTATATTTATATCTTAATTTTTCACAAGAAGCTTCTCTTTTCTTGGCAACAGCTAGTTTATAAGCTCTTCTCGTTACAAGCTGAATGTATAAGAAATCCAAACTCGAAGCAGTGGCGAGTTTGTTAGGAGCAGCATTTAACTGTGAAGAAACGTCATGATAATGAGCCACTTGAGTGTAAAAGAACACAAAGCCAATGTTTCACTATGGAGCATGCAGCACGTATATTTAAATAAATAATATCCTTTACAATTCAAAAATTGCAATAAGTTGTTTGGTTTCGAATAATTGTGCAGCCCTAGTGAACTTTTTTTTACATTGCTCCTGGTTAAGAATGGAGGAATTTTAATGGAGTTACATGCTAAAAACCATGCAGAACACCTTAGAAAACACATAGCAATGCCCTGCAACCACCCACAACGTGCCAGTAATGCCAGCGAGTTTTGCATGCATATGCAGTGCCACTTATTTTCTTCAGAAAATATAAAAATCTTGTTTGTGTGTGTGTTTTCTCAGCAGTGGTTGACAAGCAGTAATCAGCCTCAGGATTTGAGTCCCTGCAGGGGGGTTTTCTTGGTATTTGCATCAGGCAGTTAATGAAATGATCAACGAGAGAACAAAGAAACAAATAAATCAAAAGCCAAACAGAAGAAAGGCCTCCAATGCGGCCTAAGAAGGCTGCGTCTTTGTGTATGCTCTATTGATGGCCAGATGTTATAGATCGTCAAGTCTTTGCTGGGCTCTGGTCGATGTCATGCGCGGCATCTAATATCCTCCTATTTTCATCCAGTGCCACATTTAAGAATCACACCCGGATTAAAGCCTTCGCTGAAGGCTTCCCGCTGACCACGGGACATAATGTCATCTCGTTCCTGACTTTAATGTGTTCCCAGGGGGTTTACACTGTCCTCTGCACCGAATCAGGCAGTTTTAGCTGGGCTTTGCCACTTTTTCCATTTCCAACTGGTTCAGTTGAGCCCCAAAGACTGAACGCTTGATCAATCTAACTAATTGTGGCTTAATTAGAGAGCTTGTTCTAAACCAAGGACTTCACAATAACATGCCAATGAGTGCACCTCAAGACAAGTGTTTAATCGGGGAGGCATGACTACACAACAACAAAATGCAGCACAGATTTTTTTTTGCCATCAGGCATGTTCATTATCTGTATTGACAACAGTGTTTCACCACAAGGTTGATTAACCGATATTGTGCAAGTGTTACATGCTGAAAAAAAGAAGCCCAAATCAGGTGGTTCGCTGGTCTTTGTTGCCCAACAAGCTGTTTCAGTGATTCTAGAGGGGTTTGGGGTAGTTTACATCAGACTAGTCGAATTTCGAGGCTAAATAAATCAGGTTAAACTCTAAGCTGCTAAAACACTTTAGGCTGAAAAGGGAAGCACAATTTCATAGTTGAAATTAAGATAAAAGCACACAAAAGATGATCTTGTGAACATATTGCTTTTCACCTTCATGTTTGATGTTGTTCTAAAGGTCTCTGTGCGATTGGTAACGTGGTCTCAATTTCACAGTAGTCACTTATGAGAAAGATTAAAAACCTTTGTAGAATTGTATTCTGTTGAGGAGGGATGTGAAAACAAAATGTTATATTTGATCCATTCTGAACTCTCTGCCTATACCCACAGACTAACATTTGGACTAATTTCTGATCATTTCAAAAGCACAAGTAAAAGACAGAACGTGCATTAAACCTTCGGCTGGGCCTATCTAACCATGTTGATATATTCATAGTTTCATATGTTGCCTTTACTGTATTTTCTGCTTATTTTCTGTTTACTACTTGTCTCTTGACCCTTTCGTGACCTCACACACCAGAACACATCGAAACAGTGATAAAGAGCGAGAAAGAAGGGAGAACGAGGCATGCAGAGATCTCTGTTATAGCAGCTCTAGTGCACTCTGGGTCAGATGAAGGCATTTTTGAATTTAATGAAAATTTAATAAACACATTTTCGCTCTGGCTATAGGCATTCCTCGCTTCAATCTTTATGCAAGCATTCTGCCATCCCTCTTTCACTCTCCTGAATTTTTCCTCTCAAAATAGATCTCAGAGTGATTTTTCTCTCATGTTTCTGTTGGTCTCTGTAGGTTGGAGAATAGATGATGGATCCACCCATAGCATACGTGATGGATCTATATATATATCTATACATAGATGATGAATTGAATCAGCACAGAGGGAGACAGAACATGGCCGTCCTGTTAAAATGGAGAGCTGAATAATTCTCCCTTATTTGAACCCACAAAATCCCAGCAATCTTAATTTTGATCCATTTGGCTCATAATCTAAAAACTGTTTTATTAATAAAAATTAATAATACGCTATTTTTTATAATAATATGCAATTTTCCTTCGTTTATAATAATATGCTATTATTAGTCCTTCAGAACTCTTACAAGGATGATAATTGAGTTTTTTGAGGGTCTTTATGATATAAGTCATGGTTGAATTATGGATCTTTTTTTAATGACTGCAATCTAATGAATTTTCAATTTTTCAGTTCAATTCTCTGTAACTAACAGCATCACATGGCAGTCCAAAAATACAGTGACAGACATTTTCGTCGCATGATAAAAAAGACTCAATTATGCAAAACCTATGTAAAATGTTTACGTTCTTATCTGACATATATTTGCTAGTTCAGTCACAGAAAAGGATTTACATGCAGGAAAGATTGAAGAGGACTGCATCTCTCTGTTATTCAGTAGTTTGTCGATATTAAGCTGTTTGGCTTCAGTCAGCATGTCTTACAAAGCAGGAGGCACTCTTTCCCACAAGCAACGCTGAAGAATCTCCTTAGGTATCGGTTATGTAATATCTCACTCTATAAACTGCTGTGGACTGAAAATGACTGTTAACCCCTCCTCTCTCCCTCGCTCTTTCTATCTCTCTGTTTATCTCTATCCGTCTAGATGTTTAGCTGGAGAAACAGCGCTGACTTCTGGCAGAAAACAGCCTGGTGACTTGTTTTGAGAGCTCAGCCAATCGCAGCGTCTGGCCTGTTGTGCTCGTCCAATCAGATGCAGGCAGCAACCAATCAGCAGGTATCGCTCTCCAAAGCTGCAAGGCTTTAACGTTAAAGCTCAAGAGCTGCAGATCAATAAAGCCAAGAGAGACCTTGTCACATCAGATCTTACAAAATTATCCCAAAGACGCTACATGGCATGAATAAGTCAGTCACCTTCATGAAAAATAAAAATGTGAATCGTTAAACAGTCGTTTGAGGTTTATACCTCATCGCTCATGGGAAAGGGCTCTCTTGTGTTCCTTCTAAGAGCTTCACCTTTGTGCTGTGATCCCTTCTTTCTTCATCTGCCAAAGTCCTTGCTGCCTTTGCTCTGAATGTGAGTCACAGGTGATTTTTCAATTTCAACAATCTGTCTTTCTGTGTTCTCTCATGTCACATTCTATAATGCAACCATTACAAAAGCTGAAGCAACATTTGTCCCCTGTCTGAATAAGGTATTTAAACTGAAGCAGGTTAGATAACAAGAAAGATCACAGTCATTTACTTTTCATTAAGAGCCTGCTTTGTCCTAGATTTTTCTCAAAAAAATTTAGGAGAACCCAAATAAATTATAATGAAAAAACACCCAAATGGGCGTAAAAAAAATT
Organism: Puntigrus tetrazona; assembly: GCF_018831695.1. Lineage (NCBI taxonomy): Eukaryota > Metazoa > Chordata > Actinopteri > Cypriniformes > Cyprinidae > Puntigrus > Puntigrus tetrazona. Next base: position 13,875,038 of record NC_056708.1, on the reverse strand, counting down.
TTTTTACAGACTACATTTAAGATGTATTATTAATATAATATAATAAATGTAATAATAATATAATTAATCTTATATGTACTCGATTTTTAGACAAATTTTAGTGTTGCTTTCATTTAACCCAATTGTTGAACCATGTTAGTTACCCAGATTACGATGAGAAAACTTAATGAATAAATATTTGTTTAATTAATGGGAAATATGTTGTGAAAAACTATCAACCAACATTTGGTCCTAAACCCATTCTCCATTAATTTTAATTTATATACAGTATATATATATCTTTGTAACACTGTATGGTAACCTTACAGTGAATTGGGTAACATGATAAAATTTGGGGTTTTTCCTTTCATACTGAAAGATTTAAGATCATTTCAAGAAATAGTTCAGTTTTATGAACTCTAAAAGAGGTACATGTGAAATCATACAGGCCATTTTCTCAGGAAAAGCACAAGCAAACACCAATTTTCTCCTAATTTTAATCTCATCGCTATTTACAAAATATTAAAAGACATTAAAAAGGTCTCATTTGTAATTACGCGCTTTAGTAGCTAATGGATTAATATTGTTTTTCCTATAATTGCATTATCCATTATCATTAAAAAGATTCTAGACTAGATAACAAGTGATTTTTATGTAGTTCTTTTTGATAAGAGCCATGGTTGCTTAACACATCAGTTTCTTATGACTATAATCTAATGGATGAAGAAGTGGGATAAAACCAGGGATTATATTTTCTATAAGAGCAACAAATAGCAGTAAAAAAATCCAGCGACTGGGTAATAGACAGGATATTTGGCTTTTTAAATGCACTTTATCCATATAAAATGAGCATTAGAAGAAAATGTTGACAAGATGTTGCATCTCAGAATCTAAATTAAGTAGCAATGAATGTTAAATGAAGAATTTCCTGGAAAAATGCAAGTCAAAGTGAATGTCCACATTAAAATTTCTCATTTCTTGGAAGACCGTGTGTACGTTCACATTTCTGTATGTGTGTGTGTGTGTGTGTTCACGTGCTTCTGTGCATGTCAAGCTAATCAAAACTGTTCTGTTTTGATGTGCTAGCTCTCTGTGGTGTTCTGCTTGAATAGGCTTCTGAAATCAATTCCCACCCTTGATTGTAACCTGCCTCGTTTTATTTATGTAATTTTCTCTCTCTCTCTTTCTCTCTCCCTCTGTCTGGCGAAAGCTGATGAGAAAGTCGAACTGTTTCGGCTTGACATTTCCAAGGAATTCAGCCGAGACGCATTCGATCTCACCCGGCCCGACCAGCGCCACCTGCAGGTGCGTCTGATCCTGTCGCAGGTTTAGCGTTTGATTTATGTGGGTTCATCTTGATTTAACGATCAGGACTGTGTAAAAATGAGCGTGAAAGGCTGCGTTTATAGGGCAGCATGAATCATCAGCAGAAGTCTGACAGCATGCACCAATTTCATCCAATTTGCATTCGACAAGCATGTAAAGCAACCAAATCAAATGTTACAGAGTTTTCCTTTTCATCTCGACAAAAGGAATCTTCCTGGTTCGCTCAGGCAGTACGTGTGTGTTGGCAGAGCAGAAGGAGTTGTACATCACGGCTGGCCGGTTCAGTAATCACAAAGCTCCCAGACTCTTCCTGTCTATCTCCCACACAGAAAAAGTGAGTGAGAGAGACAAGCAGAGAGAATGAAACAAATAGAGAGATGCAGAGCAAGAGAGAGACAGACAGATTCAGGATTGTTGAGATGAGTCTGCTTGGATTATGGGACAGGTTAGAAGATATTATAATTGGCTTTGTAAAGAATAATAAAAAAATGACAAGCCTATGGCATTTCCTTAAAGGAAACGCAATCGATACATATATATCCGTACTACATTAAATATCGCATTCAAATATTTACCATATTTTACAGTTTTGTTTTTTAATAAATCATTTATTTGACATGTAATATTGTGCATATGTGTATATACAGCAGTCAACATTTGAAGTATAGTAGTGTATATATACTAGTGTATATATAAATTATGCTAAATATTTAGAAATAAATATTATATATATATATATATATATATATATATATATATATATATATATATATATATATTTAGCATGTATTATATATTATTAAAAGTATTTGCTTATAAAGTACTACAGTAAATGTGTCTATACTGTGCATATTTATTACATATTTATGTGTCTATACATGCATGTATATATTTAAAAAAAAAAAAAAAAATATATATATATATATATATATATATATATATATATATATATATATATAGCGTAATTTAGTTCACATATAAAATAAATAATATATTAATTAAAAACATCACAGAACATTTTATATAATACATATTATAGAAATCATATTATCATATTTATACATTTTTCTATTACATTTTTATATGCAATATTTATAAAATGAAATCGAGATACTATACATATATAATTTTTTAAACCATAGTTCAAATCTAGTGTCTTGCTTTCCAATCCCTTCTTCTGTGCATTGTAGTTTATTCAGTATTTCATCTACTTTAATTTCATTCTTTTATTTCCCAGGTCGATCAGAGTTTGTGTGGGTGTGCGCGTTTCGTGAGGTTCACAGATGAAATTTGTTTCCTAGTTATTCGTGAATAATACGGAAGCACTTTCTGCTTGAAACTTTTGCAGTGTCGCGACATATTTATCTCTGAACAAGCCGGCACAGATCGTTGATTTGCATTTCAATACTTTTGGCTCGCTGTGTGCTTTTAAGTACACATTAGCGGTTCCTGTCAGTTCAAATGTCCCAGTCTTACGTAAGTGAGCGACAAGCGACTGGACTTTCCATTATGCCGGTACAATCTGCAAACTCTCAAGACAGCTGAACTGCAATGTCAGCTCTGAGCTGACTGAACACAATGAAACAACTGCCAACTCCCCACACGCTGTTACCAGCCCACCCCGCGCTAATGGAACAAAGCAAGCCTTACCGTCACCCTACCGCAGCCAATGCCAACACTGTTGGACAATAAGACCAAAGACCTAGCGGGGGTCTGAGACAACACTGACAGGTTCCATTTAAACTACACATAAATAATGATGAAATGAAGTGAACGTTTTAAAATGTTGAACAAAAAGTGCGTGATATATATAAGTAAAACTTTTATGTTTATATATGAAGTATATTTATATATATTATATAATTATAATTAAAAATATATACTGTAGGTGTGTATTTATATACATATTTATTAAATTGTACGTTGATTGTATTTTTTTCAGTAAAATATAAATGTTTTATTTCTCTACAATATTCCAAACATTTTTATTTTTTTTAAATTCTGATAGTAATAAGAAAGATTATTAATAAATGAGCACCAACGTTAATGTATAATCCTGATACTAAAACTAATACTATAGATCATATATATATAGTAAATAAATGATTCCAGTTAGAAACGAATGCAAAACAGAAGCGTTTCTTCCAGTGGTCTCAGATTTCTGGACCTCAAACACCTCTCTTCATTTCAGCGAATGTGATCTACTGAGGCTCTAAAAAGTTTTTAGTTTTTTTTTTTTATCCAGTAGATGGAGGGTGAATGGGATCTTTAATACGGTGTCGGGCTGCAGCAGAAGCAATCATTCCACGAAGTGCAGCAATAACTCTCAGTTGTGTTCAATGAGGAGAGATCAGTGGGCCTTTAAAAGACACCACTCTTTTATGTTATATTCATGCTTGCTGTTTTTTTTTTTTTTTTTTCTCACAGGCCAGCTGTCTAAAAGCACCACTGTATAATTGATGTGTTTTTGCAGGCACAGGCTGAGCTCAGACAGCGGGCTATAAACCCCTCTCAACAACATGTTCCTCTACGCCTCCTCCTCCCAGATGGCCTCCCTCTATCTCTCTTTTTCTTCTCTATCACACATGCACTCACTCGCTCTATACCTCTCATACATATCTCCCCCTCTCTTTATTTCTCTCCACGAGGGCTAGAGGTTAAAGACTAAATTGGTCATCCTCAGGAGAACTGGGTGATTTGTGGCTGCATGTCTTGCTTTAAAAAGGAGACAGTAATTATGAGTACCTCACTGATAAAGGACAAAAATGTGTGTTTCACCTATAAAAAGTTTAGACAGCAGTATAATGTGTGAAGGAAGGTTGGAGAGAAAGCGAGTGTGTGGTAATTGTACTACATGGGGCTGGGTGATTTTTATTGAATTTTCACTTTTATGTGCGGATTTATTTAGAGAAATAAACAACATAACATTTTCAATGCTAGTAAATTTCACAAATAATTACAGGGAAATGGAGTAAACATTAAACGAAATAGAAAATGTTGATGTAGAAAAACGGAAATAGTATTTTCTTGCCAAAAATAAAAAACTATTCTAGTAATCTAATCTAGTTTTATTTACAGCTATATTATTTTTTTTTCATATATATTAGATATTGTATGTATATGCATGTCTGTTTGTATAAATATATATATATATATATATATATATATATATATATATATATATATATATATATATATATATATATTTTTTTTTTTTTTTTTTTTTTTTTTTTTAGCGCTGTCAAACAATTGCAATTAATCACTTCCATAATAAAATATTTATTTATATTTATTATGTATATATAAATACAAAAACATGCATGTATATATTTAAGAAAAATGTTATATTTAAATATTCTATATATATTATAAAATATGTTATTACAAAATTATAAAAAAATGTTTTGGATGTGATTAATCATGATTAATCTTTTGACAGCGAATGTAAAATGTATAAATATATAAATGTGAATCTTTTCAGTTTTTTTCACTTTAAAATAGAAATATAAAATATTTTGTTCAATAATTAGTTATAATACGTTAATGATATATATTATTATTATTATATTTTACATGTATTTATATATATATATATATATATATATATATATATATATATATATATATTAAACCTGAAAAGTAAATTATCTTATTTTCACTAGTTGTTTCAGACTTTTAAATTATTATTATTATTATTATTATTATTATTATTATTATTATTATTATTATTATTATTATTATTATTATTTTATCACGTGATTATTGTTGTTGTTGTTTTAAGTTAATCACAATTTGGGTGTTTATAGCACTTAACAGTGCTTACTGCTTTAGTATAGCACACATAACACCAGGCTTTTAAAAAAGTGTTGCATCATTTTTCTTACATAATAATTATAATTACACATAATTATTACATTAATATCAGCTGATTGGCAGGTCAGCCATCATAAGCGGATAGTAGACCTTTTTTCAAAGCAATAATCCTTTGAAATGATAATATAATACTCTATTAAAAGTAGGCAGCATAGAGTCTCCTTGGCCTGTCCTACACGCTAGATTACTGTAATCTCTCCTCACACACTCTACCTGCTTCTCTTCACCTATTGGTCAGTGCGGCTGTAATGAGAGCAGGGGGCTAATGCCAGAGAATAATGTTTTTATGAGCGACAGCAGAGGTCGGAATTAATGGCTGACTAGACGAACGCCCCGCAAGACGGGAAGTCAGTCCCGAGGGCATACAAATGGCTTCCTAATGAAGCTTGACATTGGTTATAGGTTATCAATGTGTGTGTGTGTGTGTGTGTGTGTGTGTGTGTGTGTGTGTGTGTGCGTGAGACGAGAGAGAAACGGGCGCGGAGCGAATTTTATGTGCTTGCGAGCGCTATGAAAATGATGCTTGATTTCATCGAGTCATTGGTGTAAAATGTCACATGGCATTACATTAATGTACTTCTGTCTGCACCTGCTAACTGTCCTACTCTAGTTCGAACGCTATAAATATTGATATCAGGCATGAATATTCCTCCCAAGTAATGAACTGTTTTAACGTGACTGACTACATGAATATGTATACAAATTGCTGCGGGGGGATGATATCACACAAGGTAATAGGTATTATGCCACAGGAAAAATAGGATCTGAAAAATAAATGACTACTTTTTGACTTTAAGATCACAGCAAAAGGAAGCATAATGATAGTAGTATTTATATGTATTCGTACTGATCAAAAGTTTCTGTTCAACAAAGAAGAGGCTACTGAAAGTGTAGAACGGTTTCTATTAGTTCTATTCACTATTCTATTCCGTTCACTGTTCATATACTTACCAAGGCTGTATTTATATGATACGGACAGTGAAAACAGTCATATTGTAAAATATTAGGACAATTCAAAATAAATGTTACCTTTTCGAAGGTTTGATGGAAACATGATAAGCTACCATTGCAAATTTATATTCACAATAACAACTAAAAATTACATTACTGTATACGCTGTTGCTTTTTTTGATCAAATGAAACTCTTTCGCAGTATAAGCCTTTCAAAAACATACAAAATATTTGAAAATATTAGATCAGGGATTGCAATGTTAGGCGCTGCCAATACAGTCACTGTCAAAAAAGCACTGAATGTGTGCTAGAACGCTACTTTATGTTCATATACCTATCAATTCTAATCAGATGCTGTTGGAATATCAAACATAAACGAGCGGACCCAAATAAACTCAGAGGAACGAAAATATCCCAATGTTAGCGCTGTGCCGGTGAGCTTCTCACTTTAGTACCTGAGACGAGAGCCGCTGGATTAATATCTCTCTCCTGTTGGCCATTTCACACCAGAATGCTTTCACAGCAAAGCTCGTGGCATGGGGGGGGGGGAAAGCAGAGCTGAGAAGGACTTGCACATAGCCTACAAGCAACGCACATAGAAGTGCGTGATTTAGCAAAAAACTATGGGTTTTGTGTCTGTCATACTGGAAACATCGTGATGCACTAAGACACAATATCTTGGTGTATTACAAAAGCGGTCATATCAGCAGAATAACCAGTAAATGAAAATCACAGCACATCTATATAATCGATTATTCAATGTTTCCTTTAAAAGAATCATTAATGAACTTCAGATGTGGTTGACATCTTTCTGTGTTTCAGAGAGTGAAGAAAATAACTCAAAACGACATGAGGTGGGTAAAAGATTACAATGTTTTTCATTTCGAGTTATTTATCACTTTACAAAAAGAAAATCAATAAAGGGCACTTTGCTTCAGTCCCCATCAGATTCATGCTGGAAATTCCAGGTTTTACATGCTTTTAGATGATCTTCACCTGACAGACCGTCTTGGTTAAGTTAGTTGGGTTAGCATCAAAAAGAAATTCAGATCCCTTAAGGAGACTGAGTGAAAAAGTGAAAGAAAATGAGGTGACATAAACCGGTGGCTTTCTTTCTATGTCAGAACTGTAATTAGAAGAGCCGATGTGACCGGCACTCTGAACCGAGGATCAGAGGACAGAGAGAAAAAAACTGAAATGAAAAGGAAGAACAAAGGCAGGAACAGAACACGACAGAGTGAGATGGACACCGGAACAGTTTAAAGAGGAAAAAACGAGGTACAAGAAAGTTTGTGTGTGTGTGTTAACTAAAGGGGATGTTTGAGAGACATAAAAAATGGGCTAGTAATCTGTTTATAAAGGTCTTCAGACAGAGAAACATGTCTCACTAAAGCAAGGACATGCATCAAGGAGAAACACTTTTCACTCTCATGTTAAAAGAGGAAGATGCCCTTCAGAATCATGGAATTTATTAACCACACAAACACACACCTATACACATAGATGCTGGACTATCTGGACAAGCACAAAATAACCTGCATACTGAAAGGAAACTTGCCTTATTTGTCAGAAAACAGAGTTCAAGTCGAGACCAGTTTCTCTCTCACTCACAGTATACGTGTGTGTGTGTGTGTGTGTGAATTATTCTGGCAGTGTTCACTCAAAAACTGAGGTGAATAAACTTGTAGTAATAATATAGCATAAGACATTTCTACACAATGTTTTAGGCTGTGTAAAAAGGTGGGAGTAAAAAAATAAAAGTAATTAGTATCTAATTTGTTAAAAATAATAGTCTGACTAGCGTTGCAAAGAGGTTCCAAAATATTCCGAAAACTTCCAAAAAAAAATTATTTACATTTATTACTGTTAATTATTTTTGTAATTAATTATTGTAATCCATTTGTGGGATTATAATCATTTTGATTTGAAACTACTTGGTAATTAAATATTTCATAAAAAAAAGCACAACTTAAAGAGTGGAAATATGAGTCACTTTCTGCAGATTTCACATGTTTGGTCATACACCGTATCACCAATGACCTCAGGCTGTATTAATTCTCAACCGTTGTTAAAAACTTATGGATTTAGAGTGAATCACCATCACAAGCCCTGTATCAGTCAGAGAGCCTCTGGGAATGTTGCTCTGTGAGACTTTATTAGAGCAGAGAGGAGTTTTTCATTGCGTCCACAGGAATAGTTGCCTCCACAGTGTCACACACACACCTTCTAAAAATATACACTTGCAAGTTCACTTCTGTCACTCTCTCTCTCTCTCTGTTCCCCCACAGACACACACACACACACACACACACACACACACACACACTAATCCGTGTGATTGAAGAGCTCTCAGAAAGGTAATTAAATTTGCCAATGATCCGCTGTGCTGGGTACACAAGCCTGCGTTCTGTGGAGGGGAACAGCGGAGCAGGACCTCAATAATAGCGGCAAGCTCATTCATCAGCGCAAGCAGAAGATTCCCTAATATTTCACTAAGGCTTTTTAAGACACTGCGCTGAGGCTGATCTATGCGGCCTACACGCTTAGAAAGCACAGGGTTTACTCTGCAACAACAGACCCTTGGTGTACATTGACATAACGGTTAGCAAACAGTTGTACTTGTTTGTTTTGTGAGTCTGTGTGCAGGATTTATGCTTTTGGAATCGACTGGGAATGTCAGTTGCTCGGTACCAACAGCACAAAAGCCATCATAACTTAAATATATTTCACACTAGCACAGTATTAGCTAAACTCTTTTTAAAGCAGCTTAGCTATTACAGTAACAAACTACATTACTAGACAATTAGCATGTTAGCTTAAAATGCTATTTTATTGTCACAAGATGTTTTCAACTTTTCTAGTAAACTATGTTTTTTAGAGAAGCAGGGTAGGTTAAAATGCTATTGTTTTTTGTCACATTAATGAGGGCTGGGGTTGCCATGTCCACACACTTTCTAATTATATGGTAAAGTGGCCCTGTTATGGGTTATGAAAGGTTCATATTTTAGTTTTTAATATGGTGCAAACAAACAGGTTGACGTTCATGCGAGTTCAAAAAACACTTTTCTTATAATATGCATTAGTTTTTTACCTTTGCACTTAGCTTTCCCATCATCGTTTTGCAGTGTGGTGTTAATGGTGACGCAGTTGTCCCTATATAATGTTGAATTCCAAGCCTACAGCAAAAGATTTTGTTGTCATTATGTTTTAAAATTGTGTTGTCATATTTGTTGTTGCCCAGCCCATCTCCTTAACCATTGCACAATACCACCCATTCATGTGATCGCTCGGTGATTCTGGCCATTATTGTAAAACTAATAGCATGTGTTTAGGGTTACAGATAATATGCGTGGCCTCTGTGCATTTGTGTCTTATTTTGTGTGAGGATGGTGTCACTAGCCACTGCTGCCTGGTCTCTAATAGATCGGCCCATTTAGCATTTATTAGCATGCATTAGCATTCATTAGCTTTATTTCCAGCACCGATCGCAGTGATGGGAAGTGCATCTAACAAGCCTTTATTCCAATGAGAGTGCAGGGTAACTGGATAATTGATTTTGAAAAAGCCTTTTTCGACAAATCATAGCAATAAATGAACTCTAAGTGAATTGGGCAGGTTGGAAAGGTGCATAATGGGGTGGGGGAAAGAGAAAGATTGAGAGATTAGATTTTTTTGGCTGAGCTCATTAGGGTAATTTGGTTAACGCTTAGCCAGATGTGGAAAGAACAAAGCTTAAAAATGTTCGAATAGTTATTTCTCTTTCTTTCTCTTCTTGGAATCGCTTATGTAATTTGGAGCTATGGTGCAGCTTTTATGAAAGTGCTGCCAAGTGTCTGTTTGAATATTTGTGTATGCGATATTAGGATGCTGTCTGTTCTTATGAAGAACTGCCTCTGAAATAACAAAAATTGTGTTTTTCACATTCACTCTCTTCTATATTAGTACAAATATTGATATTTCACTATTCATCTCAGTACACACGATTCTTATAAACTTTAGGTGATTCATAATATCAGGCCTGCAACTGCTTGAATCTGATTTGCTGACGGACGTTCTAAGGTGTGCAATTATTTTCACTGAACCACACAGAGAAAGTAGTTCCAGGCAGCTCTTTGACCACATTACAATCATATATCACTTTGTTTCTATTGCTTAAAGGTCTTACAATGACACTGGCCCAAAAAATAGATGTAATAATCAATACGATAAAAACGATCACAAAATTACCTTTTTATTATGCACGACAAGCACATACTCTATCTTTCCTGCCCTCTCTCCCTCAGAGACAAGCACACATTAACAATGTTCAATCCTTAACATCAACTTTAAAACAACTTGACTTCTCACATGTGAGGCAACAACGGCGAAAAAAGTTTCACTATTAGCAAAACACTTTTGGGTACTTCAAATCTCTATCTCTATCTCTCTCTCACACACACACACACACAACTTAGCTATTAACTGCATTAGTCAGCTTTCAACAGCTCAAGCCTCGGTTACTAGGTCTAAGATGTTTTGGAATTAACAATGGAGACAGTGGAGGAGATGTGGAAGAAATAATCCTAATAGCATTTTTAAGTACAAAAGCCGGACAAATACTGTGAAATATATCATCTGATCAATGTCTTGACATGTATCAAGTGTACTTTTTACACAATGGATTTGACCAATATATGTTTCATGTTTGGTAGAAATGCACAATATATTGGTTCCATATCAGATATTGGCAGGTGTTTGTTTGCTTTTTAAAACGTATACATTCTGTCTACTTTTCCTGTCATAATTTTGCCGTTTCTAGTTTATTTGATTTTTTTTATGTTATTTTGTGTTTATTTTATGTTGTTATCTGATAGAAGTTCAATACGAGTGGTCTTTGAAATATAATACCAGCAATTAAGTAAAAGTTTTAATAAAGCAAATACGATTCAAGTTAAGTGTGTATCTGGAGCATCACCAAGACCACCGACACAAGGTTAAATGAATGGTGCGCTTGAGTGTGGGAGACAAAATATTTTTTACACTATTTATTATCAAAATTTGCACTCATGTTTACATAAGACTCACTAGTGTAGCGTGGGCACTAAAGCCCTTTCACAACTCATGATTTGGACAATTCAGTGTCATGATCCAAACACGACACTTCCTGCGAGTGCATTAACAGATTGGAAGGTGTAAAGACGTGAGTGGATCTAATGAAACATATCTGAGTCACAGCAGAAAGAGAAGACAGAGAGATCCATCTCTTTATTAGATTACAATTACATGAAATTGCGAGTGCTCTGTTCTAAACCGCACATAAAAGGAGAGAATGTGTCCAAATGAACGAAACGCTCACGCAGAGTGAGCTGAATGATGAATGATAGCGAATAGCGAAACAAAGAACGAGTCGTATCCTAGGGGGGTCATGTAACAACAGAAAAACGTCACTTCGGCTAGCGTTTCGCAATTGATCGACTGTCATCTGCGCTCGTCTTCCCCCCAAAAGTGCCAAACTGGGAAAGAAAGCGTGACTTGAAATGACTTCAATAGCTTTTGTCAAATCAACGCCGATCGGTAAGATGAGTCACGCAAAGGGAAAGCGATAAATACTGGGCTTGACTAAAGAAGTGACAGTGGGTTGGCAAATTTTAGGCCATTTCCTCCATTTTATTCTTCCCTTGTCTTGTTAAAGTGAGCACAATAGAGTTCCCTGCCTCCCTCCCACTTTCTCGGCTCTATGAATATCTCCGCGCTCCATCTCTCTTTGCAATCTTGGCGTAATTCAGACATAACAAATGCCAGCTTGTTCTCTTTCATAACTTCCCTGTCTTTCACTTCTTTATTATGCTGTCACTTTTTATTTGACTGTCGACGTCAGTTTCTGCCTGTTTGCATTTATATTTTTGTGTGCAGATGAACCTGATAGCCCATCCGGATGAAGCGACACAAAGCAGTGATGACATTGATTTAATTGCTAGCGATACCCGTCCAGTGAAACTTGTGTTACTGAATTACATGCACACTAGGTCGTTGTGTCCCTATACGCTGATTAACTTACTTTAATTAGAATTATAATCAAAGCACTTGTGCATGAAACACAAGCTCACTTTGCAGGATTCAGAGTCGTGGGCAGATATAGATCTGTCATCGTACACATCATATCGACGGTGGAGAACAATGTACAGGATTATTGATGTCGTGTATTTTGTAGTGGCATTAAAGACTTAAAGGAACAGTTCACCCAAAACTAAATAATCAAATCATATCGTTCCAAACCTTACCATATTCTATGTGTAAACTATTATTTAGAGGTTTACAATTTTTTTTTTATATGCAAGGCTGCATTTATTTGACAAAAAATAGAGGAAACTGTAATATTGCCAAATAGGATTACAATTGAAAATAACTATTTTCTATTTTTTTAATATATTTTTAAATGTAATTTATCTCTGCTGAATTTTCAGCACCATTATTAATGTTTTTAATGTCACAAGATCCTTCAGAAGTCATTTTAATATGCTGGTTTGCTATTTAAGAAACATTTCTTATTATTATCAATAGTAAAAACAGTCGTGCTGCTTCTTTGATGAACAACTGAACAAAATATTTTAAATGAAAATGATTTTTTTTTTATTGTGAATTTTGATCACTTTAATGCAACCTCTCTAAACAAGTATTAATTTCTTTCTATACTACTTTCTTTTATTTTTTTGTTACTAACCTTTTTACCCTAACCTTTTGAATGGTAAAAATATTAAGCATATTAGACTCTATTAATGAGACATGAAAACTCTATTAATAGTTTACAATACATTCAAATAGTCAACAGTTATTTTAGCTTGTAATAAGATTTCACAGTACTAATATTTAATCATATTTGAAATAAATATAGCATTGGTGGCCTTTTTTTTTTTTAATGTAATCATTCCAATCTAGTGTACATCCTTCTCCTATAAATGAGTATCACGTTTCTGATTGCTGCCACATCCTACAAACACGAGGCATGTTCAAGCAAAAGCCACAAAACCACAAAACAAATGCACATACGGAAAACATCATAAACACACATTTACAAGCGCATCAAGCTGACAAGCAAACCATCCCACTGGGGCCGAGGTCAAATAAAGCACGGGCTATATAAAGCTTCACTAAACACTGCTGTCAATCAAAACATTAAAAAAAGAGCATATCTGTTATTGGTGTGTGTGTGTGTGTGTGTGTGCGTGCACAAAAAGGAGCGTGCCCTTGAGTCAAGCTGGTTGGAGGAGAAGATCAAACATGTTGGGATTAGTGGACATCCTAACATGCTGATCTTAGCGCTTGTTCATCACATCCTGGCTAGAATGGCGTCCAAACACATCCATCACACACCGTACCTTTATATTTAACACTTACAAACACACTCCATCAGTTCCTGGAACTAGTGTGCACTCACTTTCTGACACAAAAAAAATTAAAAATCCATGACGATTCAGACACCTGCCATGACGTCCTCAGTGTTTGCATATGTGCATCGTGACCTTATTCCTCAGAATTTTATTGTAGTACTTTAACGCGAACATATAAGCAAGATTCAGCTTATAATCATTAAACAAATAGTGCAACATATTCTCTTTTCAAATAATGGCCATCCCCAACCTTTTACTCACATTTGGCACTTGGTAAAGTCTTAATTTTGGACTCTGTATGCAAATGAGTGTGATGTATGGTTCTCAATGTACTTTAAGTGGGTCACTGTCTGTCTCTATCTGCACTGTGGCAAACAGAGGGAGCTGTGTTGTCATTTCCTCTGCAGCAAAACCCAAGAGTAATTTCATGCATTTCCAAACGTATTTATTTGGATGAGAATGATTTAATTTATTCATTTATTTAATACCATTCTCAAGAGCAAATTCACAAGTACAGCTTGTTTATTGCATGTGGAAGTGGGATAAACACAGTACAGCAGGTTCTTTCTAACTCATGCAGTATTTAATCTACTAATTTCTGCTCCTGTCAGAGCCCTGGATAGCAGCCACCCTTCGTCAGGAGCGGGTGCGAAGAAGACTCTTCCGCTGAAGACGCTGGAATGTGAGAAGCTGCAGTGGCCCAGATTAGACATGGAACAGGAGATGATGCTCAACAGCCGCATAATGAGCTCCCTTTGGAGGATGAACGTAGGGATGCATGTCGCCAATCACCTCTGAGACGTCTGCTTTTGTGTGAGGGTCAAAACATTTCAGCGGTTTTGGAGATCAAGGACACTGACCTTTCGCTAAGCCCCATGTTCAAGGGATGAGTTAACCAAAAATGGAAATTCTGGCATTACTTATGCATGCATTTCTTCCTCCTGACTTTCACTGTACAATCTTAAAAATAAAGGCTCTAAAAGGAACCAATTTTAGTTCCCAAAAGGTTCGGTTTTTCTTAGGATGACTTTAATGTTCTTCAAGAAGAGTTTTCCAATGTTAATGAATTGAAAGGCTACATGAAGGCTTTTAAAGGAACCATCAATCCCAAAAAGAATGATGTGGCAGTTTTGTGTGAACCATCTCTTTAAAATCAATACTGACCAATTTTACCTTAGCTACTGTTGCCACAGAAACTGTGTTGCTCACAAATGTTCAATAATTTACTATTGATTGCTGCTCATTCATTCTCATAGGACATTCCACAAAGCTTGTTTTAATAGGCTACAGTTACCAAGGGAGTCTATTGAAGCGTCATTTGCGGAGTTAGACTTTGTTTTTTACATGCGCATGTGCATGTGATGCTAGAGTTGTGCATACTTTATTCTTACAAACTGATTTTTCTAACCACGCTTACTTTGTCCGCCCATGTCGCACGTGTGCATTGAGTTTTGTGCAAATCACTAAGGTGACAACACCGGCCCAAGCCATTTTATCTCAGTAGTAAAAACTAAAGAGAAGGAACAAATAAAAACGAGTTAGAAAGACAAAACTTTAGTTTAACTACAGTACAAAGACATAATTATCGGTCATAACGTATAGAGAAAAATAATGCAGACGCTGAACAAAAATGAACCTAGTTTTGAGCACACTATCTAATAAGGTATACTTTGAAAGGCTACATCTTCGACTGCACACATACGCTAACATAGTATAGTTTGGGCCTTCAACAGAAGCCAAAGTGTGAGACAATCAAAGATGTTTTTTACTGTGTTGATAGTTCTTTAGTACTTCACTAAATTTGTCTTTATTTGCATTGTAGTCATTTCTGGACAAGAAACGATGGATGCCAGAAAGTGTTGCAAGCTGGATTTGAACTCACGTCACCCATATGAGCGCCACAGCTTGATGCGATGGACACATATGATCCCAGGATAACGTAGGTCGTTTTTTAAAGAATGTTTCCTCCAAGATAAACAAAAACAACATCAGAAAAGGGATCCATATTGCCCTAAATAATGCTGCTTGTGTTCTGCAGAATAAATGGATTTAGAACAAAATTAGAGTAAATCATGACAGATTTTCATTTATGAGTGAACTACCCCTTTAAGAGCTTTTGTTTATTCCTCTCATTATAATGCACCTTCATCAATTGTCGAGTTAGCTTGAGAGCCATTTTTCATTTTAATGTGTTTTCCAACAGCACACACAAGTCCCAAAAATTGAAACAAGCTTCAATTATGTCAAGAACCGTTTGGAGGCTTTGGCTTGTTATACAAGCTTTGCAGAATGAGATACTGCCCATATTATGCAGCTGATTTAGCCCTCTGTTGTCCAGCTTCTCTGTTATCTTCCTCTCTGAGCGCATAGCTTTCCTTTTTGCTGTTCTTACTGCGAAACCCACATTAGGATGAGATAAACACACACCAGTGAAAGCGTCTACATCGGTCCAATGCAAACGACTCAATAGGCACACTTTGTGGCCAGAGGACATGCTTACAGAAGCTAAGCCCCTATTAAACAACATCTGTTCAAGAGACACGGACTCTTCCGCCCCTTAGTAAGCGGCATGTGACGTTCTTTCATAAGAGACCTGGCAACTCCCATAATCCATTGCTTGGGTCCTGGCACTGGGCTTTAGAAATTTGCAGATGTAGCAGCAAACACACAGTATGTGTCCAGTATTAATGGCCTTTAAGTCAAGAAAAAAACTTCTTTAAAATTTCAGCTTCTCGTATTTTCCAGACACTGTTTTTCTCAGAAACGGACAGAAGTAGGTCACGCCGTGAGCATAAGAGGCTAGCTTTAGCAGACCTCAGCTGCAAGCTAAATGCACCTGTCCAGTCCTTCACCTCACAATCTCACCTGTCTCTTACAACAGCTGTTTAAATGCCAGCAGACGTCGCAGCGGAGCTAAAGGCAAGTTATAATTGCATTTCATGTCCAAATTAGAGACAGCGAGTCAGGCTAACCTTAATTATTTTAACACAACCTGCATAAAGGTATTCAGGGAATAAAATGGCACAGAGCAGAAGCATTTTAAAAGGGTCAGAAGCTCTAATAGACCTGGAAAAGTGATTTAAGGACTATAGAATACCTAATACAGAACAGTTAAAAGTAAAATAAAGGCATACATTTAATATGTTTATTAATTTAATTATTAATTTAAAATAATAAAAAAATTGGAAATGGAAATTACACAAATTAAACGAAAAGAAATATTTAAAATGAAATAAGTTTTTTAAATACTGATTCATCTACTCATTATTGTTTCACACATAATATTTTATATAGCCATCTGTATAATTAATATTTTTTTTATTTTAATTTTTTTATACCAATTATTCCAACTTCCAAGCTATATATATATATATATATATATATATATATATATATATATATATATATATATATATATAACAAATGTATAACATTTGTTACACCAGTAATACCAAGCTGGGATTGCACAGATTAATTCAATATTTTTTAAAAAACACAAAAATACACATACATAATCCTTTATAATACTGCTTTGTTTGTCTATCTAGGCTCAAATTATTTGGCAGTAGTAGTAGCAGTAGTGGCACAATTCCCTAAAATATATAACTATTATTTGTACCAATAATACCAAGTTAGTATTTGTACAGATTAATTTAATTGTAATTAAATGACATTATGTAGTAGATATATTAAAAAAAATAAAAAATTAGGGCACCAATTTTAAGGCATTTTTTTGCTTTTTTGCGAGCTGAATTCCCTATATTGGGAGTACAGTCACAGAGTAGATTAGAGTTGCGCAAGCTCCTTAATGGTGCTCTCGCTCCCTAGTCTCTCATTGACTAGTGTTTCCACTCTTCCGATCGCTTCTTCTCCTCCTCTAGATCTCGATTTGTTATCTTCCTCTTTGTCTCTGTGGTTATTTTCTGTGTTTTTCCTCCACCCTGTTATTACCGAGATAGTTCCTGTGGCTTTACTTTTCCTACACCCCCTTTCTCAATAATGGCTTCTTTTCCGATCCGTAATGTGTCTGTCGATAGCAGCACCGCTGACCCTGATCCGCCCTGCCTCAGCGGGCCTGTCACATCACCCTCCTGCTTCTCCCTGAGGGACCCACTCGATACGCAGCCTAACTAGTGTGTTCTCACTCCCTAACAGACTCATTTGCCTTTGTGTGGGTAGACGACTTACACTTCGGGATCCTTGTGCTGTGTAAGTCGATCAAACTTTACCAGCCATACTTGACTTAGTATGACTAAATCAAATTTATACTGCTACTTTTTTATTTAGTGGTATTGTTCATATTAAATATTTCATGCTTTTTCATGTATGCAAAAATATATATATATAATATATATATATATATGTATATGTATGTAATGCCGAAATTAAAGCGTTTACAAAAAAAACTTTTATAAAACTAATATTGGCCATTTATCAATTAACAGAACCAACGTTAAAATTAACATCTGAAAATAATTACTGCATTAATTTTGCTCTTCTTATATTTATTTGCATACTGAATCACAATTCAGTATGCAAATAAATATAAGAAACTCAAATTTGCATTTCAGGCAAACATTTTAATGACATTAGTGATGATCATTTTAAATTCTAAAATTGAAATGAAACAAAAAACTTTCACATCTTAAGTAGAAATAAAAATCTTTTTTGTCAGCCACGTTTTCTTTCTTCTGAAGAAAACTCATACAGGTTTGGAACATCGTGAGAAAGATCGAGCGGTGGCTTTGATTTCAAAAAGAAAATAAACTATGATTTCAAGCCACATTAATTGGATAATAAAACTAAAAAGGAATATCAATAACTGACTCAAAAACTTCAATACCACCGACAGAAACTGTGAAATATAGCACTCCTCATTATGTCAGTCCTTCATTCTGAGCAGAGAATGCAATGGAGAGACATCAGCACCAAGGACAGCTCCAGGAAGGGCTAATGCACTGCTTCAACAGGATTTGCTGAATTTCAGGCGCTGATTAATACAGGATTTCGAGACGGCGGACAGCTGTGGGATTCACAGCCCATGAGGATGCTCATTTGAGCCGTCGGATCTGCTCTGCATCCTTGATACTGCTGCTGCAGACCCAAGGTAGCTAAGAAGATCATGTAGATTACAGCTGCTCCCTCAGAGATGGGAATTAATGACAGGACGGTTTGATATCTCATGTGTGCAAACTGAAAAAAATAACGCAAGGGTTTAAGCTGATAGAAAGGGATTGAAAACAAATGATTTTCTTTTAAAGATCAATGTCTCTTCAGTGATCTAAGTCATCAAAAATAGATTAAATATATCAAGCAGATTCGGATAGGAAGCAAATCGTCGTCTTGTTCTGCGGCTGAGAATAAAGGCAAAAGATTTATAGTATTTGAGCCTAATATTTACAAAAGAAACAGCTCTGTTTTTCTCACGCAGGCCTCATCACATACACACACACACACACACACACACACACACACACACACATTTAGTGGTAGTGGGAGTCTGTTATAGCTGTCCGGGCCAGATAAGATTGCACACTTAACACCCACGTACTTTGTAATGAAGTTGAGGATATGCACATTTCTAATGTTGCAAATAATACAGCTACTCCCACACTGTGCTTTCCCTCCCTCTTTCTCTGCAGTCAGCGGGAAACTATCTGGTCTCATCAGCAAACCCTGGGCTTTTTGTGCTGCGTTCTACAGCTTTGTCTCGCTTTGTTTCTCCGGGCAAAAGGTCCAACCCTCAAATCCTGGAGGGTCTTTTTGAGGTAATCCATCAGTTTTTACACAAATCCTACTAATTTATTAATTAAATTATGACTTACTATCTACAGTGAGGTCCCAAAAGACTACTAGTGGAAATGCATCTATTTTGCATAAAAAAAATCCAATATGAATTATAACATATTTTTTAATACGTAACACTATTAATGTTAAAATAACTATAAACCAAGATTTGGTCACAAACTACTATTAAGTAGTAGCTTCTTTTAAAGTGCAGTGTGTAAGTGAATGAAAACATCCTGCAAAGTTCAAAGTTTTAAATCTGAAAGTGCACCGTCTTCAAAGTTGTTCTCTCTTAAAAGAAAGAGTCGACTCTGAATCATTTAAACAAGTCGTTTTTTATACTGAATCCCAAGCCTTTTCATGTTCACGTCAATATTAGCATATTGCCCGCCCACTTGTTGTTCTTTTTTGTGTTGGTCTGAAAGAAAATGCAAATTAATTTTTGGGGACATTAAAAAAAGCGGTTTCCCTGGTAGCACTGTACACAAACCAGCACTATACTCACAAAAAGAATTGTGATTTGTTTACTAATTATGTTTGTTATAATTGATAATCATTCATTATTATTGTTATAATTTAGTGTTTTTAACACATTGACAATGATCATAATATAATATATTAATGTAAATGAACTGTAAAATAATTAATGTTATGCAAAAATATTATATTTTTTAATTTTCATTACCAAAAAGGTAATTTTACTACACTTCACTACACACACAGCCAGCCAGTCAACTTTGTTAAAAATTAACAAATATATTTCTTGTATGTGTGTGTGCATATATTCAGTATATATATATATATATATATATATATATATATATATATATATATATATACACACAGTATATATAATGCATCTTAAAGTACATCTTATGTATATCTTTATCCATTTTATGTAACCCTTAAATAAAAAGCACAAGTAGAGACTTCACTGTTTTGTACCCTGCAGATAGACAGACAGATGTCTCTATTTGTGATTTATCTGTCTTCTCTCTCTCTGCCCCTCTCTCACATTGTTCCAGTCTGACTCCAACTCATCTACACACACACAGTCTGAGCGTGACTCAGTATGAATGTGCTGTTTCAGAAAACAACTCATGCTTTTGATGAGGTTGCTGAACTTTTGGCCTGTGACTGCACATCTTTGGTAGAGCCATGAAAAGCAGCTTGACTCTCGAGAATCAACCGGAAAAGCAATTTAATGCAAAAAAATGGCTCTGAAATATGTTTTTCCCCTTCTTTCTGGCACATAACTTGAACGCGACCGCTGGGAGACAGCATTTTTCTTTTGATGTACGGAAAGCCGAGGTTAATCCAAATCTGCCTGCCTGCGATTTTCACAATGTATTACTTGAGCTTTAAATGTAAGTAATGGCTTTTCTATTCTGGGAGAGACCGCTGATTATTTTGCAAGAGTTGAAAAATAAGGAAAGGGTTGAGAGGAGGAACCAGATTGGAATGAACAAAGCAAAAAGGAAGGTGAATGACATAGAAAGAGAGTGAGGAATGATTGTAAAAAGAGAAAAACTAGAAAGAGAGTGGAGGGCTATAGTCTCAGCGGGGCTCGTTTAATGCAAACCTGTAATTAGCACACCCTGCTGCTCAAACTCCTGTCTTGTCTACACCTAAAGAGGGTTATCACGGGGCGAAACCGCTAATATCACACAGCCTAGCTGTAAATTATACTCTCTCCCTTTCACGCATGTTTAATGTGAACAGCGGTACCTATATTCTGACAGTCTTTTAAAAGGCGCTTATGTTAATCGTTTTCATAGCAAACTGTAAATATGCTGATCATTTCAAGAGCATTTTACACTTGTTTTTTGCTGCTTATTTAAGTTGCATTTCCTCCACTGCAACTTCCTCTACTACTTTCCTAAAACTATTTATCGAAAGACATTTAAAGGTCATGTTGTTTTATTTGTGCATAGCTAATAGATACTAGATTAACTAGGATAAGATTAGATTAAGTAATAGATATTTAATAGATTGATCTATATTAATGTTAAAATATACAATAAAACACAAATTTTCATTACAAAACACTTAAATCTTAATTTTTTTGCTTATTTTTGTCTGGCCCAACTGTCCAGTCCTGTTACCCAGGTTACAGTAAAAAACATTTATGAATAAATATTTGTGTTTGATTTATGGAAAAAAATTGTTAAAAACTATCAATTGAAAAATTGAAAACTATAAATCGACAGTTGATTCTAGTAATAGCTTCTTTTATGCTAAATTTGCATCTGCTATCCATTATGCAGTTTTTTTTATTATTTAATTAATAACTTTTAACTAACAATTTTCCTCAAATTATAATCTTGCATATGTCCCAAGCCCATCAACTTACTCTGTTGATATAGGAACAATTAACAAACAAATATTTTAGTTTAATTTAACAATAAATATAAATAAAATATTAATAAATATAAATAACTATAAATCAACATTTGGTATAAGCTCAGCCTCATTTTGTCTAACGTTACTTTACCAAAGTTACCCAACCCCATTACCCATACATTCTTTTCCATATGCGCGCATATATATGTACAGCATTTATGTATATGAAAGATCATGCAATGTCAATTATTTATTTGCGGAAACATAATTAATATTCATGAGCTATGCGTTCGCCATTCCATCGCACGAGAAATGTTCCAGGCTTAATGCGTCCTCGGAGAGGGTTTGTGCTTGTATCTGTGTTGCTCATGTTGTGCACCTCTGCTCTACGGTTTTTACCCTCCTGGCCTGCGCTGCTGGAGCGGGCGACCCTCTGCCCCAGCTCACGGCTGAATGCTAGGATGATTGCTGCCGGAGTAGGGGGTAATAGAGGAAAACTTGCGGTTTCTCTCTCTTCCTCGCTGTGAGGGAGCTCGCCGGCTAGAACAATGGACCTATAGGAGCTCCGCATCTGTGATCAGGATGTTTCATATCTCACAGCGGGCGGCGGGGATGTGTGCTATATAGCATTCACATATACGGAAACACCAGCTGCACTTTCTGTACAGCAATATTCTCTCTTCAGCGCTCAATTTCCTTGCTTGCTCTTCTCATTTGTGTAAAATAGCAACAGAAATCTCCCTCCATGCTCTCCTATCTCCTGCCAAGTGTCCTCTGCCTGCTTCCCATGATCCTCTGCTGCCGTGTGACTCATCAGAAATCCTCACTTTATTACCTTCCCTGCACCATCAGCAACTTCGCAACAGTGAGGATGCAGTGCTTATTACATCTGGATGGACTGGAATTCAAAGAAATTGAACACAGATAATGCATTTGAGGAAATTAAGTGCCCCTGTCCGCAAAGATTGGCTGATTAAGTGCAATGAATATAAACCAAATACATATCTGTATAGGTAGCATACCTATCTATTTATCTATCTGCCTGTCTGTCTGTCTGTCTACAGAGTACCCAAAACTCTACTCAAGTAAAAATAAAAGTACTTATAGAAATATTTACTCAAATAAAAAAGTAAAAGTAACAGCCTGAATGATTACTTGAGTAAGAGTAAAAATCCGTCTATCCTTTTAGTTTATCCTATGACCCCAAGAGACTTGTAATATAATGCGCAAAAGTTGTATTTAACTTTTTCTGGACATTTTCTTTAAATAATTCATGCAGTGCGGACAGGATATTCTTCCAAAATGCATTGTTCCTGTTCTACAGAAGAAAGAAAGTGGCGAATGCTGACAGATGACGGCGAGTAAACGATTCCTTTCATCCTTAACAGCACCCCCACTCTGGATTTTTCGCAAGCTCATAAGGCCCTTGGGCAATATTTGATGCATTGAATAAAAAAAAGTTTGTTCTGATTTCTGTGTGTTGGTTGGCAATGAGAGCTGCCAGAGCATTTAACTGGCTAATTGAATGGCCCTGTGAAAGAGTACAGAAACTATATGGCAGTGTTATCTGAATCTATCACGGCTGCAAGGACACACCACGGCATCACCATCTACAATAGATCGTTTGTCGGCTCATGATTAAGTAGGCCAGTTTTCGAGTATTAAAGATGGCAGACAGGCCGGTCAGGGAGTGGGCTTGGGTTATTTGTATCGTTTGATAAGAGCAAAGTCTAAATTACTGAGAGATGGATGATTCTTCCCAAACACTCATGACTGAACGCTCAGTCAGACACGGAACTCTATAGAAACCACTGAATGTTACTAGAAACTGTATGTCTTTTTCCTACTTTGACAATCTGACATGGTCATCTCCTTTAAGTCTGATTCACAGCCCTTGGAATTCATCTGTTAATTCAGTGTCAGTTCACATGCGGCCATTAATCGCTCATGGTGACTCTGAATAGAATTTTTTTCTTTGTATCAAGTGAGCGTTTAGGTCTGCGTATCTGGTCCTGAGAGATTAGTTCTGTCTAGACAATTCTCTCATTATTTACTCACCCTCGTGTCGTTGCAAATCTTGCTTTCTTCTGTAGGACACAAAAGCAGGGCAGAATGTTTATATCTGCTCATTTCCATACCGTGAATGTGAGATGGATGTCATCAAAAACTCCAAAAATGAGAAAAAAACATAAGAAAAGTATCATAAAGGCAGTCCATACAAGTCGTCTACAGCCATACGATAACTTTGGTGTGAAACAGACTGATATTTAAGCGGTCATGCTCTACAGTGTGCCTTCAGATGAGCTTTTATGAATGTATTGTTATGCTTTTCGTCATTTTTTCTTTCAAGCTTGATAGTACTGGGATACATAATATATTGATACTTAAACAGTTATTGAATAATGACATCTGGCTGGATATATACTGGTCAATATTACATATATTTAATTTTATATTAATTTTAAAATTAAATATTTCATATCTTTATACTAATATATATATATATATATATTTTTTTTATGTTAAGCATTATAGTCACATTTAGCAGATAATAATATTTTAAATAAATGTACAAATAATGATATTTTATTTTATATTGGCTATTTAATTGTAAATGTTCATTTTTGAATACCTTTGCCATTATGCCTTTGCCATAGGTAAAACGTAAATCAGTGAAAATCTCCCTTCGTGTTCAACTGAAGAAAGAAATGCATGCAGGTTTGAAACAACATGAGGGTGAGTAAATGACAACTTTTACATTTTTAGTGAGAAACTAATCCTAGCTTGATGAAAAATTGGATTTGGTTCCAGGGAAAATACAATGTGTGTGTGAGAGACGTTCTCAACTTACTGTTCAGTATTCTGTGCTAAGGACACTTGGAGGAAAGCCCTGACAAGAGCAGCTGCCTTTCCATTAGCGCACTACAGCTGGTGATGTGGCCGGTGAAAGCACCATGCTCTGCCTGCTTCATCCTCAATTACTCTAGCGTGGTAAAAGTCTCAGACCGGGAGAACTGATCGATACCACATCTAACCTTCCCAAACCACGCTCGCTCTCGTTATCTCCCAAGGCTTGAGGCAGCTAGTGGCCATTGTTTCCATTACAAGTGTGTGTGTGTTTTCAGAGGTGGGCCTTCAGTAATGGTCGGGGAGGAAAGGAGCGGATTTTGTGTGAAAAGGGCAGAGTGTTATTTTGAGAAGATGTGCAGGCTGGTTTCCAGCCCTAAATCTGTCCGTTGGATGGATGTGAGGCAGAGGTAGAGGAGCAGAGTGCGGCGCTGTCACACGTCCTCGGCCTTGGACCAGAATCACAACCGACAGGTGAAAAATTGTTACTTTAAGAGATCCATCAGCATATGCTGCGTAAGGGCTATAGAGGCCGAGGAGTTCGAGGATGGCTGGAGGTTAAGGGTACGAGGGCCCTTCTGTTGAATTTTGCTTCTTATTAGGCTATTCCCTGTTCGCTAACAAGACTTACCTGGTCCACCAGTTCGAGTCAGAATACTTCTTAAAGGTGCTGTATGTAAGTTTTTGACTCTTCTATAGTCAAAAAATAACAATATGTTTGAAGATATCTAGGAACCATGTTACGTTTACACAGTTGTTTCTCTGAAAAATAATACTGTAGCCAGTAATTCTACTCGGAAATATCCATTTCAACCTATGCATTTCTGTTAGTTAAGTGTTAATGTTGCTACACAGCAAAAAAAAAAGAAAGAAAGAAAGAAAAAGTGTATTTATCAAAACATAATAATAATAACAGAAAATTCAAATATTAACTTTTTTTGTAGTGTGTTTTTTGGGTCTGTCCATAGTCTGTTTATAAATAAGGTGTGTGTGTGTGTGTGTGTGTGTGTGTGTGTGTGTGTGTGTGTGTGTGTGTGTGTGTTAGAGAGAGACAGACACTTTGGTCTACATTTGGTCTATATTAGTATCATATTAGTATTCATATTCATTATAAATAAATAAAAAACATGACAGATTTAAACAACTAAATACATATTCCAGATTTTTTGCCTTTTTTATATATGTCATATCTTGTATCTCTCCATTTTTATTGTACTAAAAGCTTATGTCAAACGTTTTTCATTAACAACATAATTATAACACTACCCTCTCAAGTCGCATCTGTCACTTAAATATGCTGCAACAAAAAAGCCTTTGGTTTTAACAAAGCTTAAAAAAAGCCACTGATATTTGTCTTTAAACATATTAATCATATGTTTCAAAAAACCTTTCATAATTTTACGTGTAAAACTGGCAGAATAAAAACTTCTTCAAATAAACACCAGACGCATTCTTGACCCATGCACTTGGTGGGAATCCCTGATGCGATTGGTCACTTCATTGCCTTACATCTGTATTATTCAGGGCCCCTGTCCTCTCTGTCTTCTTCATAGGACATATATGACCCTACTGACAGGGGTACAAAGGACCTCAGCCGAGTTAGACCACAAAGTGGACTCTCTCCAGTGGCCCAGAGGGTATAAATCTTTAATCACATCCCTCCATGCCTTTCCATGACAGACCAGAGGGCTCAGCCCGTCCCTGCATTATTCACAAGGACCCACAGAGCACTACCCTCATCCTGCATAAAACAAAGCAGCTTTACATAAAACGTCCCCTCTCTGTCTCACCTCTGGACTCTTTTTCCAAAATCGAGGGACATATTCAGACACCTGCTTATGTGGACCCTGTGTGCTGAACGTGAGCTGCATTCGTACAACTCCAGGAATGAGTGATTGGGTTATTCTTTGGAAAAGTGCTAAGCTAGGATCAGCGATATTTGCTATTTTAAAGCGATTTTGCTAATTGTATCTGTCATTGATAAAAACCTACAAGTACTCTTTTTAAGAGAGTGTTTTTGGTTACTTTGACAGTTTAGCTAAAGCAAGGTTTATGTTAAAGTATGTTAGCCACCATTTCTCCTAGCAGTTCTGTATGGGCAAGCATCAGCATCTTAGCTAATGAGGTGATGGAGTCGCAGAGGACATCATTACAAACATATCAATGTTAACAGCTAACTGCCGATCAATACGTTTATGGGCTGTCTATTGAGGGTCTGAGGAAGACTCTCTCCAGGGTTGATGGTTTCATGGCTCTCTAAGGGAAACATGTGCTGCTAGTTTTCTGTTAGCTGGACTAAACCGACCACGGCTCTAACAGAGCACAGCTTAGCACTTCACTGAAAACCTCAATGGGGTTAAATTAATTTTTGTGATTGTTTGTTCTAAAATCCTTTTTTAAAAAAACGTTTCGCTTCAACAATATTTGATTGAAGTTCTTAAAGCGATAGTTCACCCACCCTTGCATTGTTCCAAACCTGTAAGAGCTTTGTTCATCTTCAGAACACAAATTAATATATTTTTTAAGAAATCCGGGAGCTTTCTGACCCTCCAAGGACAACAACACAGCTACTACATTTAAGGGACTACAAAAGTTAGTAAGGACATTGTTAAAATAGATGGACTATTTTAACAATGTCCTTACTAACTTTTGTAGTTGCTTACTAACCACTGACATCAGTGGTTTAACCTTAATTTTACGAAGATACAAAAATACTTTTTTTTGCAAAGAAAACAAAAATAATGACTTTCTTCAACAATTGATTCTCTTCCGTTGAAGTTTCAAGAACGGAGTCGAAGGATGATATAACTTCATCTTTAAGTGTTTAAAAAGAAGCTTAGATTAAAACTTTATTAAAGCAGAGGCTGTTCTTTGTTTTGACATATTGCATGTTCAGATATCCATACAACACATGCAGGCAGTGGCTGGCAACGTTTTATTTTTAAAAACAGACGCAGAAAAAGTTAATAAGATTAAATGACCTTAAAACACTTTTACCACAGTGCATGGTTTGAAAACTATACTTTTTGACATTTATAGCGTTACATAACCAACGTTTTATAAGTGCGACTTTTCTGATGTGGTAAACTTGCTCAGTAGCTTACCCCATACAGCATTGCGCTCTCATGAAACGCTACAGATAAAAGAGCTCAAACACTAGAAGCAAGTTAAAATGACATGGTTACTTCAGTAAATGCATTTTTATCTCACATGTTAACCTATCCATTAGGTTCACGGTAAGTTACAGTATTAAGCATTTACTTTTTAACGCCACTGAACGCACATTTTATTTCTGATTTGCCACAACACATAAAACACTTAACATACTAAAATGTTGCACGGTTTATATTTATCTGTTTTGGACAAAACTGACCATGTTTTTGGTGCCACTAAAAATGTAATAATATAAATAAGCTGAAATGCAAACTGTGCTGAATAGCAGTATAGCATTGCTTAGGTCAGATTCAGAAATTTGCTAAATGATGGCACTGCAGTGTACTTTAGCACCGGTACACTGCACGACTGGTTAAGACACAGCTAGGCAGTTCTGACCTGGTTTTTCCAGCAAGGAGACCAAAGCGGCAGGGCAGAGAGGTATATACATGTGCTGCATTTGTTGGGTTGTAACGAGGACAGTGGTATTTTCTTAGAGATTATTTCAAGGTTTATCGCTACAAGAGCTCTGTATTGTGCAGGAGATTATATCAGAGGCTGAATATGTACGTATGTGCGTTTGCGTGCTCTGCACCGTGTTGTAGCTGATTGCTATGCCATGTAAGTGAATAAGGACATGTCTAAGGTTATGCTGTTACAAGACACATTGACACACTATCGATCAGGCTTTTAACAAAGTGATAGAACGGATGCCTGGAAGCATTGTTGCTGCTTCTCTCTCTCTCTCTCTCTCTCACCACCTCTCTTTTACTTTCTCATTCGTTTTATCTTGCTTTTGCCTTTATCCGTGGAAAGTAATTAACTCCACTGTATCTGCAATGTGTGTGTGTGTGTGTGTGTGTGTGTGTGTGTGTGTGTGTGTGTTTTAGTGGTGCTCAGATCCTCTCATGATTTTTGCTTAATCTTAAGGGGCTTGGTAATCTAGAGCAGTCATTGCCAGAAATATTTACTCACACAAATAAGAAAAGAGCCTAAAATCGAAGAACAGAAACATGAGAAAAGAACTGGAAACATGCAGGTTCCTCCATTTATCTTCTAGCTTGAGACCACTAGTGAAAATACATTCTGTTACTTTTTTATCTTTTTAGATGCGTGTGTGTGTGTGTGTCTATATGCATACTACTGTTCAAAGGTTTGAGGTCAGCAATTCCTTTTTTTTAATTTTGTTTAAGAAACTCGTTTTTTAAAGCAAGGACACATAATTAAAGGTATTGATAATGTTACAAAAATCTCTTTCAAATAAATATTCCTTTCATCAAATAAATCTGAAAACAAATTACCACAGTTTCCACAAAAATAATGTGATGGTTTGTAATCACAGGAATAAGCTACATTTTAAATTGTAATAATATTTCACAGCATTAGTTTTTAATTTATTTTTTTAATCAGATAAATGCAGCCTATTTAAAGAAACTTTCCAAAAAACATTCAAAAAAATTGTAAAGACCCTAAACATGCATATTTGTCATTTCAATCCTTTACTTTCAACATGGTCCCGGACTTTTGGACCCCACTGCAAGTCCTGAGTGCTTTTTATCAACAAGAAAAGTGTGAGTGTAAAGGCTCCTGCCCTGAATTATGTTTTGAACATCTGCATGGTATAATAGTGTAGTCTCTCAGATGAATTTCTGTTGACATTTCTGTGCTTTAAATGTGTTGTGTTATCTAGGTTGAGCACAGCTGTTGATATGAGACTCACCTCTTACTCTCACCACACCAGAATAAAAGCCAGAGCCAAACAGAGGCACTATGGGAAATGATGGCCTCTCGTAGTCACCGATACACAAAACACACACACACACACACACACACACACACACACACAGTCTGCTCTTTTGCTCTTCTGCTGCAAACTCTTCAACACCTCAGAAAAGTGTTTTTATGCTTCAAGGCACACCTGTCTGGTGAGGGTTTTTTTTTTTTATTATTAAATTAAAGGCTCAACAAATTACCAAATTTCTAGGCTTAAAAAATACTTAAATCTCATTTAATTATTTATATTGTTTATTATATATATTTTTTCCTTTTGCATTGTCATATCAGTGGTTCTCAGTTGAAACAACTAATTAACAGTCAGCAAGTAGGAAGTTTTTCGGTTTCTTTAAACAAGTCTTACTAACAATTTCCAAACAGGTTTCCCGAACAAAAAATGACACACCTAATCTTTATAACCTATTCTTGCATTATCAGTATAATTACGAAGCACAGAAGGAAACCAACACACTTCGTATGTCAGCCTATGGCATATAGCAAGGCAGTTTTGCCATAATAAGAAAAGGCCAGTATGCTAAAACATTTCAAAGTGGATAAAGAATATCTTGGAGAGTTTCCATGCAGATACGGGTACTGTAAATACGTATTCGCCCGGTGATTTGGCAGCTCACATGACCATCTGTCTCCTCGGAGCGGGGTGAGAAGGGCGAGCTGGCGCACAACTGGCCCTGACAACCGCCAAATCACCTGTCCGTAACTGGAAATAAATTATGCTATATATCTTGCTTAAGATCACGGGCGAAATGTCATATATGACGTCTATCCTTCCTCGACGGAAAGGCCACAAGCGGGAGACATTATCATACACTCGGTCAGCTCATCAGCTCAATATAAATGGTCTTTTAAGCAAATTCACATGAACGTCGATTTATTACTGAAGCCTAAATCACGCACAATATTCACCTTACAGGTTTCTTTGAGGATATAAGGAAATAAGGATTTCATTGTAGACACCTTTAGATCAGTGTATTAGTTTACATCTACAGTGCTCCATGTTTATCACATATTAAATCTATTCATATTATACTCAATTTGTTTCGTGGTTTTTCCGCATAAGCATGTCACAGCCTATCCGTCATGAAATTTAATGAATATAACAATTACGGATAAAGACTGATTAGATGTACAACGATTAACGTCAGCAACAGAAAAATGGGAAATCTATTTTCTACTCATTACATAAGCATATTTTTTTTAAATCTGAACAATCGGTGAGTGGAACATTCTTTTTTTCCATTTCTATCTATCTATCTTTTTATCACCAGCTGAAAAACCTCTGTTATGACTAATTTAATTAGAGGTCAACAATTTTTCATCACCAGCTGAGAACCACTGATGTAGCTGTGAACAACTACGGATTTATAGTCGCTGACATGATGAGACGTAAACTAAATTAAATTTACACATTTCTCTCGATACTGACTAAAGCTCACTGAAACATTTCGAAACTGTTAATAGCTTTGGAAATTATTTGTAATCTGCTACTTTCAGACTGGCTTAATATAAGTCCATAGATATCAGAACTTTAAAAGTCCTACTGCGCCTGAAGCTTTGCGCCTAAACATGGTAAATCAAAGATCATTAATTTTTTACTTGTTCTGGTCAATAATTTAGTCCATAGAAATGTGAATCATTTGCGTTTCATCTGGTTTTTAGCGTAGGATTAAAACTCTAAAGAGACGTCTTAATCTTAGACTACACAATGAGAAGGATGGAGTGGAGGGTTAAATGGTTAAATGAGGTTCTGCCGGCACTAATCTCTCAAAATGGTCTCCTTAAAACAATAATGTTTTATAGTCGCTCCCAATCCTGCAATAAACCAATTATAAGGGAACACAGAGTAAACAAACACGGAGGAAGCACACGCTTCTGAAATCTTGAAATAAATTTACATCATAATTACAATTCAGAAGACTGAGTCATTTTCAAGAGACCTTAAAACACGTAAAAGGATTAAAATAGAGAAAAAAATCTTTTATTTCTTATAAAATGTTCTCAAAGACTGACTGTTAAACCTCCATTTAGTACTGTAGTCTCTAGGCCAATATCTATTTTGCTAGCCATAGTCATTCCTCCCACCGGCAGAAAGATATGCGTCACTGGATGATCGATCGTATTTAATAATAACTATTACTGCCAAGACGCTACCAAATGTTTTGCTGAGCCAGAATTAGAGACGGAGGAGGAACTTGTAAAGGAAAGATCTGCATGTTGACTCCATCAAGGAAATAATATTTTACATCAGTCATGATCTGAGCAGAGATCACGGTCATTTTAAAGGATCGCTTGGTGCTTCCTGTTTTTTTTTTTTCTTTTTATTCTTGCATTTAGCGAGTTCAAGACTTTAATACCAGCAGCTTAGTCATGATGCTTTCGTAAGTTGACTGACCTCTGTGAACACACTGAAAACAGTATCAAGCTACACACACACACACACAGCACAGATTACTGGAAGAAATCCCTGTGGTCAGTAAGTATATAGCATGTAAATCTACTGTCAGCACACAGCTGTCTCTGCGCTGTCACAGTCCAATTACTGACCTATTCAAAATCTGTTTCCTCGCTCCCTTTATATCTCTCATATAAACACGTGCCAAAAACTCCTTCACTTAAAAAGGATTGGCGATGTGCTCTCTCTGCTGATCTTTCTTTCTTTCTTTCAATTTCGCCCTTTTCTCTCTGTTTCACTCCCTCTTGTTGTTGACCTTGAATGAACAAATAGAAAGGTCATCTGTCATTAGTTCTGGTTTACTGCTTATACAATAGCAGTTGGATGTAGAATAGTGGGTGAAAAAATGTCCAACATATTATTTCACTAAACTAAAATTAACATTTAATTTAATTTAATTTAATTTAATTTAATTTAATTTTATTTTAATTTTTTATTTAACAATGTATGGCTTTATTTTTCCTTATTTAAATTCACTTTTATTTAATAGTATAATGCAAAATGAACATCTCATTTAAAATGATCATCTCTGGTTTCAATTATTATTATATTTAATAATTCATTAATATGAATATAATACTTTATTTTTACTACATTTTAATTACATTTTGCATTATAACTTGTATCTTACAAATGTACTTTGGGTTTGCATTCATGTTCAGTAAATAGTAATAATAATACATCCTTCCTAAAATAAGGGAAGATTAAAAATAAGGGTAGGATAAAACCACATGTGATTAATTATCATGAAAATAACGTAAATCCACTTACCATTAAAATTACAATGTTGTGTACTTGCAAAGTTTTAATTCATTTTAAACAAATAAAGCAATTAAAGCAATAATCGTAATAATTTAGAATGATCATCTTTGAAATACAAAAATCAGTTTTTTGGCAAATTAGGATTCACGGTTGATATGCTTCTAGTTTATTTGTCACACTGTAAATGGAAGGTCAAGTGGAGTCAGCTGCATTGTGGGATAAAGTATCTGCTGCAAACTGCACATTTTAGCAAATGTAGGTCATTGTCTGCGTATTCTATTCATACAGAAAATTCCCATAGCTTCTGTGCACACTATATAGAAACATATGGATACGCTGCTCCAAACATAACCAAGCTCCAAGAAAATATACAAACTGCTTTACAACACTAAATGATTTGAACTCATGTTCAGCTCAACAATAAAGCTCCAGATGAGCACAGCTGAGCATGTAAACCTTGCACAGCCTCACGGCTCTAGAGGCAGATGTAGAGTTAATGCAGTCCATTATGTAAGCAATGGCTCTGACGCCAACGGTGTATTGCTTTATGCTGTTAAAATACACACACAGTGCTGGAGTTACAGACACGGGGGAGTATTTCCATGGAAGATCTATCTTTAGTCTTGTAAAACCGAATCTATGGAGTAACAGACTTACTAAAGCTTCGGTTGAGGCTTTCATCATTGCTTTTAGTTACCAAGCTTGAGTTACATCAGTTTCATCTTCTAAAAAGATTGCTTTTCTGCTATAAGGCTACATTAAAAATCTCAGAAAAGATTATGAAAACCTATTAATAATGAATCATAAACACTAAAGAAACCTGTCTTAGTCACAGCTCACCTCAAAATCAAACCAGCATATATTATATGATATATAAAATATTTGCATAAATATAGAACGTTTTTTAGGACCACTGAGATGTAATTTGACGTAAATGATTTTGATGAGTCCAAGCATTTTATTTATTTATTTTCCTTCTTCATATTCTCAGTGTTGATTCTCATTAGTGTAATGCAGCACTTTTTTATTTGAAAATGTTGAATATTCATAAAATCATTCATTTATAGTCATTTAATATACAGTAATTAATTTATAGCATTTTATATCAGAAATGTGCATAAAATAAAAGCAATAAAACAAACATTACTAAAATGTAGTAGAATAAAATTTAAAGATTATTAATTTTGCAATCTAGTCATGTCAATCGTGTTATTATTTTAAATAACATGTCTTGATGCAAAATTATTACATTAAATAATTTAATTATTTATTTATTTGATATTATATTTTATTTTTTTAAATATGATTTGGACATGTTTAATATGACAAGTTTAATATATCGTTAAAAAAGAGCAAACAGGGTTGATGCAAATTTCATGTTTTTAAACACACTTTGAAGACATTTATAGCAGATGGATGCAGAGAAAGTGTGAAGATTTAGCTGTTGAGTATTTCAGCCTAAGATTCCCAATCATTCTGGCAATCAAAACATGCTTTAATAATTCAGCAGGAACAGAGAGAGAGAGAGGAAAGGGGCGAGAGACACACAGAGGCTGCGGACAACGCTATGACAAAAACTCAGGAAAGAGAAGAAAGCTGGAGTTCGCAGTGCAAAGCACTACAAACAAGTCAAACCTGATCGATAGCACAAACGTCTCAATCAATAAACAAGTCCTCATTAAAAAACACTGAATAAAACACCCAATGCATTAATAACAAAGCAGCAGACTAATGTCAATAATGGAATTTAGATACTACAAAAGCGCAAAATCAATGAAATGCCATGTTGTTTAATGCTTGTTCTCAACCTCTCTGTTTATATAGTCTGAGCAATGAAATACTGCGCAGTGAACCCCCTGCCACTGCAAACACCAGTGTGTATGAATATCGTCTGAAACATGCTCAATCCCATATTTTGTGTTTGGTGCGTCAGCCAACCATGGTGATGATGGTGGAGTGGTCATTAAAGGGCTATAAAGTTACGCTGACAGCTAAGGAAGGGCAGGCAAAGCCATGGGAATCGATAGCCAAGGTCAGAGAGTGTTTGAGAGGACACACGGTCTCCTGGGTCCCCTTAACCATCTCTCATTTCCACAGCGGCGCAGGCAACACAAGTTCTGTATCAGCTGGTATTAGTTTTTTTTTTTTCTTTCTCATAAATTTTATTACTAAATAATTAAAGGTTTATTTTATCCATAGAGAGCTTAACAAGGTCATATTGTTCTGCTGTGCCCATCAGAGTTACTTTTATATAAAAACCAAGAAACAGCAAGAGTGTTAGCACACCTATAGGCCTTTACATGGCCTGAGGGAACTTTTATTTGCTTCTGTAATGCTTCTTTCACTAGCTAGTGAAAACTCGCAAGTTTTTTTCATGATTACATTGGGAATAAAGCCTTAAAATCTCAATTTGACAACAATCTGTGCCCTAACTCTGGTTTTGTTGCCTCATTCTGTAATGTCAAGCAGTTAGCGCCTGTTATAGCTGCTAGCATATTTAGTTATTTCACGATTACATTGGGAATAAGTCTCAAAATCTCACTTTGACAACAATTTGTGCCCTAACTGTGGTTTTGTAACCTTAATGTCAAGCAGTTATGTCAAGCAGTTAGCGCCGCTAGCATATTAAGTTATTTCACAATTACATTGGGAATAAGTCTATCTCACTTTAAAAACAATCAGTGCCCTAACAGTGGTTTTGTTCCCTTTTTCTGTAATGTCAAGTAGTTAGCGTCTTTTAGCGTAGCATGGCTCACTGTTTTACATTCTGTTTCTGGTCGTTTTAAAACATAAAAGAGAGCAGATAGAAAAAAAGATGGGAAACAACCTGCTGCTAGACGCTGTTTAAACTAGCCTTGCGCATGGTAGTTTGATGGCCTTAGCTGGTTATAAATGTTTTAACTAGACTCCAATCCTGTTTAAAATTGTATTTAGGTAAAAAAAAACAGGCAAAACAAACCAGTCTAAGTAAGATATGATTGCCTGGTTTCATGGTTTTAGATGGATTTCCAACAAGTGAAACCACACCAGCTAAAACCATATGAGCTACTAGGTTTTAACATGGCTAGTTATAAGATTAAACAAAAATTAGCCATGGATTTATTACAGTAAGTGTAGTAACTATGATTTTGGTATTGATTACCATTGGTATAACCACAGATTTACTACAAATACCATGGTTAATGTATGTAAAAAAACATGGATAATTTGAAGTTACCATTTTTTAGCTAAAGTATGTAAATGATTTATATAAATTATAATTTTTTATTAATTTAGTTTAATTCAATTTGTGGTTAATTTTCATCAGGGAAGTCCTGTTGTGCCTTCCAGAAACACACTGTAGCATATATGGTACAGTCCTACAACACAACCTGAATCTATGTAGACATGTCTGAGTTTAGTTAACAGCCGTTTTTTTTTTCTTTCTAGCACCTGCAGAGGCCAGATTCCACTGAATCCCCAGGTCTCAGAGGAGTAGGGAAAAAGCGGCAATCTCTTGAACAATCCCTCTCTCTCCCTCTTTCCATATGTTTCTGTTTGAAGTATGACCCCGTTTCTGTTTTTCCTCACTATTTCCACGGAAAGGTTTTAAGTTTTAGCGAATTTGTGGCTAATTTATTTGCATTTTGTAAATTTTACATTACGCAAAAGATTAGGGGTGCTTTGTTTTTTGTTTTTCTGGGGGGTTTTTGCGCAAATTACTTCATAGCAATAATGTAGCAATGCACTTTTAGACCAAGTTACTTTTCTGTTGGTCAAGTAAACAACATACGAACAGCAAACAATAGTTTTGAAGGGAACTTTTTTTTTTTTTACTCAATATCTGGGATCACCCACAAGATCACCATGTAAATGTGGAATTCAACGCTGATATTTTTATTCATACGACAGACATGTTACTATCCCATGAGGCCACGGGACGGGAATAAATGCCAGTAAAGCTACGCTGCTGATATTGGTAGATCAAATGACAATGACAACATGGTAAATGTAGTATGCTTGGATTACATTCATACGATACACTATACACATTGAGTGTATGCAGACTTTATGCAGACTGTAGCGATTCACTGAACGAACTGATTCAAAGGAATTCACTGGAATGATTCAAATCCCCCACCACTACGGTCTCTATCATACTAAGCATTGTTGCACACCCACAGCATCTCTCATTCTGGAGATCACTGTTGTTACATCTATCTAGTTCGGA
Organism: Puntigrus tetrazona; assembly: GCF_018831695.1. NCBI lineage: Eukaryota > Metazoa > Chordata > Actinopteri > Cypriniformes > Cyprinidae > Puntigrus > Puntigrus tetrazona. The sequence goes on along the minus strand of NC_056708.1, from coordinate 13,838,197 downwards.
ATTGCATGTTTCTGGTTTGGCATTTGCACCAGCCGTCCCCAAGGCCTTCCCAGCAGCCTCTGCCTCACTTTCCCCTAAGGAGCGGTGTCGCAGTGACATGCAATAAGTCATAAACACACACACACACACACTTGTGTAAATGTACACATCCAACCACCTCATTGTTCTTGCTATCTAAGACAAAGCTTAACATCTTTATCTACAGGGAAGGCACTGCTCTCCGCTCTCACTCTATCTCTGTATCCCATTTATAAACATCAGCTCCTGGTAGATTCTATCTGTTAGTGAGTACCCCTTCAGATGGACTAATCTAGGTGCTGCGGTATCAATTTCCACCAGCCTGTTTGGCAACACACAAAATGTGCTCACTAGTACAATGATCACATCAGTTGGCTGCAAACACAGTAACCTGTTTAATATTCAGCAGAAATTAGTTGCCAAACCTTGTATTTTGTTTGGTATTTGCATCACTTAAGAGAATGTGTGCAACCCATCAGGGTCAAACCTCAAGGTCACCTTGTTCAAACTTTGAGATGTTATTAAAAATAGATTACTTACAAGGTTTGGCAAATTTACTCTCACTTATGTTCAGAAAAACTGTACATATGGAAGCTAGTTTCTGCCTTGGAGGAAAAAAAGAAGCGTATATCTCACAATTATGACTCTATTTCTCGTGTTTGGGACTTTATATCTCCCAACTGTAACTTTATATTTTACAATTCTGACCTTACAGCTCACTGTGTGACTTTATATATCACAATAATAGTATATTATATACAATAGTGTATTTCTCACTGTTCATGTATTTCAAGCTTCCACAAACTTTCCCTTTGTTTTGTTTTTTTACTATACATTACTTTCTTTGTTTGAAGATAAGAATGATTACAAAAACAATTACCATATAAAAGTATTAGGTTACCTAAAACTATTTTGTTAAATAAAATATTACATGACAGAGAAGTGAACAAACATTTGAATGCTACATTGGCGACTAAATTGAATAAGTTGAAGCTGAACTATTGAAAGTACCAACCAATGTAAAAAAGCTAAAGAAAACTTTAACTAAAATTAAACTGATAACTAAAAATATACAAAATAAATGGGAATATAAAAATATAGTGATAATAGCTAATATATAACAATTCAAAAATAAGGTAACATAAAAAAGTGACTCGCATGCTGTGTGCGGAAAAGCTCTTTGTCCAGACACACTGCACCACATTAGACTTTAGACTTAAATTTCAGTGATAACAGAATTGTGATTATTTACAATACCTTTAATATCATCAGAAAAGTCCATTTACAGCTTTCATTATTTGAGTAAACATAGTGCTTTGGTATTTGTGTTGAGTTGGACAAACTGGAGTTTATTCCTTTCTTTCTCTTTCTCGTTCTCTCCTTCTCTGTCCTGGCTCGTATTCCTCTACAAAGGATGCTCTTCAAACCAACAGAGCAAAGCCTGAAATGGCTGATACCTGTTTACTTAACAACACTTACACTCCTCCTGCCTTCCTTCTCTGCAGAGGTTTTGCTCTGTGAGCCTCTCTTTGACAGCCTAACGCAACGGGGAAGAAAACATAAAACAGCATGAAATTTCACACAAAATGATAACTCCGAGCTAAAAGTATAAACAAGGATTTTTCACTGTTTTCATCTGGAAAGTAAATAAAGAGTTTTAAGAGCAGGGGTATAACAGCAAATCATTTTAAAGATTCGTTTAAAGGCGAGTTTAAACATGGTACACGTGTATGCACTGTATCTTAAAATGCGCTTTTTATATAAAAGCACTGTTACATACATCTAAAGGAGGTAAACATGCAATCTGGCATCCTTCGTGTAAAGTCCAAAATCCTTAAAGACGTCAAATCTGTCAGACAGTGCCAATATCAGAGTTAAAGGAATGTTAAAAAATGTTTTATGTTATGTATATTTTTTTTTTCCAGTGTCGGTAAACCACCATAATGCGCTATACGTCTTTGTGTGCAGGTTAAGAAGTATCACAGTCAGATACATCATTATCATTGGGCTGTCAGGTCAGATCCTCCGGCTGAGCACCAGCTCTGGCACCAGCACTAGCGCCTGCCCGAGGCTCCGCTGGGGAAAAGCACCCTGAACACTACCTGACAGGCTGCCCGGCCTAAGGCAGGAAGGTAACGCGTGCCCTAAAATACAGGTTGAAAATAAGCAGGCAGTTCTATAAACTCTGCATGCTTTGCCGTGCTTAGCCTTCTCTGTTAGCTCGGTGTCGGTCCGCATCAGGAAAGACCTGACAAGACAAGAGAGAAAGAGGGAAAAGAGGAAAAGATGCCACAGAAATGGACAGTCCTTTCCTCGTCTTGTCTCCCAAAATAAAACACGGCCAACACTCAAAGCGACCGCTGACATGTTAGCCGCCGAAGAACGTCCTCTCGCATTATCACCACAAGCTCATTTTCTGTGGAGTCCGAGATGCGTTTGAACACATCTTTACGTCATGTCTCAAGGAAAGTGAAGGCTGCCATGTCGAATCAGAGATTTGGATGGCTCCTGTCAAACGCTCTTGATGTTCAAGGTGTGTATTTTCTCCTGCCTTCAGCTGAGATACAAACGTCTGGGAGGAAGAGAGGGGTAAAACACACGCGCCAGACCCGACGTCCTTGTTCTGTCTTTTAACAGACTGTGATAATGAGCGCTCAATTTTTAAACTGTCGGGATCAAGGCGAAGCTCTCATCTTTTCTGAATGCAGTAAATCATTTAAGAACCTCATGGACAAAGTATTCACTTCAGATGGTGCGGTTCAAATGAGCACATTCTGTATTTTAACTCACCTTCATTAAAGCAACTGGGAAGATTTCAGAGCGGGCAAAATGGTCCAGCGATGTTCATTATGGAAGTTTGCGACTATTATCATGCGAGGTACTGCCAGACCAGGGTTGAAGCGGCTGAATCCTTTCAGGGTTATTTTAGCATTATTGCAATATTTTATATTACAGTAGAATTCAGCTTTCATTTTTATATATAAATACATGAAATATTTAGATATAAAATATTTCCGTTTATCTTTATTCCTTTTTTAGTCTCACTAATTCGATAGCTGTATTTTCCAGAAAAAGAAAATATATATTTTTAAATATTTATAAATAATGATATATACCGTAACATATCATATAACAAAAAATAACATTACAGACACTAAAAACATCCGTTTTAGTTACTCCACGACAAAACCCTCTAAATTTAATGATATTCAAAACAGAACAAGAATGACAAATGCAAGTATAAAACAGGCATAAATTATAGCGGCATTCATTATAAACAAGATTTAATTTAAACGCCAAGCCTAAACAAACTCATTTATAGTGAAACTACATTATTTATAGAGTGAGAAATGCTCTATACGCATAAACTCACATACCTCGCTCATTCACCGCACTTGACATTAACCGCAATATATAAGTTCATAAAAAAATCGGCCTGTTTTTCGGAAAATACAGTACTTTATTGCTTTATACTTTATTACTAATATTTAGATTCTGTTTTTTTAAAGATTTATTTGAATTAATATCTTTGACCGCGAAAATATTGTTCTACGACCCTAATTGTCCCAATAAAATGTGTTATATATTATATATCAGCTGACATACACTTCTGTGTTTACAGCTGCAGTTGCACTTGTAACAAAAACAAGGATATTCTTAAGAGAGATAACCTCAAGACCTTTGTAGTCCCTTAGTGGAAAAAACACTACAGTCAGAGTCAGAGTTTGGCTGGTTAACTAGTGGATAAATTCTTACTTGGTGAGCGCTGAACATCACAAACGTTTTATATTTTTGGTTTTCAGGGATCACATCCAGGGGGTCCTGCGCAGGCTGAGCAAGTGTCGGAGGTGAACGGGAACGGTAACAGACAGCTTTCTCCAGGTATTACAGACCGCCTTGTTTTGACCTTTACGTCTTTTATGTCAAGTAAGGTCCCTGGAAGTTGTAGGCATTTGACAAACAGCCGGATCATTTTCTGCCTTCACCCCCGGCTCACTTGGTTCCAAGTTAATAAAATGGAAATCTTATGCAGGAAGTACTTTTCTCCGCTGTACAAACAGCATTCAGCGGTCAGGGAGACAGCTAGCTGACAAGCACAAACAGAACCCAGCGTCATGCCTCCCCGTTTGCAGAGTGAGCTCACGTCACAGATGACCTTTCGCCGTACGGTTCGCCTCTTCTCCCGTTAATACATCATTAATCTCTCAATAGGCGGTGACACGACAGACCTCTGCCGAAAGATTATTGTTTGCTTTTTCTCTCGTTGACTCCTAATTATCATCAGCTAATGACCGCGCCTTCCTACCCTTCAGATTTAATTAACACTCCAAAGAGAAAGAGAGGGCCAAATGTTTGCTGAGAGTTTGGGTTAATCATCTGTATGACACAGTAAAGGGGTCAGACTTGGCCGGGATCTATTTTTATGATTCTAGAAATGCTAAATATGAGCGTACTGTGGTGATTACCCAGCAACGAGGTGAACGGCGATGAATAAAAACATTTTTAAGAAGATGTGACATATATACAAATGGGTTCATGGCTTTGCCCTTTTCTGAACAACATTTCTATGACTCAGAGAGTAATGTTAGAAAAACAGTGCGTTTACCCATATAATTGTGCAATTAGGCCTGTTTTACGCAAACTGCGCCTGCGCTTTGTATTTTGAAGAAAATGTAATGAAAATGAAGTTGTGGCGTGGGTAAGGGCGATTCTCAAGGCTTTGATTTAATTGATATAATAAAATCAAATATATTTAATTGATACATGTGCAACGTTTTATTAATGATGTTATTACATTATATATTATAATTTTACAGTTTAAGTGTTTTATACCATGATCTCTAATTATTATTTGTCTTAAATACAATTTTGTGATAAAAAAGTGTAGTTCAACTGTGATATTTATATATATATATATATATATATATATATATATATATATATATATATATATATATATATATATATATATATATATATATATATATATATTCAAACTATATTTTACATTTATAACATTTATTTTTATTTAAAATTTTTGCATTTAGTTTCATGCAATAAACTGTAAAAATATACAGTATATTTTTTACATGATTTCCAGTTATTTATATTTACAATTTCTAGTATTTGTAAATGCTTGTAAATTTTTATTTTAATGCTGTAATTAGCAATTCCTTTATTTTTTTTCTTTGAAAGAGATTTGTAACGAGGCTGCTTTAATTTAAGTTTCTTAAGGGTCAGGATCAAGTTCTCTGCACCTCCTGCGCTCCATCAAGCCACTCCCATAATATCTATCAGCACTTAATGCACAGCTCAGATTAACTATAGCATGTGTGTAAGATTCCAACACAGTTGTAAAGTAATTGTTTTATCATGAATAAATATTTCAGTGAGTAAACCCGCTGTGTCTATAGTATTATAGATTACACAACGTTATTATATTATTTTTCAAAGAATTTACTCTCCCTGGATCAGTAGGATACTCTTGTAATAAAACAGCGGTGCCTGGGATAGATTTGAAACATCAATTCTGCTTAAAAAGATGCAATCGTATCCTGTGCGCATGAAATAAGCCTGCTCCAGAGCAGATTTAAGCTAATGGACTTGTTGCTATGACAGCCAGTCGGGGATGAGCTTCGAAGAACCAAACAATCCAAGATCAGGCTAACTTAGTTAGCGAAGTATGAAGAACGGGCCCCAGGCTAGGCTTAGGTTTTTCATTTAGGGTTTTCATTAGTTAGCCAATATATTAAAGAGATAGTTCACCGAGAAATTGTATATTTTGTAATTATTTACTCCCTATCATTACTACATTGAGGATTTCAAAAGAAATTTTTTAGAAACTGTCCTTTTGTTTTTTTATGCAAAAAAAGGTTTCTAGGTATTTTTAGGTGAACTACACCTTTAAGTGTTACAATTTCTCACATTTATTTTTCTAAAATATATTATTTACGCTTCATACCCGTTTTATACATATGGATGATGCTAATATATCAATGTATAGTAGTACATGTCTTTAATTACAATCACAGAGTTTCCGTTCCAATCCAATTAGTCACATATGAAGGTCACCGGCTGCACCTAAGACCTGTTGAACAATCATTTAGAGCCACTTAATCACTTCTAAATTGAACAGTCGCTTACAACTCAGTGTGCTTTCCACATGCTAATAGTTGGCCACATGCAGCAAGCATGCCTCCGGCCACAGACACCTACAAAACATAGAAATGCTTCGAAATTATCAAGCGAGGACACTCGCACTGAATCATCGTTAAAAGTAGGTTCGCAATCTGGCAATTTTTTTTTACTCCACAGGTGGGGGAATGTGCGTGGCTCCATTTCTTTCTGGCTGCGTGTGAAATCTCTGACTAAACGAGCTTTCAACTGAACGAGCTATTAAAATGGGCCAATGAGCCGCACCGGCTCACTGCCCAGCCAGTAGCACTTTGTATGGTAAGTAGCCTCCTGTTTCCTGCCTGCGCTTCAGCCAATAGAATTTTTTTTTGTGTTTCAAACCTTTATTTAATCTGAGCTGCTTCTACTCCGAGGCTTGGGCTCTCGCGCAGGTGGAGGGATAATGGAAAAAGAGGTGCCATATTGTAGAGAACCTGGAGCAATCTGGGGTTAAGAGAGGGTATCGCAGAAGTGGGCAGAAAAAGAAACAGGCTCATTACGGCAAGCAGCTAGTGGGCCTCCTGCTGCTTCAGATCCACAGTCTCAGCTGCCAAAAAAACAGGAGCCTTTTGGCCTGCAGAATCATCTCGACTACATTTAATGTCTTTATCTTATGGCTCTGTGGGTATTCGAACTCGCAGGCAGCATTAGGGAAAGAAAGCATGAATTTGCTCATTTGTCACATAAAAACCTGTGCTTGTCTTACATGGTCTCAGGTGTGGCTTCCACCTGACCTGGCCTGACCCTTTATGGGGATTGTTCGGCCAAAAATAGAAAATTCTGTCATCATTTACTCACCCTCAAGTTGTTCCAAGCTTGCAAGAGTTTTTTTTTCGTTTCAACTGAGCAAAAGAGAAATGCTTCTGAAGAACGCTGAATGTTGAATGTCTAAAGTGTTACCCTACCATCAAAGAAATGTATACAGGTTTGAAAACAGTGGAGGATGCATAAATTATAAATATATTTTTTTTATTTTTGTGGTAACTTCCCCTATAAAGTGCCCCTGTTATGTTTTATTAAAGGTTCGTATTTTGGTTTTGAAAGTCTTAAACAAAAGGTTGACATGCACGCAAGGTCAAAAAACACTTTCATTTTCTTATAGCATCCATTTTTGCGTTTTCATTCAGACCAATGCGAAAATTAATTTTGATGTCAACATGAAACGACTCGTTGGCTATTTCTTTTGAGAGGCAATAACTTTATACACTGTAAACTTTTTTCATTGCCTTCAAAGCTGTGTTGTCTATCTCTCTTTCCGTATGTCTGTCCGTCTGTAATCTCATCTCAAACACAGAGATCATGGGTTTCATCCACAAGGGGTGTACAAAACCGTTAACAAGTATCAGCCAATTGCATAAATATATAAAAATATAATATGCTAAATTCCCATATGGCATCTAAGACTAAGTAAGCAACTCAGACACCCACTTAATGCAGTTTTAATTGGAATTTTGTTGATCTATAGTTTGTCACCAGTCAAAAGCCCGTAAGCGGTAAAACCACACACTATCTGACGTAGACTTACAGCTCTCCTGTAAACACATCTGTGCTGCTCACCATTATTATGCATTCAAGACCTTTTTCTGTACCCCGGGGCTGTACGCATAGACCCCTACTGCTAGGAGCAGCAACAATAAACAGTCATAACTCCTTATCATTTTATTGTCTGTTATTGTGTGTTTGCATTGAGAAGGGGCTCAGCGCCACAGCTGATGCAGAATGCTTTAAGCACACAAACAAATCCCCCCTCTCTCTTTCTCCATCCCATCTTTTGCCTCAACTCAAACCCACACATTCTTTTGTAATGAGAAGAAAATGAGGAAGCAGTTCCCAGAGCAGGCTGGTTTGAAGCTGCAGGCTGAGCATTAGTAAAAGTGTTATGACTCCGCTGTCACTCCTCGGAGGAAAAAATAACCGGATGGAGGAGTTTTTTTCTTTCGCTTTTTTTTTAGGCAGGTACATAATAGCAGAACGGCAGGCACCAACGTCGCAGATCAAACATGCAAATTAAAGCAGTTCTTGCTAAAGTTGCTAGATATTTTAATTAAAATTGATGCGTGTGTGGGTAAAAAGCAAATTCTGACTTATGAGGATCTTATTTGAAACAAGCTAAATCGTGTTTTGGTTTCCATCTTTTAATTAGAACTAGTTAAGGGTTAGGTTTGGGCATTGCTAATATCATTAGCTTAATGTTAAAATGAACGGATCTGTGAGAGGTCTTCGTTTATGCAGGTAGATGTTTGAAAATATAGTAAAACACGTCAAAAACCAACAGGCGAAGGCATTTGAACTGGTCCACACAATCACAAACAGCTAAAGAGTTTTTGCTTTACATCTAACAGGATTAGGTGAGGGTTAAATTCAGGTGTAATGCACGCTAAATGTATTGTTTTTGTATGAAAACCATTCAGTACGTGTGAGGTTGCGCCGAGAGCACCGGAAGTCTGCGCGTGAGCGAGCGCGTCAATAAAAATCTAAATTGCTCAAATATTATCATCCAGAATAATTATCTACAACTAATTACGACAAGAAAGAGAACGAAAACGTTAGTGAAATGAAACCCAAGGCGAAAATGTCCCAAAAACACTGTGGCGTGAATGACTTCCTAACAAAGGTGAAACAGCTCCTCTCTGTGGACGCACTTATATCGATCCATCAAATTTCATGACCTGGATGTTTCTTGAATTATTCTGTGCTAGATTTGTTTTGATATCTAGACAGCAGAGTAGCAGTATATATTTGGGTTTTCTGTCCACATCTTATATGCCACATACTGCCTACTGACATAGACTGCGAAATTAAAACGTATATTATTTCTTGGTGTGTGTGTGTGTGTGTGTGTGTGTGTGTGTGTGTGTGTGTGTGTGTGTGTGAGTCTGAGGCAGCACATAAGAGTTCACAAACACTGGTCCCATGGGCGCCTGTCGCCATGCACCGCCTCTTTAGCCTTAAAAAAAGATCACTAACTGTGTGTTTTACTAGTACTAGTTAAGCGCGCGCGGTAAGTAAGCTCTAGTAATTGTCAGCTGCAGTGCGGCATCGCTTGTCTATTTTTAAGAATAATATTACGTGCTGTGTATTAATATTTCATCGGCGCACAGCCAGATGCTTAAAGAGCCAGACAAACCTGAAACTAACCTGGTTAAAACCTCATAAAGAGTTTCAGAGATATAAACTCGGATGTGCGAGGAAGAGTCACGCGCGCGATGAATAGAAACGTAACCTACTTTCAGCATCATGCATTTGCTTGAACTGCACCAAAAACGCAATTATATAATCTAAAATGTTGATCTTACCTCGCCGGAACATCCTGAAGGTGCGGTGGTGATGCGCTGTACTTTATCCCGCTGTGATAGTCAAAATAAGCGTCTCATCTTTAATAATCCGTGTCATATGTGATAAAAGTTTGATCTGTTTTAACGATCTTCTAACGATCCGCACCAAACAGGCTACAGATTCTTAACTCTTGACCCCTGGTCTCAGGTATCGATTAAAATGGAAAACAACATCGCCGACATGGAAGTCTCACAATCCCTGAGATTGACTCCGAGAGATGTCAGACAAAATGTTTCATATAAGCTTCAGTTAGCAGTTATAATTGCCGCGAGAAGCTTTCCGACAGCCATAAGTAGAACATTTAAAGTTTTGCAATATTGGTCGATGTGACGGGGAAGAAGCCTTCTGGTATTGCAGACCACTTAAACGACGAGTCAAAGGGCTGTTCTGTTTAGAAACTGCGTTTGGATGCTGGAGATGCTCGGGTGGTTAACGGATGACAGGCGCCCGTGTCTCTTCAGGAGTCGGAAAGCTGGAGCTCTACGGGAGGGAGGTGTAGAGGAGGGTATTAGCGATGCCCGATTCGTGAAAGAGCCGTTCTTATGAATCGGATCTTTTCGGTGAATCGGTTGAATGCCTCACGAGCTCTCGAGCGGCTCTTGAGAACCGTTTGTTTTGAATTCGTAAAGAACAGTGAAAGAGAGAAAAGTAATTCGTTTCAATAATCGCATGCATGTTTAATATTAAGCGTACTGTTAGCGGCTTACAGGTGTTTGAGAAATGTGAATAAGAGTTACTTTTAATATCATTAAATGGTCTACTATTTTATTAGAAATTGTACAAATGGATCTTGCTACTTTTTCGTGAGCTAAATCATGATGAAACTGACCTGAGAGACAGTGAATTGCATTAAACACCATAATTAATTAAACGTAAACATCAATGTGACTTTTTATTATTGTTATTATTATTATTATTATTATTATTATTATTATTATTATTATTATTATTGGTATGTTTTGGGATATCAAGGACCGCTTGATGACGCGATTACGTTGTGACGTATTAAAAGAATCTCTGAATTGTTTCGTTTGGACCGTTCATTAAGGTGGACAGTTCAAAAGAACCGATTAGCAGAATTGAATCGGCATCACTAGTGGCTATATGACCAAATGAAACACGGAGTGAGACCCTCTCCTCTCTCACTTTCATTCTAAAAATATTTCCTTCCCGCTTTCTCTTCCTCAGACAGACCTACAGCTACAAAGAAAGCTAATGCGTGCCCGTTCGTCTCAAAGCCTGCCCTATGTTTTCTTTCTGAGCAGATGAAACTACCTGTCTGCTCTCACTTACCCTCTGACGACGGAAAGATAGGAGGAGCGATCTTTCAGTGTTTTAGAGCGAGGTCTTAAGAAAAAAATAACCGCTTAAATTGCATTAGCTTTCATGAGTATGTCTGGATTTGGTGATATATTTTTGAGTGTTGGATCATGATATTATAAAGTCATCCATATCATGCATTCAGGAAACAAAGATTTATTAGCCTATTTTAAAAATGTAATCAATAATGGTAGATTAGTGTTTAAAACGAATTTATAGTGTACCATTTTTAATATGTTGTTTTGTGATTTATTTTTAGGATATGTTTTCATCTGGCTGCAACCAATAAATCTGCCATGAAAGCATGACCGGCCCTTCTTCACTGAACCAAGTGGTCAGAGCAAAAAGCCGTAAATCTCTGTGTCTGTGTAAGGTGAGAGTGTTAATGTCCCTGTGTCCTGTATGTATCTGTGTAGGGCAAAGGGGGTTAATGTCCCTATCCAGCGTCATCTGACAAAAGCACCTGTCACATCAGGATCACACAATCCAGAAAGTAGTAGGGTCAATCACAAGGCCGCTTTAATCCAGAGTAAAGAGGATAATGTTCCCCCTTTCCTCCCTCCCTCTCCCTCAGGGGACCCGGCATAGGATGGACACTGATAAATATAAATTGTTCTACCTCCCCGGTGGTGCCTTGCTTTCTCCATTTTGGTTTATCTCCAGCAGGCTGAAAAGTGAGGATGCAGTTTAATCACATTGTACATCGTAATACATTTAATTGGTTGCTATATATGTCTTTATACTGAAAAAGCAGGCTGCTATGGTTTGGGAAAAACTTGAGAATGGGTAAATGAGGACAGGTCAATTTTGTCAAGATTTAGTCGTTGCATTACAGTGCTTGATTGGAAAACAGACACTGAATCACAAGCAAGCATGAGGCATGCATGAAATGAAAGACAAAACAACATTGCGTGAGAGGAGGAGTCATGCAGCCTGTGCCTGTTCTCCCAGAGGAACCTGGTCAACTGACACACAATATTGTTTGTCTCCGGGAGGTGCAGCAACAAATCCGTTGTTTTAAAGTGCTGATGAAGACATTTAGAAACTGGTCACACACCAGGGCGCTAAGAACTGTGAACTCAGTAGGGATGTCTGCTGTTGATTTTCTTTCTGAGTCCAGTCTGTCCTTTCGCTTGTTTTGAAAACCTTGAGTCTTGTTGAGTTTACCATCTGAATATAAAAGCACTTTATTTCACCTAAATGCTCTTATGTTAAACTTTACATGTAACTCATCGCGCACTGTTTATTCTTCTTATGGAGACTTGGGAATGGACTCTTATGACTAAAAAATAACCCTATGTCTAGGAAAATTGAAAGATCAAGGAAAAGGGTGGCATAGCTTTATAAGGCAATAAACATGACAAGTTAGGTTGATCCCATTCTGCCACTGGTTTAAAGCTTCACAAAATCTCTCTCACAAATGCATAGCACGGTGTGCGGTGAGCATTGAGGTGAGAATAGTCTTTTTGTCACATCATGCAAAATTTCTTGAGAAGCAAACTACTGTTATTTACTCTTAAAAGTTAGTCTCACAGGCCCTCATTATATATAAAGAATTAGGGTTTGACTCTAGAGGCAAAAGGTTTGGATTCGGACTTTAGGAATGTTCTCTCTTTCATGTTCAGTGTATTACAGAGCTTTTGAGGAATTGTTAGAGATTTTGGCAAGGGAATGAATATTATTGGAACAAGCATTTCCTATAGGGCCATAATGTTTGATGATTTGTAGCCTACTTACTTTCTGGGTTCATGGTTAATAGTATTTTAATCATATACTATTTACACGAGTTAACCACCAAAAATAATTAGGCCAAAAAAAATAATTATGTTGTTTTGAACTTAAAATCAATTTTGGCAGCCTGTGCTGTGAATATAACTTCCAATTCTGGCAGATAAGTGATCAACTTGAAGGGTTTTTGACCTTTTGGTGACCTTTCATTGACCATCCCACAAACTTCTGTCTCGTAATGAACACTTTGTACTCTAGCTTCCTAACATCCAAGTCTGAAGCTTAGATCTCGACCTTTTCAACAGATGGGCTCTTGCCTTCACTCTCCTTGCCAAATTATACAATCCCTCCTTTCTGATGAAAACTATGAGTCATTTTGTGAACTTCAACGACTGGTGCACTTTTAGCTACAGCACATGTGCTGTGCGGTCCGTGGGAGTCCCGCTCAACTCTGCCAAGGTTACAGGCATCCGTGACACAACGCCCAACAGATATGTCAATCAATATGCATGTGCCATGTAAACAGTGGATCTCTGAGGGTATGTGAGAGAGACTGATTGATAGATGAAGTGATAGACAGACTAACTGACTGATAAAGGAAGGATGAACAACAAAGATAGATAAATAGATACTTATATGTTGATAGATAGATAGATAGATAGATAGATAGATAGATAGATAGATAGATAGATAGATAGATAGATAGATAGATAATTTATGTTGATAGATAGATAGATAGATAGATAGATAGATAGATAGATAGATAGATAGATAGATAGATAGATAGATAGATATTTATGTTGATACATAGATAGACAGATAGATATTTATGTTGATAGATAGATAGATAGATAGATAGATAGATAGATAGATAGATAGATAGATAGATATTTATGTTGATAGATAGATAGATAGATAGATAGATAGATAGATGATGAATAGATATTTATGTTGATAGATAGATAGATAGATAGATAGATAGATAGATAGATAGATAGATAGATAGATAGATAGATAGATAGACAGATAGATATTTATGTTGATACATAGATAGACAGATAGATATTTATGTTGATAGATAGATAGATAGATAGATAGATAGATAGATAGATAGATAGATAGATAGATAGATATTTATGTTGATAGATAGATAGATAGATAGATAGATAGATAGATAGATAGATAGATAGATAGATAGATAGATAGATGATGATGAATAGATATTTATGTTGATAGATAGATAGATAGATAGATAGATAGATAGATAGATAGATAGATAGATAGATAGATAGATAGATAGATAGATAGATAGATAGATAGATAGATAGATAGATAGAAGGTGTGAGAGCTCTCCCGCCAACACAGAAAATGATGGTGTGAATGCAGGAAGAGGTGAGGGATGAGTCCTAATTTCCAGGAAAGAGGGATAATGAATATACAGGGAGATGGAGCAGACTGCTGACGACGTTGGATTTCGTGACTCACGGGACGTGGAGTTTCTCTCTCCTACTGAACTTTGAACGCTACCAGAGGGGCATGCCACATCATTAAGTAGAGAGAAAAACACAGAAAACACTTGAGTCATAAGCACATATCACTGCTTAGCTCAACCACTAACCAGCTTTTTGTTTTTAGGGCCTCATTTTAAATACAAATCAATGTATTTAAATGTATTTCTTATGTCAATACTGCATGTATTCCTGTATATTTCTGAACGTGCTTACAGGCTCGGAAATAGGACCAGGATTTGAGGGACTGGAGGTCAACTAATGGCAAAATTACAGTCAGTGTTTGTTGTACATGTTTAGGTTTGTCTGTCAGGAAAGGCTTGGCAGCCTAGAATCTTGAATCAATGTGTCATCATTTAGCCCAACACTGTTGTTATCAAAAGAGGAGAGAGAGAGAGCTGAAAATTCTTGTTATTTCAGAAACAGAACAGAAAGTGTGCAGTACCAGGCTGCATATTAATAAAACAAAGAGACGGGGAAACAATTGCATTTTCTAGAGGTTTGTTTGCAATGAAGCATCTCGCTGCAGTCGACACTGTTTACACATTCACTTGAACACACTCATGGATATTCACTTCTATGCGTGCACACAAACAGTTTTATTATCTAATGTGTTAATACAGGAATCCGCATCTCAGAAAATCCTCAGTTTAATCGTTTGTTTCTCTTCCAAAATCTTCCAAATGTCCAAACTCAAGTTAAGCAATTTATTCTCCCACTTCGTGACATCTAGTCCACCTTCACCTTAAACACTGCATGTCAGGCACATCAAATTCTCCTGACATGTAACTCTGCACACACAAACAAACTTTGGCCTGTCAGACTGGAAAAATATGCTTTGCTGCTGTATTACTTTCCTGTCATGTTTCAGTCTGTGTTGACCTGCCCGTTGCTTCCCCATCATCACTGAAGACGGTCCACCTGAATTATGCATTCAGCTTGGCACACTGTCACCCCTACAAGCACACACACACACACACACACACACACACACACAGACTCACTCTCAGAAAGATAGCTGTGGTCATAATAATAATTACCCCATACATCTGTGATTTTATTGCGTCTTGTATTCTCTTCACATCAGTTATATTTGCACTGGTTTTCTAGTGTGGTCATATTCTCATCCAGTTATTTTGCATCTTATTTCAATTTTAAGGAAAATGTTTCTGGCAATCCGATGAAATTATAAGTCAAGTAGCAAATGGACATTGCTTCTGGTTCATTCGTCACACTGAAACATGTCGGAAACCTTGAAAATTATTCATACCAGACAGATGCCTTGAAAGCTAGTTTCTATAGGTGTCTTCAAAACAAAATCCTGTCTGTTAAGCCATTGACTGAGTAGTGGTTTATTGCATTTCATAGAGCGTTCTGATTGCATGCACATTTCAGCAAACGTTTAAGGTCGTTTCAAGCGTACTGTGCATTCACATGCTAGCGTGATAATATGCTATTTTAAAAAAAAACCTCTCACAAAAGTCTCACATACCTTTAAGATGCGAAAAAGTTCTCTCTCTCTTGCTTTGTGACCCTGTCATACCTTCTTACCATCCGTAGCATTTCTGGCCCTCAGGCGTTTGCACTGATACCGTGACCTTGTGTGAGTGTTTAGTCAGCTGGGTTGTTTGCTGGAAGCTCTGTGACCGTGTGAATTTCTGATTCACCCCACAGCCCACCATGTGTGTGAAGGGACGGCGGCCAGCTCACGACCCAAAACTCAACAGCAGGCACCGAGGGCTGGACTGAGAAGGATCGCATGTCCCATTTCTCTGTCGCCTTTCACCGGCACGAGCCCAGTTGACACACTTATCACCATATGGGCCGCGTAGACGCAGAGCAGAAGTGCGGAAAAAGAAGTGTCTGAACTCGGGTTTGAATCACTACGGACTGGATGAGAAGGTTATTCAGTGGTTACTTGCATCACTTTAGCGTTATCGTGAAATCTTGTTCACTTGAAAGACCAGATTGATCTATCAACAACAGGCAGTTTTTTCAAAGCCCCCGTGACTTTTCCGCTTGTTCTTGATATACTGGATGCTGGATCAGGATTGAAGGATAATGAACTCATTTTTAACTTTAGGGTGTAGAAAGTGTAGAAATCACACTATTTAATATATCCTGAGTTGTCTAGATGGGAACCCAGACTCTTCAAAGAAAAAACAGCTGTGGAGGTGAATAAAAATAAGATATTCCTCAAACTTTAGTTGCTTTGTCTTATTTTGAGGCTTGTATTCTTAGCTTTTAGCACATGCATCTCCTTTTTAAACTAAAATATGATCTTGTATGTATTGATTTAGCAAGAGTCATTGAGGAATCTCAACTGTTTATATTTTTAGCTCCCTGTTGGATTGTTAATCGTGACACTTGTGATCTGCAGCTCTGAGAAATGACATGTATTTAGTAGCTTGTTTTTCCTCCAGAGTTCTCCAAATGTCTAAACTCAAGTTTGAGCGGTTTTAATGGGTGTATGCTTGTGGAAGTGCACATCCATTTTTGCTGTAACTTAGTTTTTATTGCCATTTTGGGGTTTTTTTGTTTTGTTTTTTTGGACTAGGTCCAATTGGGCAGCACTCACACCGTCTGCATCTGTCTTTCTGATGAGGACATTAAGCACCAAATGTTTAGTTTTGGCTAACTAGAAATGGAAACATGTTTCCGTCACTAAATAAAAATAAAAAAGGTAATTTTTTTCTCGCAATTGCAAATTTACATCTCACAATTACGACGTTTCTTTTTTCTGCGTTGTGTGATAAAGTGCCAGTTATGTGTTATAATGTCAAAACTGTGAGAGTCAGAAGGTCAGAAGTCAAAAACTGCAGAATTGTGAGACATAAACTTTCAATTTTAAGAAAATAATCTTTTGTCTTCTGAATAGGACTATAACTTGCAACTGCAGGTTTATATCTCAGAATTGTAAGAAAAAGTGTGTGATGACTTGTGAAATGTGAAAAACTTGCAACTGCAAGTAAAAAGTGAGATAAAATAACCTTTTTTTGTAGTAGAAACAGGTTTCCATAAAATATCGTACTGTATGTGACCTTGGACCACAAGAGCAATCATAATGCTACATTTTTTGAAACTGAGATTGTTACATCTTCTGAAAGCTGAATAAATAAGCTTTCCGCTGATGGTTTGTAGCACAGTATTTGGCTGAAATACAACTATTTTGAAAATCTGGACTCTGATGAATTTGAGGAAATCCAAATTAAGTTGCATATTAGCAATGCATGTTAAAAAAGGTTTGGATACATTTGCGGTAGGAAATGTACAAAATATCTTCATGAAACATGATCTTTACTTAATATCGTAATGAGTTTGCAAATACATTGCTATGCAGTTGCAAGTACGTTTTCGGTGATTGTTATTGTTATGTGGTTGCTTGGGTGTTTTGTTAGTTACCTCAGACTTGTTCTGAGGAATTACTAGCTTGTTTTCATGTGGGTGCTAAATAGTTCTTTGTGGTTTCTTACAGGCCTAAGTTTTAAAAAAAAATCACAATTTCTCTATGGTATTTTGGCCCATAGATATGTCTAGGATCCTCCTTCAGTTTATATTTTGTATTCTGTTTTATTGTCTGCCAGGCAAAAAATGTCAGTCCAATCATTTAGAAAAGTAATAGAAATAGCTCCTCGGCAAGCTGCGCAATTTCGCGAAATCAAAGAGTTGGCAGGAGTCTGTTCTGATGGGTGTTTACACTCCAGTATGCTAAAAAGACCAGATATTGGAGAATGTGCAGTAGCCAAACAAAGTCTTGACATTAAATGCCTTCTGATCAATGCGCTCTGTTTAATTCGGTGTAATTACATTCGCTGTCTCAGACAGCTGTGACACTGCGTGTGTTTGGGTGTGCAACAGTGAAGTATAAATAGACTAAATATAAATAGCACAATCGCACATCTCTCACCAAGGTTATCTTTCATTTGTTTATCCTTTTCTTCTCGCACTTCGCTTTAGTCATTTACTTTTAGACCATTTAAAGAAACTGTAAAATGGTCCGCGGCTTGGCCTTGACACGATAATAAATTCTCGACACTAAGATGTTTTATACAGTATGAAACAGTATTTTTGATCACAAAGAGTTTAAGCTATTTCGTAATCACCGAAGCCAGATAAAACTTCTGTCCAAAGGGAATCCGTCACGTAGGATGAGGTCAGGAAAGGCCTTAGATATTGATGCAGCCTTGTTGTCTACTTATGTTGGCTGTGTTATATGAGAACGTACTCTCTGTCCTTCTTTCCAAATGCTCTCTCGTTCTCACACACACATGCACAGAAAAGTCATTACAACATATACATTTTCTATTTTCATAAATCACGCTGACAGCAGTGTTCCCATCACACCTGAACGCAGCAGTACATTACTGTTCACTTTTCGCTCCCTCCACCTTTCTTCTTTTCGATCCCATCTTCGCTTCTCTGTTCGGCTCTTTGCATCACTTCCTCAAACGTTTGATATAAAAGAACTCGCTGTCATTTTGTTGATTTTTCGTCTTGTCTCTGCTGAGAAGTTCGGTTTGAATTAGTCATCTGAAGTAGAGCTGTCTTTCGCAAACAGTGTTCTTGTGGCGGAGGTGATGTATAAAGTTGTCTATCTGTGAATCTTAAAAAAGTCAACTGCGGGCTGAGCTTCACACATACGTGATAAACACCTCTATAATGCTTGAACTGTAATAAGGGCTGCTGTTGGTTAAAACATTCGCATTTCATCCACAATTAGCAAGTTCAGCTTTTTTAACAAGTAAGACTAAATAGGCACACGTCTGCAGAAAAAACAACTTCTTTATAAAAAAGTTTTTCTATGCAATTAATTCAATGCTAATCTTCACTGCATATAAACATATGTGAAATATAATACCTGAATGATGCTATAGCTTAGGTTTCTTGCACGTACATTCTTCAAAGCTTTTTCCCGCGCTATAATTATTCACTGGCACAAAGTTAGACATCAGGTAGCCTACGGTCTGGTCTTTTTTAGGGAATTACAAATTTCACATACAGTGTATTACGGACGAGACAATCGTTTTTAATGAATCAAAAACATACAGCTCGAACAGTGTAGTCCGATTCTCGATGGAAGATTCTAATGAGTCGTTTCCATTTCATGAATCAAACACAAACAGCTGCGCGGTATAAATCGTTGTAGTCACTACATTGCAGTTAAATACAAGCGTTACAAGTTTTCACAGTAAATATAAAAAAAAAAAACGGATGAATAAGAATGTTACCACTATTTTTATTTTCTTTAGGCCTACTACTAGGTAAGCCAGTCCCGAATACTGCATCTAAAATAAAAAAATATATGTATTAAAAAATATTAATATCAGTTTGAACACAAATTTTTTATATAATTCGTGATTCATTTTAATTTATATTTATTAATTTAAAATTGAAATTATCATACATGTTAAACTTCTTTTTTTTCTAATCGCCATACAATTAATTTGCTTTTACTAAACACTTCTCCTTATCCTAACCCCATCCTGTACTGAGAAGACCTTTTGTGTGCATGAGGCACCTGAGCTGTTCACACAACAGCATGAACCAACAATGTCAAATTGACAAAAATGTTAACAGCAAATTAAAGATTTTTTTTATTACTAGTCTTGTTTATTCTTGTTTACTCCTAATGCAGCATCTGTCCTGTCACACCTTTAGCTCCTGTTAACACTCGGTTACGCCCCACATAAACATACAGCAGAGCAGATGGTACAGCAAATCACATTCTCCACTTCCTCTGCTCTTAAGCGCGCCAAAAAAAACAACAACTTCTGGATCAATTTTACACATGTTAAAACAGGGTACAAGATTTTAATATTCTGCTTTGAGAGTTAGTATGGAGAGTATAGAGGTTGGTGGGATTGATTATGCAAATGCATCTCATTTCTTAACTAAAACATGAACTTGTATGTATTGACTTGAATGCTTCAGCAAGAGTCATTGGGGAATCTCGACTGTTCATAAAAAATGTGTAATGTTTTGCATGTAATGTGCAGGAGAAACTATAATATGGTTTTGTGGTCAATCTGTTAATTATATCTTTCCTCCCTCCTAGAAAGGACATAAAAGAACGTAATGAAGGGCAGATAAATGCACTTATCTTATTCTCTTCAGCAATGACTGAGAGATCGATCATACTGTACAAGTGTATTGATTACAGGCCAGTGGAGATTATTAAATATGTCAGCTAATATTGCATCTTGTGCTTTATAGGTGATGGAGAAGATGTAATCGACCAATAAAAATTTCACTGTGGGCGGAGCTACCAAACTAATGAAGCTGACATGGAAACCAAGCAGTTGGTCGCAGCTGGTTGGAATACGGTACACACGAGCATTTTCTTTATTTATTTTTTGCCTGCATACCATCCCTCCTTCATCTATCTATCCGCCTGTAGGCCAAATTCCTCATTTGTTACATCTCACAACCCAGTTGCTCTTTTCTCTCCTCCTCTCATTTTCTTCCTGACATTTTAAAATGCGGCTGACTTATTCTCTCTTTTTTCCCCAGATCCGATTCGTCTCTCTGTTTTCCCAGAAAAGCTCTGTGTTGTCCGGCATGAGATGAATGCAGTCACCGTGGTCGAGGAGAGTCAAGTAAGGATACTTTACTCTTTCTTGTAGGAGAAAATAAACAGTGGAAGAGATAAAAGTATTTATTGCCCTTCTGATCGCTCTCTCACATTCTCTTTCTCTGTGTATTAACAACTGCACTGTCAATAATCAAACCCTTCTCGCTCACTCCACTCTCTCTCTCTCTCTCTCTCTCTCTCTCTCTATATATATATATATATCTCTCTCTATCTATCTCTCTCTCTCTCTCCTTAGCTTCTCTAGCTTGTCCACACCAAGGCATATACAATAATATATTAATGAAGATTCCACTTCCTTAAATAATTCAAGTATTTGGATCACTGAGTACCAGCTGTAATCCTTCTCTTGATTCAGACTTTTTTTTTTTTTTTTTTTTTTTGCTCAGCTAAGTGCATGTGAATTAGTTATGCACCCCTAGTCATCCACTTAAATGTTCATATTTCAGAAGTCTGGGGTCTTGGAAACTCTCTAACATATGTTAGGCATATTTCTCTTCATTTAAGACTCATACATTGCAGCATATTTGTGTTCTCAGCTGCACTTTGGAAATATGAAATCATTTATGGGTGCTTTCGATCTGTCAGATAATTTGCCAGTATTAAAGTTTCACATTTTTTGTATCTAAATACATTTCAAATTAAACAAGGTTTTCTGTTTGGGTATACTTAAAATGAAATGTATTCCTGTGATGTTAAAGCTGAATTTTCAGCATCATTACTACAGTCTTCAGTGTTACATGATCCTTCAGAAATCATTCTAATATGCTGATTTGCAGCTCAAAAATATCTAATTTTTTTATCAATGTTAAAAGCATTTGCGCTGCTTAATAATTCCAAAAATGTTAATGTTTTTACTTTGGATCACTTTAATGCATTATTACATTAACCTGATTCACTAAAAAATTTATGTAATTGTCTTTAGAAATATATTAGTTAGATGCATTAGAAATTATTTTAAATTGCAAGCTTTATTTATTACTATTTAATAATAACCAGTCAAATAAATATCGAACATTGTCCAAACCCAAAACTGATTTTGTGTCATTTGGGTATATGGTGAAAAATATGTTATAAACTATTATAACTTATATAACTTATAATTCATATTTTATCCAGAGGTGCCAGAGGTTCTTTTGGTCAGGTGTGAACGGAAATAGAGGACACAAAGAGAGAGAGACTGATCCTAATGGGAAGTGACAGTCAGTCCAGACTGTCTGTGTACATGTATGCAGATGAAGTTGATGAGAGGGAAGAAACGAGTGTTGGTGTGTGTGTGTGTGTGTGTTTGTAAGTGGGCACATGCTTAAGCAGCAGCAATAGAAGAGAACTGGAATTTAAATGCAAGTTCAACGTCTCTTCATCGCAGAACATTTCACATCTATTGACCTCCTGATATCTGACACCTGCTCACTCTCTGCAGACTATACATCTTCTCAGCAGTGGGCAGCTGATCTCACTTCCTCCATAAACAAGCAAGCGACATGGGCGCCACTTCACACATTGCAGAAGATGCGCGTCAGATTTGGCAACATTTGTGTCTTTTGTCATGTCTTTTTGGCTATAATCTCAGAACATTTTGCTTTCGGTCCTTTGTGCCTAGCAATCAATCATTTATATAAGCATGTATATATCCATCCTTCCATATATATATATATATATATATATATATATATATATATATATATATATATATATATATATATATATATATATATATATATATAATCACATCCAAAATAATAGTTTTGGTCCCACTTTATATTACATTTAAATTGTTAATTCAAATTAAATTATTAAATTAATCATTTGGTATGTATGTGTCACCAAGCCAGCAGAGGGAGCTCTTACCTCTGGGTGATCTGCGATCACTCCCTCTGCTGCTACTTCCTGTCAGAGGACTATAAATACTGCAGCAAGCCACTCAACTGCAGGTTGCATTGTTTCGCCTGTTTCGTTGTTAGATCGCCCGTGGATTATTGTCTCTGGTTTATCTGGTTTTGACCCTGCCTGTCTTCTGATTCCGTGATTGTTTGCTGCCTGACCTGACCACCGCCTGTCTCTGGATTTTGCTATTGTCTTGCCTCTGATATTCCTGTTCGCCCTGTTTGACGCCTGCCTGTTTTGACCATGCCTTCGTTTAATAAAAGCCTGCACATGGATCCGCACGCCTCAGACCCTTCACACGTGACAGAATGCAACCTCACACCAGGATCCAGCGGCTTTTCACCGAACCATGGCCAGGTATGCACCTTGCAATGTCTTTGCTAACCCTCAAGCAGGGCACCCGATCACTTGAGGATTATACTCAGGAATTTCTGGACCTGGCTTACTTCTCTGATTTACCGGACTGTTTGCTAATTGAATTTTTTCACGAGGGAATAAATCAGCCACTCAAAACACAACTTGTTCGAGAGGGTCCACGTGAATCACTGGCACACTTTATTGAGTTTGGTTTAGTGACTGTGGGGTCAGCTCTCACGTTGGGTATTATGGAGGAAGAAGACACTGCATTTATTCCCAAGATGGCCGCCTTCCCCGAGCCGCTGCCCAAGATGGCCGCCTTCCCCGAGCCGCTTCCCAAGATGGCTGCCGCCTGCCCAGAGCCGCTTCCCAAGATGGCTGCCGCCTGCCCAGAGCCGCTTCCCAAGATGGCCGCCGCCTGCCCAGAGCCGCTTCCCAAGATGGCCGCCGCCTGCCCAGAGCCGCTTCCCAAGATGGCCGCCGCCTGCCCAGAGCCGCTTCCCAAGATGGCCGCCGCCTGCCCAGAGCCGCTTCCCAAGATGGTCGCCGCCTGCCCAGAGCCGCTTCCCAAGATGGTCGCCGCCTGCCCAGAGCCGCTTCCCAAGATGGTCGCCGCCTGCCCAGAGCCGCTTCCCAAGATGGTCGCCGCCTGCCCAGAGCCGCTTCCCAAGATGGTCGCCGCCTGCCCAGAGCCGCTTCCCAAGATGGTCGCCGCCTGCCCAGAGCCGCTTCCCAAGATGGTCGCCGCCTGCCCAGAGCCGCTTCCCAAGATGGTCGCCGTCTGCCCAGAGCCGCTTTCCAAGATGGCGCGCCTGCCCAGAGCCGCTTCCCAAGATGGCTGCCGCCTGCCCAGCAAAGCCTCCAGTGCCCGCGCCCGTGCAAAGCCTCCAGTGCCGCGCCTGCGTGCAAAGCCTCCAGTGCCCGCGCCTGCGTGCAAAGCCTCCAGTGCCCGCGCCTGCGTGCAAAGCCTCCAGTGCCCGCGCCTGCGTGCCAAGCCTCCAGTGCCCGCGCCTCGTGCCAGCCCTCCAGGGCCCGCGCCTGCGTGCGCCCTCCAGTGCCAGCGCCTCGTGCGCCCCGTCCAGTGCCCGCGCCTCGTGCGCCCCGTCCAGTGCCCGCGCCTCGTGCGCCCGTCCAGTGCCGCGCCTCGTGCGCCCGTCCAGTGCCCGCGCCTGCGTGCGCCCGTCCAGTGCCGGCGCCTGGCGCCCCGTCCAGTGCCGGCGCCTCGTGCGCCCGTCCAGTGCCCGCGCCTCGTGCGCCCGTCCAGTGCCCGCGCGCTGCGTGCGCCTGTCCCAGTGCCCGCGCCTGCGTGCGCCCGTCCAGTGCCCGCGCCTCGTCGCGCTCCTCAAGTTAACCCACCCTCCCACCCTTACCACACGTCGACGATGGATCCCAGCAGCCCCTGCACTCATCCTCTGCCCTCCACCTGGAGCTCGCCACGGGTCTGCCAGTCTCCATTGCCGCCGTGGGTGAAGGATCCCTCGCTTCATCGTCCCGCCTCCGAGCCCCGGACTCCAGCTCGGCTTGTAGACCCGTCGGCTTCCCTTAGGCTCCTAGCTCCCTCCTCTCCACCGTGCTCCGTCAATCCACCAGCTTCACCAGGCTCCATCGTCTCTCCGGCTACGCCCTGGTCGGTCGTCGACCATCCGTCGCCTCAGGATTCCTCTCCTCCAGCTTCGCCTCGTCCCTCCGTCCCTCCGGCTCTGTCAGGCTCCTCCCTTCCCCCGGCTCTACCTCAGTCCTCTGTCGCTCTGGCTCCGCCGCGTCCTTCTCGTCCCCCGATCTCCGCATCAGTCGCCAAAGCCTGCGGTGTCGCCTGGGACCTCCAGCGCCTCTGCATCACCCTGGCTCTTCTGCTCTCCGCCTTCGCCTCAGTCTCCTCGACCACCTGCTCCACCGCCGTCGGTCGGCTCCATGGGGTTGATGACCGTTCCCTCTCTATGGCTCCTCCCTCCGTCGGCTCCACCACTGACCATCATGGCTGGGCTCGGTATCGCCTCCCGCTCCTTACTCCTCCCGTCTTCTCCTGGCTCCTCCCACCGTCTCTTCCTCCTGGTCTCAGCTTGCTGACTCCTCCCGGAACCCCTCCCAAGCTCCCAGTTATGTTTTGTTTTGTTTGTTTTGTGGAGCGCCAGGAGTCGCTCCTAGGAGGGGGGCTATGTCACCAAGCCAGCAGAGGGAGCTCTTACCTCTGGGTGATCTGCGATCACTCCCTCTGCTGCTACTTCCTGTCAGAGGACTATAAATACTGCAGCAAGCCACTCAACTGCAGGTTGCATTGTTTCGCCTGTTTCGTTGTTAGATCGCCCGTGGATTATTGTCTCTGGTTTATCTGGTTTTGACCCTGCCTGTCTTCTGATTCCGTGATTGTTTGCTGCCTGACCTGACCACCGCCTGTCTCTGGATTTTGCTATTGTCTTGCCTCTGATATTCCTGTTCGCCCTGTTTGACGCCTGCCTGTTTTGACCATGCCTTCGTTTAATAAAAGCCTGCACATGGATCCGCACGCCTCAGACCCTTCATACGTGACAGTATGTAATTACATCTGTAATACATTTTTGTACTTACATTTATAATTGCACTATTGACCCATCCATTACACCTTAACCCACCCTTAAATCTTCCCACACCACCAAACCTGTCCCCATCTCACCTCAATAGCAGCAGCGATTTGCAGTACAGTATGAACACAAGTACACTGTACATTTTTTGGTGTAAGTACATAGTACGTAAGGCCATCTGATATAAAGTGGGACCTTGTTTTCGTAATATATAGGTGTGTACTATGCATAATTGCGATTAATTGTTTGACAGCACTAATATATATAATTAGAAAAAGTATGCACAAAATATATGATAAAAACATGATATCAGTTGATTTTGTATGTTTAAGTGTTCATGTTCATGGTCATTTTCCCTTATATACTTTTTAATTATATATCAGCTTTATAGCAGAAATATTAATATCATGCATCCCTAATGTTGACTTTAAAGTCTCTAGGATGTTTGTGCTCCAATATTGGTCTCGGCTAAATGTCACATTGGTGAGATCTCTGTATGTACTAAATTCAGGTAGGGACCCGAGCCGAGATGAAAGGCTAAATTTAAGCCACACTGAATCAATTTCTAGTTAGTCGACCTAATTGACCAAACTGATCCTGGATCCAGCCAAGCTCATTTCTGCTCTTCTGTTCACACACGTCTGAACATTCAATCAGTTCAATGATTCTGATCTTTACTGTCTCTCACGTGACAATTTCACGGCCGCATGACGTTCTGGAAACGTAAAGTAAAAAAAAAAGTAAAGCTCACGAAGAGAAACTATAAAATTACTTGCGGAACTGATCATTTATCCACTCTTACCCGTCTTTGCCCTCTTTG
The DNA here is from genome assembly GCF_018831695.1 of Puntigrus tetrazona. Classification (NCBI taxonomy): domain Eukaryota; kingdom Metazoa; phylum Chordata; class Actinopteri; order Cypriniformes; family Cyprinidae; genus Puntigrus; species Puntigrus tetrazona. The sequence continues at coordinate 13,811,902 of NC_056708.1, read as the reverse complement.
GATTGTGCCATCATAAAAAAAACAAAAAGATCTCATTCGTTTAACCTTTTCACCTTTTTTCTTTACCGCCAGTTTCACTGCCTTTCTTGAACGCAGACAGAATATTACACTATAAATAGCATGTAATGGTTAGCACTAATTGCCATGTCCTCTGGGAAGACTTTAAAATGGTTCTAATTATCAGTGTAACACACTTGCCATGTATTCAAGATTCTTTGCTGCTCAAGAAGGGAGTTATCTGGATGCACACTATTGGTTATTGTATGTTCTATAAATTAAATCTTTTTGATGAATCGGATGATCCATTAAAAAAAAAAGTCTAATGATCTGTGAATCAATAAATCAATTCAGAATGATTTGTTATGTACCAGTACAACGGCGCAAAAAAAGGACATATGGGGTCTGAAACAAGCAAATAATGCAGCTTTATGTGAAGTGGTCCTTTAAACTGAAATAGTATTTCTAAATTTAAAAATTATATTTTTACCTAAAACTAATTATGGCAGTTTTGGGACAAGGGAGAAAAAAAATGTAACATTTTTTTATTTATTTTTTTATTGTGAAGGAAAAATGTCAAATTCAAGAATAAAAAAAAACTGTCAGAACTCGCCGATAAAAAGACTATATTGTCATAATCTGCTTTAAATAGTCTATTTTTGTTCAAACTATTCCTCTATGGACATTTGCGGCACGCTGTTGATTACTACCACCAGTAAAACAGGAAACACATTTACGGTAATGCACTTACAATAGGAAACCACGATGATGTGGTCTGAATGCTTTTATTATGTTTATCGATGGTCTGTGGGACAAATTGTCCCAATTTTATTGTGTGAAACGCTCCTGATAAACTGCACTAAAGCTTCCTGAACTGAGCTGGTATGAAGCAAACACACAGGTCACTCAGCAGAGGCATAAATGTTTGGTCAGAATAGCTGCAGGGAACGGGAATCGGCACATCCCACCCACAATGATGGCAACAACGCAAACAAGCAAGAAGCAAAAGCAAATCCCAGCTTTTTGTGAGCAGAGTATTACAGGTAGCATGCTGCGATATCTCTCTTACGGCGTTAAACCTACACCGCCGCTGCTGTGTGTGTGAAAGAGATTGCATCCTTGCTTTAAAGCTCTGAGATGATATGACTTCGGTTTATGATAAAGAGCCTTTGTGATTGCTGTGAGCTTATGAAGTTACAACAACATACAAATGACAGATTTGCTGGTTGTGGTCTATGATATATCACTATTGTAAAATAACAGGTCCACAGCATGGATTTGGGATATTAATACAATCTATTGTTATACTTTCCTTTCCTGCATGCAGTTCCATAATGTCCTTCTCTATAGACCCTTTAGCTTTACTGACACATTACCTGATATATGATATTCATGCATTTCTTATAATGCACTTTAACTGCATTAATGTGTCAATATTGTAAGGGAATGGACAGTTTATAACTTGATATGAGTGGAGTATCATGATATGTGATATTCAAGGCTATTCAGAGTTCGCATGTGTGTCATTTAGATTTTAAACTTTAAACTGTCGCTTAAAACAGCTTTTGACTGTTTTGCTTGTAAGCGATGCTATATGCATATTTCTCTCCTGACCTTTTCACTGAATAAAGCAATATTATGGATAAAGGACTTGTATTTTAGCCGCAAATGAGAGTTTGAAGTTAAAAACAATGGATTGGAGTCATGTTGTGCTTTATTTTGATGTTTTCATCATCTGTTTGGACTCTCATTCTGACGGCACCCATTCATTGCAAAAGATCTATTGGTGAGCAAAGAATTGAATGCTGGGTCTCTTCCAATTATTATTAAGCACCGATTTATTTGGATGTGGAAGGTGAATATATGTTCAGGATTTAAATTTTGGGGGGAACTATTCCGTTCACAACTGTTTTTATTTATTTAGTTGATAACTGATGTTATTTTAATTTAAATTGACTGTTATAGATACATATGTTCACAGAGTCGCTTTAATAAAGAAAAAATATAAATAAATATAGCAAAGAAAGAAGAAATGCAAACGCAAAAAAAAAACAAAAAAAAACGTAACCTTTAAATTCTGCCATATTTAAACCTTTGGTTTCATTAATCTTTATTTATACAATACAAAATAGAACAAAAGGTTGCAAAAACCGAAAACCTCATGTAAAGATTAGGCTCTCTGTACTTATTTTTAAGAGTGTTGCACAGTTTCTGTACAGCGCCTGTTGTTGCTTGTTTACCAAATTCTATGGGTGCCGCTGACATGGTTACTCATCCCAATACTGATGCAATTCGTGTCATTCTGATCCAGCGGTCCACTTGTTAAATGACCGTGCGTGTGCTTGTTTGTGAGCAATTGCGGCCACAAATGTGCTCATGCTCCGGTTTCTGTGGACATAGTCTTCATCTCATCTGTATTCTGCGCTGACGTTCATGCAGGGGTTACTTCCTGCTGCAAAGGGTGAGAATGGAGTACCCTCACCTGCCGCTAACAAGCCGCATTCGAGAATAAATCACTTAAACAGCACTGAAAGGAAGGTTGGCCTTAGGGCCTGTTTTATTTATTTGGTCTCATTTGTGACTCATCTCACTGGTTGATCACGGTGAATATTAAAAAGAACAGCAGTTCAGACAGAGGACAGAGAAACTAAAAGGTAATGAACGCCTGCAAACGAGACGTTGGTTGATGCAGGAGGTCCCTTTAAGGACCACATCGAAGCATTTAATGTGCAATGAAATTCTTTGCACTGGGAAAATTGCTTTGGATGTGTTTAAGTAAATCTGTTAATGCGGAGACTGAGGTATAGAGCGTCCGGAGGGAACGGCTGGGAATTTGGTTAGCGTATACTCAGTATGCACAGACAAGACATTCAATTAGACAGAGAGACTGTCATTAATTAAACCTACAGATATTCATTTAAGTTAACATGCTGGATTGCCAGAAAACCTCCCTTAATTATAGCTTGAAGCATATGCTTGATGCTGGTTTCTGCTGCCTGCACAAGGAACAAATATTCATTCATTTGAAGGCTCAGATGTACTCACAAACACAAAAAAAGAAATATTTATTGAAAAGCGTGTGTTCATGTACTCGGTAACAAACAGTCAATATCTAGCTATCATCTATTGTTCTGTACTTCTGTCTGTTGTTCTGTTTATTGTCTATCCTTCAATCTAACACGTTCTATCATCTATCTATCCTTTTATCATTCTATTGTTCTGTCCTTCTATCTGATGTTCTGTTTATTGCCTATCCTTCAATCTGACACGATTTATCTATTTATCTATCTATCTATCCATCCATCGTTTTATCGTTCTATCTATCGTTCTATTGTTATACCTATCGTTCTATCATCTATCTAGCTATCTATTGTTGGTCTGGGATCAGCAGTATTCTACAGATAAACTTTATGGCGTGCAAGAGTATAAGCATTAGAGGCACCAGGCCTCCAGGGTTCCTGCTCATTTTTAGATTAATTGGCAAGTGCTCAGGAGGCACAATCATCCAGAAACCTCACCGTGATCAACAGAGAGAAATAATCATCTAACCAAATTAAGAACTTCCCCCTCCAGGATAGCTTGAAATATTGAATGCATACAGATTTATGTTAAACTTTTTTGTGCGGGTATTTACATTCTTTGAAAGCTTGCAGGCATGTTTTTTTAATTATTATTTCTTCTTATACAAACATTTGGTAATATGGGAAACAAAGAATCCCTAAATCGTTTTACATAATTGGAAAAATATAGATGATCTAGCTTTTGTATTCATACACAGTTTTTTTTTTATAATTAAATGCAGCGACACCTTCCTGTTTAGACATAGATTTTGGTTTAAAAATAATGTTTTATGTCTGCTTTTGTCACTGTCTGCTGTCAGTGGGCTCTTAAATCAATTGAGAATTAAATTGAATGGGTATTCGATTAGAATTCGTTGCAATCAATTTTAAGAGATATTTCTTACGAGGCCTAACGTTTAACCGCTGAGAACGCCTCACGTTTCTATAGGGAACGCTTGCCCCCTGGCGTTTACATTTAGAAGTACGGTTCTGTTTCTATTTGTGGGAAACAATAATGTACAACGGAACACAACGCGCACACAGAGATTTATGAAACTTTCAAAAGTATGAAAGCGCTGCTTATAAAATAGTTTCAGTGTTAGCTTGTATTCTTGTATTCTGAGAAACAATTAGCAGATAATATTCGCCTGGGCGGAACTCTTTATTCGTTATGTTTCAACACGGTAACAAACCAGTCGTACGAAAAGGAAACATGTCGAGTTTAGTTTCTATTTAGCATTTTGAATGTTCTTTTAATTATTAAAACAACACAATATAACTGTGGTGTTACGTTAGCTCGTGCCTGTTTGCTTCAGTGCGCGCGCCCTTCAACGGTTGCGTCTGTTTCGAGTTTGGAGAATAGCTAGAATATTACAGCTGTGATAGATCATTAATAATGTCCAAATCTGCAGTTCCTCTTCGAGTTCTTTGTATTCACGGTTACCGACAGAATGGGACCTCTTTTAGAGAGAAGACGGGAGCATTGCGCAAACTATTAAAGAAAAAAGTGGAGCTGGTGTATATTAGTGCGCCACACCAAGTTCCTGCAATCCCAAAAGAAAGTGAGTTTAAAACGGATAATATTTGCTGTACCTCAAAACCCAGCGGGTTGCCTAGTATAAGTACAGAACAATATTTCATGCATCAGTGTTATTTGTGACCCAGTACCACAAAGCCGAGCTTAAGGGTTAAACTTTGTGAGATTTAAACATCAAGTTGAATAAATAAGCTTTCCATGGATGTATGGTTTGTTAAGACTGAAGAGTGTACAACTATTTAAAAACCTTGAGGGTGCAAAAAAATATAGAAATATTGAGAAAATCACCTTTGAAATTGTACCAGCAATGCATGTTACTAAGCAAAATCAAGTTTTGATATATTTACGGTAGAAATTCTAGGAAATACATTAATGGAAGATTACTTTATATCCTAATGATTTTTGGTACAAAAGAAAAATCAATCAGTTTGACCCATTCAATGTATTTTTGGCTATTACTACAAATATACCCTTGTCAATTATAAGTGGTCACATTATAAGTCTTTCTTTTTCGATGCCATCAGCCAATCAGGAGCCTGAAAAGACGGCCAGCTGTGATGAGGACCAGAGGGGCTGGTGGTTCTCTGATGTCCAGGCACGAAGTTTCAACGCTCAGCAGGAGTGTGAGAGCAGCCTGGGTCTGGAAGAGAGCGTAGAGACTGTGAAAAGCGCAGTGAAGGATCTTGGCCCCTTCGATGGCATCCTGGGTTTTAGTCAAGGTGCCGCCCTGGTGGCTATGCTGTGTGCCCTGCAAGAACAAAAACTAGAGGCTGCTTTTAATTTCCGCTTTGCCATCCTGGTCGCCGGATTCCGCAGTGCCTGTTCTCAGCATCAGCGCTTTTATGAAGGGCCGGCGATAACAATCCCATCTTTGCATGTGTTTGGACAGGATGACCGTGTAATTCCAGAGGAGATGAGCCGCGATCTGCTGCCAGCGTTCGATGGAGCTCAACACCTCATTCATCCCGGTGGACACTTTGTTCCAGCGGCATCTTCTCACAGGCAGACATACCAAGACTTCCTCAAGAAGTTTGAGTGAGATGACAAAAGAGTATCTGAGAGTTCCTGGAATAAACAGGTCTAAGTTAAATGTACTTCTTGAAATATTGCTGCTTTATAAAAGCCTTGGGAATTGAACGGTCAGTCAAAAGATGTTTTACACTGTTCTCAGGGAAACGGTTGCTTTAATAAAGACGTTCATAAGTATGCAGTGCCGAGTCTATTTGAAGGATATTTTGGGGTTCAAAGCTACGCTCTGTAGACTGGTATTGTTTACTAATGAAAGTAATATTAATTTAATACCTATTCTGTTTCTAATCTAACTGCTTGATTCTAAAAGAGCCTAAAGTTGTCTGTTCTTTTTCTTTTCATTTATTATTTTAAAAAAGACACTTTATTTATCACAATAATTACATATAGTTTCTCATTTGTATTTTGGATAAAAGCATCTGCTAAATGTAAATGTAATATACGATTAGGCCAATATACTAAATATAACATTGAATATATATATATATATATACATGGAGTGATAAATAGAATTGCAAAAATGTATTACAGAATTTAAATAAAATGTTTTAATATCTTAAGACAAAACAAAACGTTTTTGCTGAACATTATATTTGATACAGCATGCTTTTAAGGCTAATATATTATGATATAGGTGAGTATGGAGGTCATTGAGTATGATTATTAAGAGGCCCAGAATGAACACAAATATGCATTTTGGTGCAGTTGCTGATATTTATATGACCAAAATCATTTTGAAGTTCTAATAGCTTGTAATGTGAATAATTAATACTTTTTCTTGCAACAATGAATGTTAAACCGTTAAACTCCAGTTGTCAGTGTAGCAATAATATGTCTTAGCAACATGATATTAAATGCTTAGTTTTATGATTAAGATTAGTTTATATTGCGGGGGTCAAAAAAATGCAAAACAATACAATGATGAAATATAAAATATAAAAAAAAGTTAATCAAAAATCTGTGTGTATTACATTTGATACGTTTAACATTTTCACGTGTTAACATGATGTTATACAAAAGCGCTTATATTAATTATTGTATGTTTTTTAAAAAAACGTGTTTGTGGAACTGTAAAGTCTTCAAATACTTGACGTATTTGACGTGGATGCATTATCGGATTCTCAGTCATTTGAGTTTAGTGTTGGCACCTGCAGTACCTCCTGTTCCCAGTGGGGGAGGTAGTGAGCGTCTTTCCCTTGCAGCTGTTTATCATTTTGATTTCTCTGTCAGTGTCTGTGTGTGCTTGTGCACGCTCACAGGCAGATCGGGAACTCTGTGTTCTCGTGTAGCTTAAAGGGAGTTTGGCGGCCCAGGATTGCATTCGTGATGATTTCCAGATGTTTGTGGGAAGCACTCCTCTATTCTCATTCTTTCCAATGTAGCCAGAGCGGCCCTGCACCTTGCCTTTAAATGACCCGATCTCTCACTTTTTTCCCACTTTCCCTGGCTCCGTCCCTCTCTTATTCTAGTAAATGGTAATAAAAGTTCGAGACACGCGGCTCTGTACACAACTCCGTCATTAGGCTGCGATTTATTCTATAAACAGTTTGAACTGTATATTGAAGAAAGTTGATTAAAAGCTCAAATTTGACCCTGGTTACTTTGTTACAACACTTTTGTGGTTTCATTGTCCCTTTAAGACAAGTCACTTCACTCGGCGGCCATCTTAAAAATGCCTTGAGGCAAGTATTTTCTGTACAAGTAATCAAAGTAATCAGCTTCTCTCTGCTTAAAATCTGTATTTGTCCGATCCAGTTTGTACACTAGAGCTTGTTTACTATAATAATCTATGAAAAAGGTTTTTACAGAGCCCCTAAAGGGACATTGTGATGGAGAGAAAGTGAGATTGAGAAAAATTATTTCTCAGTGCTTTTGCTTTCCCCAGAGAAATTTTTTACAGAGAAAAAAAAGTATACCCAACTAGCGAAATTCATCAAATTAAGATGAATCTGAGTGAAATGTGAGGGTGATATCAAATTAGAGGAACAAATATATATATATATATATATATATATATATATATATATATATATATATATATATATATATATATATATATCAACACATTATACAACCAATAGCAAGTCAATGATTACATTTTACAGCCCTCCCACCCCCTCCATTTGTTTTTCCCCTTTTTGTTTTTCTGTTCTTTCCTTCTCCATGCCACGTGTCTCTTTCTCCACTCAAACACATGGTTTTGATAAATGGAAGACAAGAGAAGAGGAGAAACACAGAAACTCCCTCTTGCCACTAAGTTTTACAACAGCTCCGTGACTCCCGGCCTCAGGAATCCAAGGTCTTACACAACAGCAGTGGTCAGGGATGAGAGGGAGAGTTGTGTAAGAAATGTCTGGAAAAGATAGACGTGAGTGCTGTATCAGGCTATATTTTGACTTTGGTGGGCTATAGTAGAAGGCAGGGTGATGCCAGCAACCTGTGTTAAAAGCAACAGGAATTTTTTCTGAGGAATGAAAAAGGTGTGGTTTCGAAAATGTGGGCGGAGCTACAACATGTTTTTATAAGAGTAGCCTGTTATCCTGCACAGTTAAACAATATTTTACATTCTCTCATCCTGAAAGCTGATTTTATGGACTATATCTGGACTTTTGCATTTATTTTTGCTTCATATTGGAAATCTATGTCTTTACAGGAGAATTTGGAGCAGTTATGATTTTGGGTATCTAGCTTGTTGTTGGAGCCATGTATGTATTATAGTATTATATCTTACAGACAAAATGGTTTAATTTAAAAGATTATTTGTGTATTTATGTGTGTGTGTGTGTGTATATATATATATATGTGTGTGTGTGTGTGTGTGTGTGTGTGTGTGTGTGTGTGTGTGTGTGTCTGAAATGTTGCTTTAGACATTTCTTTAATACTTGAGGAAGGCTGAAAGGCATTTGTGAAGTTTCCCAGAAGAGCAGATGAAGGTTAATTCCAGGAAAGTTTGTTGGGGTAAAGAGGTCACGGTGAAGACACTGGGTCTCATTCACTAATAGCTAATTGCGTGCGTTATTCGCATTTATACGCACATTTGAACCTCAAAAATGTTCTGCCTAACTCAAAACACGAGCGTACGCACATATGTTTGTTCTTAAACTTTTTCTTCTGTTAGTAAATTAGGAGTCTTTGAGCGCCAGCATTTAAGACGTTAGTAATTTGCATAATGTATGCCCAAACCAGCTCCATATAAGGGCTTTCCGCAAAGAAGTTCGTCACTCTCCGCAAACATCTGTGCACTCTCTCACGAGCACGCGCCGCAATGTCTTCAAGCAGCACGAACGTGCCATGCCTCCAAAACACAAGGTGAGAAACAATAACCACTGTTAATATAAGGATAGATCAGGTGATTTTACTGTATTATCAGTTTTTAATATCTAGTTACTTTTTACCCACCCTGTAAATATAATATCTAATTATATGTAGGGTTCTTTATACAACTTATACATATGATTATTGCGTATGTGTGGTATAAGTTCTTGATTTTTTTCGTACATTTAGAATACATTTTAGCACTAAGGTGTAATCATGATTTATTTGTGAAAACGTGCACGTAAAAAAAAGTAATTGTGCGCACGCATGTTTAGTGAACGAGACCCGCTGTTTTGCTGGTGTGAACGAACTGACCAATCAGATCTCAGCAAAGACAAAGCACGTGGAGGGAGTTTCCTAAAGAGGTGATTTAACGTAAAGAATGACTATGATGTCACTCCGATGTCAGTGTCGTGAAGCAGGGCCCATATTTACAGAAAAGAGTGACAAACAAAGAAATTTTCCAGTGAAAACTATTTCATGTTATGAAATGAGGGGAGGATGAGGAATTGTTTTGTTACCATGTTAGTGTTTTTTTTTTTTACTTTAAGAGGGTCAGGCTGTGTTTCATAACCAGGAATTCAGGAATTCATCCAGCAGAGTGTGGTTTGAGTTAGGCCCTACTTATTATTTATTTCCAGCCTGATCCAAACACACAGTCCTGCCACTTCATGGTTTTCCTGTTTATGTGGACAGCCAAAGTTTGCTTCCTGACTTCTCAACTTCCAAACTCATCTCCTTTCTGGGCTGAAGGAACTCTCTGCTGTCACTGGTAAGACCTACAAGGTTTTGGTGAAGAGGAAATGCTTTAATCTGGACAAAAACCTTCAAATTCTTGTGGTTTGGCTGTTCCTTTTTGTGCGTCTGGTTGTTTTGGGGTCATGTTTGGGTCAGTTAAAAATGGAGCTAATAAATCCCAGACTATACTTTCCAATATACTTTTTAATACAGAATTGAAACTTTTATTAGGTCAAACCATGCTGCCGATTTTTTTTATTATTTAATGTATAAATGTTTTCAGTGTTTCTGCCTCAAGGTCTGAAACAGTTTATCTTCTTTTAGAGGCTGAATGTGTAATTTATAATACTTGGAGTGGCTGTGAATCAGTGTGTGTGTGTCCGTCCCTGCACAATGCCCTTAGCCCTGAACAGTAAGAGTTTATGTGCTGAGGTTCAAGTATCAGCACATGGTCTCTTACTTGTAGGGAAAAGAGTCTTTATCAACCTCTCATCGCTTTGTTTAAAAATATTCAGTTTACTTTTAATCATTTAGCAACAAATACAGGATGTCACAAGTTTCAATTTTCAGAAAGAATTAAGATTAAGCTTTATTAGTACAGACCAAAAAAAAAAATTTTTAAATCAAGGAAGTGTCATAAATTACTGTTGTCTGCTAAATGATGAAATGTAATGCTCAACATAGTTTAGATTATATGAATTCATTTTATTTTACAACTAAAAATCTGAGCTAATAATGATAATAATAATTACATTTTAAAAAAATTCAATGGAGACTCATAATCCAAAAATGCTTAAAGATTTAGATAACCATGGGACAAATTTTTTTGGTTTTTATTTTTTAAAAGTTGCCATAATTTTAAATATTTAGAACGGTCACACAAATGTATCAAGCAAAAGGCAACACTAATCAGCAAGTTTCAGAAGCTAGAAAAAAAATAATTAGGCCTACTTTTTAAATCAAATGTATGTTTAGGAAGTAGCTTTATTTCTTGTCTGCTAAATGATGATTTTTCAACATGCATTTTACTTGTTTCTATGATCTAAAAATCGTTTACATAAATTACACTAGGGGAATATATATATATTTTTGTATTAAATTAATTAATGAAATTAATTTAAAAAACTGCTATAATTTTAAATATGTAGGAATGTCTCAAGTTTATCAGACAAAAAGGCAACAATAATATTCAGTAAGTTTATATATATATATATATATATATATATATATATATATATATATATATATATATATATATATATATATATATGAATCCATAAAATCCAAAAAATGTAAAATGTAGATAGTCCTGCAAAAATATTATTATTATTATTAAAAACTGCCATAATATAAAATATTTAAACCAAAACAGGGGACATTGTCTTTGGATGTTGAGATTTTATTTACTGGAACAGCAATGGTACAACATAACACTTGCCTACAGATTGTTTTCCGCAACCACAAACTCTCTCCTCCAGAGGGCGATGTGTGACTGCTAAACTTGATTTCTTTTCTTTTCTTTTTTACGTTGAGCCATATTCTATCGCACGCCACTGAAAATTGCTGCAGATCAAAATACATTTAAACAACACATCCCTGCTAATATGTATTAATTACTCACTGAATTGACTGAAACACCTGCCCTGCTGTCCCAGATGTCACCGCAACCGGTAAAAAGAATATGTACAGCTTTCATCAGTTACGCATGAAACACATTCTGTCACTCTATCCTAATTGCAACTGCCTCTTCCTGCTCCACAGGAAATTGTCTGGAAAAAAAAGGAGCAGTCACTGGCACGCCACGTTAGAATGAATCACTTGGCCATCAGGGAGCAAACTGAATCATCAGGAAAACATCCGAGAGAAATAATTGTACATTCTGGTACAGTACATGATTTAATTACAATCTGTATTGAAGTGTTTAGTATATGTTGCGTTAAGAATAAAGTTTTCGGTCACAAAATGAGAATCGCAGCGTAGCTTTGATCCTTCAGTCTGAGAAAAACATGCTTACTTTCACATCTGCGGAAAGAGTCTTTTAATAGAGTTTCAGAAGAAGGGAAAGATAAATAAATAAATAAATTCAGACTTTGACCTACTTTCGAAAATCGAATCATTCTGTAAGTGCTTCTCAGAAAATCCTCGCCGTGTTACAGTTTGACATGCATTCATTCTGGTTTCACGCAATCATTTCTGGTGATTGACGAAATAACACCTGCCCCTTGGCGACCATGGCTGTAGACTGTTACCACGTGCCAACGCTACAGTAACAATCTAAAGCCACGGTCACCATGGAGACAGCAGAGGTAGGAATGAGGGGGTGTTGGCATGGTAACTAGAAATAGTGCAATCCTATTGGCTTGTTTCGATGAAACGCCATGCCTCCATAGCACAGGACTCCCCCAATACAGGCTCAGATATACACAACTGTTTGCCATCACAGCCGAGTATTTCTGATGAATGCGTGCATGCGCATTTTAACAGCCTTCCCTTTTCAATCACAACCTAAGTTATACAGATGATAGGCTTCTGTATTAGTGATGCTGGAGCCAGACTTCAGTAGCCATGACTGTAGACTGTTACTGTACTGTTGGACTCCATAAGCAGTAAGCAGTCTAGAGCCAAGGTCATGAAGTGCTGGCAAATCGGTAAAGACTCATGCTGGGCAACACCGAGAAGAATTCAGCTCACAGGGAGAGACAGAACTGCTGCTGCAATTAAAGAGAAGTGTTACAGAGAAAACAAACGTATCTAGATGAATAAGATGTTGATTTAATATAAGTATGGAACATGGCCATGAATCTGATGCATAACGTGGGTTATTTCATTAAAAAGGGCATTGGTTTGCCCAAGCATAATGTTCTCAGGAACACGGATTCCCAAGAGCCTCGCTGCCGGGTCAGTGACGTAGATGCAAGCTAGAACCCCTTTGAAAGTCGTTCCGTTTCCTGAAAGTTTTTTTTTTTTTCAGTTATGTTTTATTCTATATATATTACCTGATACTTAGTGACTCTTACTGGCAGCCCAGAGTTAGACTGATAAAATGCATTTGGTTCTGAAAGAAGTACTTAGACTTGAGACCAATAGCCGCTGTCCGTGGTGCTGAAAATACAGCTTCACTCTGCTTTATTTTAATAAAAATAAATTCATAAATGAATATAGTAATCCTATATAATTCACAGCATTTTTGTTGAATATATTAAGCTATCAAGAAATAACACATTAAAAAGTGATGTATAAATAATTTTCACTAAATTTCACAAATAATTACAAAGAAATGGCAAGTAACACATTGAACTGAATGTGTAGAATGTGTAAAGCCTACTCAAGATTGAAGGTGGTTAGTTAAGAAATATAAAGAACTAAAATAAAAAGAACAATTATTGGCAGAATATAATGAACTGACACCCTCATAGACACAGTTAAGGTGTTATTCTGCTTCAGGCATCTGCTTTTGAGTTCCACATGTTACAAATAAATAAATAAAATTCAGGGTGAGTAAATAATGACGGGATGTTAATTTTTGGTTGCACTGTTCCTTTAAGAATTAAAATATATTTTGTGTAGGCTACAACTTAAAAAAATTGGTCATTAGTGTCGTTGGCTATGCTAATTCAATTGTACATTCATTAATTTGCAGAGAATGAATAACTGTGTCATCAATGAATGAAAACGGACGCCCACTCCCTTCTTGAACACCCCCGCGAAAAATAAAAGAATTGTGCTGCAGTCGCGTGTGTGTGTGTGTGTGTGTGTGTGCGTGTGCGTGTGCGTGTGGCTGAGCGCGCTGTCTCTTTAAAGGGTTACAGTAGGTGACTACGAATCATCTGCAAAGTGCGCAAGAGTGACGCAGACCTGACTTCAACGCCTGAATACACGTCACAGAATCTGTGTAGAAAAAAAAGGTGAACGGAAACGTTAGGTAGGAAGGAAATTCATAGCCAATACTCAAAATGGGGAGGAATGAGGGAGGTAAAACACAAAAACGACTTCGTTTAATATAACGGCAAAAAATAAAACGATGGTTAGTGGAGGAACGAGAGCACCAACAGGAAAGAAAGGACAGCGGGAGTGTTGCCATGTCTTGCTGTTTTAAGCGACTTGGTCTATTGTTTTTGCACTTAGAAATGTTCTGTTTTAGGCTTAGAATACACAAATGAAATGTCTTTATCTGTTTAAGCGAGGGATTTTAAAATGAACGGCAGAAGAAATCGTTCCTTTCCTACAAAACTACTGTTTTATTTGGATGCCTATTATACGGAATACTTTACAAGCTAAATTAGTATTTAATTGTTTTTTCTCGGTCAGGACCTGGCAACAACGACGATAGTCATCTCTACCGGAAATCTACCGGTGTCACACATTCACGAGAGAGTTTAAGCGAAGATTGGGATGACATTATACATTAGATGCTTGTTCACTTACAGCGATATTCAGTGACAGACTCATTTCACGAAATAGAAATACACGTTTTAAATGTCTGTCTGCCATTCCCTAAAGGCGATGCAGAATGAGGCAGTTGTATAACGAATAATACAAATCCTAGCCTCACAAATTCATTTTTTTTAAACATATTCTTTAGTTTAACTAGTGAAAGCAAGCTTTTTCAGCACCAACTGCATTGTCCAACAGACTGTTCTCTTTAAAGGGTCTTCATGCTGCCCACGTGCGAAAAAAGTGAGTCACACTGCAGCAAGTTTCAGGTCGCCTGCAATATGCCGTACATCTTTTAATAAACACGCATAAAAATTATTATCTGGGAAAGGAAAAACTTCTAAGACTTCGGCGTTTGGCACCCTTCGGGACGTTTCTAAATGAACTAACAGGCTGCCACCGTGCCATTTTCAACCAAACTGTGTCAAATCACTCTTACCTTGAAATATAGGGGTCCTCGTCAAAATGCAGGCGATTTTCTGACGGCTGTCCGTTTTCTAGTACCTCGTCTATTAGATGTTGGCGCTCCAGTAGGACGGCTCGGTGAAGCTACTGCGTAACGAGAACTTCTTTCTAGCCCGAGTGTCTCCATATGGGCCACTGTCTACACTCGTCACGCTCGTCTAGTCTTCTTTTTCCTAGTAGAAACAAGCAGCTCTCAAGCGCTTTTCCATCTACCGTGCGCTTTTTATAGAGATCTGATAGTACTAGTAAGCTGGAGAGGGAAGGGGACTCATTCACTAAAAAGCATCACCTACTCAACTACGCGCGTGCACTACGTCATTGACGGAATTTTGTCAACGGGGCTGCTATTTATAAAGACCAAGGAGAGTTTGGATTCTCATAATGCTCAGTCAAATGAGCACAGGATGATTATATATAGACTGTGTATCCTTGCTCCTTCTTCCGAACCTTCCAGTTAAACTCTTAAAACGTATTTAAATGCATTATTTAAAAAAAAATGGTCTGGTTTTGATGTAGTGGAGGAGACTTCAGGAAAGACCGTCAGTTTGAAAAGATGCGAGTAGGCTATAAATATAATAGTGTAAGTTTGAGACACAAAAACACCTGTGTTAAAGATGGTTAAAAATATATTACAGCACCTCTCTCAGGCTCCTCTGTATAAGGTTGAACAGCAATGTGATATATGTGTGTGTTTAGTTGCGATTGTATTTTCATTGAACGCACTATGGAAATGCGTCCGTGTTGTATGATGAGTAAAGTGCAAAGAAAAGAAAAGAATTCTGGATTTGTGTGTGTTATCGTGCGCGAGCGCGCGAGTCGTGATTCCTCGCGCGCCGTTCACCCTTTGATTACCACCGCGTTTCAGTGCGGACGCCCTTTTTTTTTTACAAAGCAAGGACGGGAACATCGCGGTATGATTACTTGTGTTTGATGCGACAGATAAGTCGACCGCCATTCGGCTGTTCTAACAAACTGAATCATACAACGCGCAGAACGTCGACGGGCTCTCTGCGGGTCGCGTCGCTGAATCATTCGCGAGGAGACGCGTTTGGGTTTTCAGACGGACGTCAACGGGAAGCGGTCAAAGCGGCAGAGGATTGATCAGCCTCCTGAAATCAATGCAAGCGTAACTCGATTTGATATCTCTAAGTGCGCCGAGAGCACGCAAACGCGTACAACCGGTAGTCTACGTCCTCATGACCAATTCTGGATAGTGATTTGGGGAACCCTGAGACGTAATGCACGTGTCAGACGGGTAGCTCGTATTCTCCCTCCTGAACGTGGGATGATCAAGACGGCGGAATACACCGCGTGCCCCCGCAAAGGGTACGTCCCTGAGGAAGTTTGCAGCTTTTCGAACTTTTGCTGTGCTCGCATCAACTTATATAGAGCATTGCGTTAGAGAACATGCTATTTAAACAAGAATAGCTTGATTTTGACAACGTGCTGCCAACTCGCGCATAAGAATGCTTTTGCGCTTACCTCACTGATGAGACCACAAAAACAACCCTCAACCGAGGGTCAGTTTTTTTTCCTAATCATCTGAAAATGTAATAAATCAGCTTTCCATTGACGTACAATATTTGGCCGAGATGCTCTTTAAAAAAATCTGGAATCTGAGGGTGCAAACGAATCAAAATATTGATAAATTAGCCTTTGGATTTAAATTAGCAATGCATACTACTATTTTTAAAAAATATTTACAATAAAATTAACAAAAAAAACTAAATATCTTCATGGAACATGATCTTTACTTAATGTCTTGCTAATATTTGGCAACAAATGCTTCTTCTAGTTTTGTGATCCAAGGTCACAGATGTTTTAAGACCCTCGTAGGCACCCTTTCGCGTTCTTAGTTTTTAATTATAAAACACTTTTACCAACAAGTAAATAGATATTTCAGTGTTTTTGAGGACTTTTGAATTAATTTGTGCATGGACACACAAGAATGAAGAAGCTTTAGGCTAAACATTTCCGCCGAAGAAAAGAAAAATGCTATTCGCGGAGTATACGTTAACCTTTTGTGCTTGAGCAGATGGTCTTGCGGTCTTACAGTCTTACAGTCTACGCGTTTTTTTCACGATGAATACCTGTCTGTCATGTTGAATTTAACACGGATGAAAACGAGGCTGTGAGGCATAGACTAAGCCACATACTCTCCTGAATAAGTACTTATTTTGAATGCGTAATTACTTCAGAACAGCTAAAAAGTGTGTTGTAGCGATCTGTAATCTGGACACACATTCACCATTCCTATAATCATCTCCTGTGGCCTCAGCGTCTGTAATATGCACACTTCAGAATATTGCAGGAAATCTAGGTACTTTTTGCTTGTTCTTTTTATAAGTGCTTTCTTTAGTCACATACTGTTTTTCGTCTACTATATAGTAGGGTAATTATGAGGTTTTTGATGCATCCTTTGCAAAGGTCCTTAATTATGTAATTGTCTTACAACTTTCATAACTCTTTTGGAGTTTCGTCTTGTTAAAGTTTTTCTTTCCAACCGTCTGAACAACCATCGAATGCACTGTAATTCTGTCCTTCACAGTCTCATTTTCTTTAATATATGGAGCTGCCCTGAGGTCTAAACAAACTTACAGATGAATCAATTATATGAAATTGCACTCACTTAGCCCAACCTGACATTAAGGAAATCATACCCTTGTGCTGAATGTATTATTTAGCTGACCCTTGCATATAGGCCATTTTAATTGTGTACACTTAAAAAAAATTTAAATGTTGTGATTAGGTGACAGAACTCACAAACATTTTGTAATATAACAATGACTTGTATTTCATTTGTCCAATAGGACTTTTGATGCAAGCCACTATGGAGTGTCAAACATCTCTCTGCGGTTTTGGAGATCCCGTCTCTTTAATAAAACATGAATCTAGTTGTTTCACAGACCTCTTTCTGAACTTCAGCAGGGCAATTCGGGTGAACACGTGCCTTCCCTTTTGAATTTAGAGAGAAATGCATGCATCACCAATTGCAGGAAGCTCAGTGCCGGATTCAGTTTCTTTTATTTCAGAGCAGAGGACAGAAAATAACTCTCTTAGACGCTGAGTGGGAAGAGTCTTTGGGAGGCTGCGTTTACTTCCGCTTCTATTTTCAGAGGCCCATCTCTTCATCAGGAGCTCCTTTTTTTGTCATCCGAGCCTACTCTCTGCATCCCTCCATCTTTTGCTTAGTTGATTCCTATTTATTTATTATTTTCTTCCAGCCGTGAGAAGTTGGTTTTTTTTTATTTCAACAGCACAATTTATTTCAAGAGCATCCTGACCTCCAAATGTCCTTGTTTTAAAACGGGATGGGATTATATAGCACCGGACATTAACGTGAATGAAAATGCACGCACGACTGATTTCAAAAAGAAATCCGACAGATTGTTGCTCTATACGATGTGTGGGCATATTTTGCGATGTGCTGTTTGTTAAAGCTTTCGTTAAAAATAACAAGAAGAGATGCTGAATTTTGTTATCTCCTCTCTCTCTCTCTCTCTCTTTCTCTCGCTCTCTCTATTTCGTTGTCACTTCCGCCCACCCTTCTCATCCTGCTCTCTTCCTCCCTCTCCAATGTATTCGCCCCCACAGAAACTGTCACCTCCCTCCCTTTTCTCTCTCCTTGTTTTTCTCGTGTCTCTCCACGTTGTCACTGTATTGTTTCTCTCTCCCCGCATTTGCAGATGTTCCTCAATTTGCTAGTGACGCCGATAACGATATCAGAATTTTCTGACGATTGATTCAAAAGGCTTGATGTCTGGAGACAGTAACTGCTCCCTCCATCTCTGTCTCCCTTCTCACTTTCTTTTTTGTGCCTCGCTCTGTATTCGCCGCACAGAATGCACTCAGATCAATACAAAAAAGCCCACACCCCTCCCTTATCCTCTGCCTCCCTTCTCTTTTCACCCCCTCCCACCCACCACGTCTCTCTCTCTCTCTCTCTCTCTCTCTCTCTCTCTCTCTCTCTCTGACTCATGCAGAAATCCCTGCATGCCTGAGCCCAGTTTGTGTTTTCTCTCTCTGATTGCTAGGCTGACTTGCATATAATGAGGTTTGCCGGAGAGAACGAGTGAAAAAGAAGGACGAGCGAGAGGCAAAGTGGGTTCTGATTGGTAAAACCCCCTCCACCCCCGCATGTTCATTTACACACACACCTTCGGACCCCCAAATGCACGCATTTCTATTCCTCCTACCACACCCGTCCGTATCGCCCAGCGCGTCCACACACGCACACTCTCTCTCTCTCTCTCTCTCTGATACAAGTTCATTCATTATAAATCAAAAGAACAATCTGGACCGCTGTGCAACCACGGTGTGACCAATAACTGTCGACAGATGTGATATTACTTTAACGAGATATTAAATCACTGCACTATATGCAAGAGAGAAATCTGGGATGCGTCATTCACTAGCATTGCAGTCGGTTGACAGAAGAACAGAATATGCAGTCGAAATACAATATACATAATGTACAGAACGCAATGTAAAAGGAGAAAATGTGCAGCTGTTTCTTCTAGCCCGGTAATGGAATGCAGTGTAGTTAGATTATTTTATTCATATTAAATAATATTTGTGACACATCTGGTCAAAAGCTTGGTATCTGTAAGCGTCTTCAGTCTTTAGTGTCACGTGATCCTTCAGAAATCGTTCTAATATCCTCACATCCTTAAGTTACGCACGTCATTTAAAAAAGAAGTCACTTTGTGTCTAAAGCAATTGATAGCAAATTTTTGGAAGAAATAGTACTGCTCCTTAAATCATCGAAATACTATCTTGACACATTTCCCGCATCTTTTTTTTCCAAAAGTGTGCTTAACTGCTTAGAAGCAGATCTCTTAGAAGTGGCGATCAGCTCACTTCTTATTGGGACTTTTCCAAACTCAACGAAAACTGCAGTTGTTAAACTATATAGAGCAACTACATATAGGCAAGATTATGGAAAAGGTGGTTTTAAATCAGCAACAACTACCTAAACTAAATGGATACCTGAACAATTTTCAGTTTCTCAATTGGTCCTACTTAGAAGTGAGAGGTTATTATGTGAATACAGGAGATCATAAGTCTAAGTGGACATCCATGACGTGTGGAGTCCCACAAGGCTCGGTTCTTGCACCGCTCTTCTTTAGCCTATATATGCTTCCACTAAGTCAAATAATAAGAATGAAAAATTGCCTATCAAAGCTATGCAGATGATACCCAGATTTACATAGTTTTATCTCCAAGTGACTACAGCCCCATTGACTCACTCTGCCAAAGCACTGATGAAATTAACAGTGGGACGTGCCAGAACTTTCTTCGGTTAAACAAGGAGAAAAACAAAGTCATTGCATTTGAAAACAAAAATGAAGTTCTCAAGGTGAACGCATAACTTGTCGCTAGAGGTCAAACAACTAAAAATCAAGTCAAGAATCTTGGTGTGATTCTGGAAGCAGACCTTAGTTTCAATAGTCATGTCAAAGCAGTAACTAAATCAGCATGCTATCATCTCAAAAAACGTTGCAGGAATTAGATGTTTTGTTTCCAGTCAAGACTTGGAGAAACTTGTTCGTGTCTTCATCACCAGCAGGGTGGATTATTGTAATGGTGTCCTTCCCTAGAAGACCATTAAAAGGCTGCTGCCAGGATTCTGACCAGAAACACACCAGTCCTCAGGTCCTTACACTGGCTTCCTGTTACATTTAGTATTGATTTTATAGTACTTTTACTTGTTTATAAATCACTCAATGGCCTAGGACCTAAATACGTTGCAGATATGCTCACTGAATATAAACAGAGAACCAGTTTCAGATGTGCTAAAACATTAGGCAACATTTAGACTCTTTACATTTAGATAAACAATCTAGCTGTGCATTTATTGAAAGAGCACTGCACTGCATTTTATGTATAATCATTGTCCGTTCTTATAAATCATTTTATTGTTATGATTTTTTTTGTGGTTATTTTACTTTTATGCAAATGCAAAGCATTTTGAATTACCATTGTGTTTGAAAGGTGCTGTATTTTTATATTTATAGATACATATAAATAAACTTGCCTTGCCTAATATTCAGATTTATAATTATTATCAATGATGAAAAGAATTGTGTCGCTTCATATATTTTTGGAAATGGTGATACATTTTATTTTTTAGGATTCTTTGAGTAGAACGTTAAAAAGAACCAAATGTTTTTGAATCTTTTGTGACATTATAAATTTCTTTACTTTCACTTTTGATAAATTCATCCTTACATCAAAATCAAAATTTTTCTTACCACAAATTTTTGAAAAATATCTCAAAATTATGAAGCATTTAGATTTATATCTATTCTTTTTGTTGTGTTGTTGCTTATTTGGTAATGTATTCATTCTTTTTTTTGTGTCAGTCTTTCAAACTATTGCCATTATGTCTGTTATTCCTTCATCTTTGATTGTTTGTTACAATTATATAATTTTTGTCTATATTTAATTTTTTTTAATAATTCCGCAAAAATTAAACAACTATACAACACTGATAATAATCAGAAATTATTTACAAAGGGTTAAATGTATATTTGTACATATTAAATAGATATAAACATATATATATATATATATATATATATATATATATATATATATATATATATATATATATATATATATATATATAATTAGTATATTTTGTCTATGGCTTTTAGGTCCCACTGTGTGTATATATATATACCATGAATTATTAATGTCATATTTAATATTTAAGTTAAGCAAAGTTGTTTCTTCCTCATTTTGTGCATATCTGACTAGCTTGTAAATTAAACACACTTCCTCACTCTTCATGGGAAGTCCAGCATTTCTGCTGCTATCCTCTCTATCTCTCTTCTCTTTCTCACTCTCTCGCTCTCTCCATCTCTCGTCTTCTGTTCTTCTTCCTCCCTAGAGCTGTTAATGTGAATTAAACATTAAAAAGCTTTCATAGGCTTGAGGTTATTGGGATACATACGTCACAGGTTCTATATACCCTCTCGATCTCAAACGTCACGTTCTTCTCATTTTCTTCTTCCCTCTTGGTTCTTCTCACTGCATTATCTCCGCATTGCTCATTGTTCTTACTGCACCTTCTCCACCTCTTCATTTAATTCTCTCATATTAATCACTGTCTCTTTCCCCGTGTGTCACCTGGACCACTTCATCCCTCCTTTCACCATCATCCACCTCTTCTCTCATTACTTTTAAAAAGTTGCCTTCAGCCGATCACCCACCTCCCCTTTACATCCCAAGGGAGAGCGGGGGAGAGAACAGGAGTGTGTGAGAGAGAGGGAGAGGGATGGATAAATGAGGGGGCAGGAAAAACCCCCTGGTGTTGTGAATTCACCTGCAGAAAACTCCCTGCCTTTCCCACCTCCGCTCTGCTCATCTGTATTCTGAGTCTTTTCTCTGCTCTCGTTCTCCCTCCTCCTGCCTCGACAACTCATCTCCCCCTCCTCCATCGCTTCTGTCCCTCAGTATTACTTTACCTGCAGCATAGTGCAGCAACGAAACATCAGTGGCAGTTTCCAGTGTTCATGAATTCATTAGTTCTCTGTCAGTATTAAGTATTAACAAGATTGAAAACATTTGTTGGACAAGGCATCAGAAATAAAGGTTCTTCGTGTCCTTTTACAGTTCCATGAAGAACCTGTAACATTCATGGAACCTTTCCGTTCCAGAAGGTTCTTTATAGTGAAAAAATGTTCTTTGAATGTTCTTTAAATGTTTTGAAAAAATGGTTATTTTAAGAACTGTTCTATAGCACCTCTTTGTTGTATGAGCATGCAGTATGCATGTTATCATAATGCTTTGAAACAAGACATGTTTACCATTGGAGTAAATTCCATTAATGATTGATGAATGGAATTTACATGGTACATCCTTATATACAGTAGTAGTGAAAGATTACTAAGTTTTCAATATTAATGTATATATTGAAGTAGCATAACACCATGAAATGTCAGTCACTGTGCAGTCAAAATGAGCATATATGTTATTAATATGTACCCTGTTTAGGATTAAAGAAGGTACCGTCATGGTGACAGTTTTCGTGCTCCTTATATATAGCATATATGCGATGGTTTCAGTGTAGGATGCATACTGGCTTTAGTTAATAAATGAAAAATTAAAATCACAAATGATTCCAATGTTTTATATACATATACAAAATTCTTACAGATGAAAATGCACACCTCGAAATGACATCTGAACGATGTATGTGTGAGATCTGGGAGGTGTTGTTACGCCCTGTGGAGCTGACAGGAAGCACTTCCATAAATAAGAAATTCAGACAAAAGGTGAATTAGGCTCCTGTCCCTTTAAATGCCTGGCTGATGCCATGTTGCTAGGGAAATGGAGATGTTTACTCCAACATCAGTGAGAGCTGGCTGACTCTCTTGTGTCCTTCCACGTTTTCTCTTTCTCTCGCTCTTTCATTCTGTCTGTACATTTTTCAATCTCCTGACTCTTTTTCCCTCCTACTTGCCTCAGAAAAGGCCGGTTTCATTTAAAAGGAATAAACTGGTGTCAGTATTACCGATAAATGCATGTGCAGAACTGCCGTGTGATTCTCAGAAATGAGAACAGCGAGTAAATCTGTGAAAACCTGACCTCTTGAATCACGTTTGAACAAAACCTCTTTCACTCTTTCCTTGTGGCGACAAGTTTTTCAATTGAAAAAGTTTATTTTTTTTTAAGAGTGCGATACATTTCAAGGTTTCACATCTGCAATAAGACAAATGCATATCCTAGCCAAGCAGAAGAGGAATAAAAGACAAAACTATGTAGAGAAATTTGTAATGAACGTCCTTGAGTTTGCTCTTGAAAATATAACAACACTGACACCTGTGGCCATTCGGAAGAACTGCACTTCACGTTTGTCAAAAATGCCATACGTGTTAGGATGTAAAAGATTTTTTTTTATGGTTTTTTTTGTTTGTTTGTTTTTTTGCAACAGAGGCATACATGCTCTATTAATCTTGTATTTCTACACGTTCAGTGATTTATATTTTCCATTTCAGCTTTTTAATTGCCATGAAATTTCCTCACTTTTCCCATTCGCACACACATGAACACAAAGCACATGACTCACAAGGATGACTCATAGTACCCACCTCTCTGTTCTCACTGAACCCTGTCATCCCTTGAGAGAGAAAGAGAGAGCGAGAGAGAGATGTAGTGGGTGATGGCTGACAGGAAGAGATTTCATTAATTTCAATAATTTGCCATCAGGACTTTATAGCTTGATAAAACTAAATTATTGCTGGTTGTGATGTGTTTCCAGTTTTCGTAAACTGATTTATGATGCCCTTTTATTGGAGCTGTTAATAGACTTTTTCGAGGGAAAACAAAACCTTAATAATGTAAATCCAGAGAGGAGTGTTCACGCTAGTTGTTTTTTTCCTCAAGCACTCAAAATAATGTACCATATTCTGGCGATTCGTGTAATTAGCTTTTAAGCAGAAGTCATTTTTCCCACACTGTAAGGTTTCTCGTGATAGATAAGATAGAGAGAGAGAGAGAGAGAGCGATAAAGAGAGAGAGAGAGAGAGAGAGAGAGAGAGAGAGAGAGAGCGAGAGAGAGAGAGAGAGAGATAAAGATAGAGAGAGAGAGAGAGAGAGAGAGAGAGAGAGAGAGAGAGAGAGAGAGAGAGACTAATTTAAGTCAGGTTGAAATTTTAACAGCTATTCAATCTTGTAATTATACACCCATAATATTTTTAGGTTGATGTTAAAATAAAACTATAAAATAACTTTCATTTCTAAAATAAAAATATATTTTATGTATTCTTATACTTCTTATTATTATATTTTATGAATAGATTTAATTAATATATAATATTATTTCATATTTAATACATGTTTTTCATGATTGAGATATAAGAGGATATAAATAATGATTAGAATATGTAGACTTTTTTTTCTGTTGAGATTAAATGGTATTACCCAGCCTATTCATAAATGTGACCTAAATATTTTTTAATATTTTTATGAAAAAAGAAAATAGATTTGGTTATTTTTACATTTTAATCATTTTTATTCTGGCAATTCATGTAATTAGCATAAGGATTTTGTAATGACAGAGAGAGATTTAAGTCAGCTTGAGGTTAAAAATAAATATAGCCTATAAAAATTACGTAAAGCTTTATGATTTCTCAAATGGGTTTTTATATTTCTAATTGATTGTAGAAATCATAAAAAAATTAATATGTTTTTTTCATTATTCAGATGATAGAGAAGACAAAATAATTATTGAATATACTGATTTATTTTTTTAAATGACCTAGCCTAAATATAATTTCCTTAAAACAAAGTCATTGTTAGTTTTTCAAAAATAGACAAATTCTGAAATAGCTGTATGTTAATGTTAAATGTTAATTGTACATTTAAATTCATAAAAGGGATTATTGAACCAAATATTGTAAAATATATCATTTATATATATATATATATATATATATATATATATATATATATATATATATATATATATATATATATATATATATATATATATATATATCAATACTATATATATATATAATCGTTTTTTTGTGTGGTGCTCGGCTCTTATTATTATCTTGGTTGTTTTTTTTTTACTATTGCCTTATTGTAATCATAATATATTACAAGAAAAACTTACTCCGCATTATTACGGGATTTTTAAACGCATTTTGGCTTCATGACTTTTTTGGCCCTACCAAGTCGCCGTGTGTTTGTGTTTGGTTCAGACGAAAATGGCGGACGAGCTGGAAAGAGTACGAATTTCAGCCGCGGAGCTACGAGCAGAAGCGTCGAATTTCACCACACACAGCGGCAGTATTAAAGGTTAGATGCTCTCTAAATCTTTATAACAATGTAAGAAAGGTAGCAGTCGAAGGCAAGCTTTATTTTGACATGTCACGTTAAAGTTAAGGTTCAGTTTGCTAATAGCTAGCATAACAGTCAACAACAGTCGTCGCTCATGTGGGTTGAACGGCGCTTGTTTTGAAAGCATTTAACATATCTTGCGTGTTTTTTGCTGCAATGTACTCAAAATTATAATATAATAATATTGCCATGTAACTTAGACCACACATATAAGAAACGATTTTTTAAATTGTTTAAAGAAGCGTAACGCTAACTGTTGTATTGGTTATTGAAGGCGGCAACTTCTTGAATGGGATAATTATTTTAAAGGAAGAGTTTATGAATAAGCTTTTATCCAACGGCCGCTTTATTACTTTATATCGTAACTTGATAATTGCCGTTTATGTTTGTAGTCAACGTGCATTTCTGGTTTGACTAGTTACAGTGCACATGCAACAGGTAATTTTCCTCCGATGCCATAGCAACAGCAATTTGGTCTTGGATTCTTATCAGCAAAAGCATTGTATGTTGTGATATATTTCTGTTTTTTTGTATTGATAATACATTTTCAAAAATTTGTGACATTTGCCTAATGCATTCTTTCTCAATTAGTGGACAGGGGCCCACTAGGTGGCCTAATGATGCTTTAAATGGTTTAAAATAAGAAAAAACACTGAAATAGGCCAAAAGAACTGACAAATCAAGACATTAGTTATTTCAATTCACATTTTCAATAAGTTCTTTAGCTAGTTTACTTTCAGGAGTAAAGAAGTGCATAATTTGCATGTATTGATTTTAAATCAGATTCTGAAACATATGCTTGGGTCAGGCTTTGTAAAATGCACGTGCGTAGCCATTTATTTATTTTTCAGGAAATAATTAATAGAAATGTTTTCATTTTAGGGACGTCATCATCATAAAACAGTTTAAATATTTCTCATTTGCATTTTCTCACGTTCTTGGACATCCTAGATATTTGAGCTAGTCAAATTTTAAAAGTGTGATTTCCAAACTTAAAGCAATGGAAATTAATAAAATCCTATAACAAAATAGATAGTTTAAGAATAAATATAAGTTTGTCTAGGTATGTCAGGCAGAAGTAAAAAAAATGTAGTCCTTATCCATGGGCTCTGTTAATATTGTTGTGGGCAATGGGAGTTTATGATATGCCCTAATGTACTCTTCAGGTAATAAAGTATGTTTTCTGTTTTTGTAATCTTTTTCTTAGAATTGAGAGAGGAGGGTAAGAAGCACCGCCAACGAGACTGCAAACGACCAGACTTGCAGTGGTACAAACCTGGTGCTGCCCATCCACGCAGACGTAAAGACAGCGCAGAAGGAGCCGGCTCAGACCCTATGCATCCACCAGACGATTGTGTATTTGGTAATGACACCAAAATGCCTGACGGCTCACCTGCCAGTCCTGGGTGCTCTCATGTAAGCACTGGAGAGTTTCCAAATGATCACAGCCAGCCTGAAGCAAATCATAACACTAAAGGACATGTAGGCAATAATAACGTTCTGCTTGTTGATGGAAATGCTGTTAAAAGCATTGAAGGTGCCGGTACACCCAGATCACCAAAGCAGTCGCGAAAGATGCGTAAACCTGACCGTGAGATATATCAGCCAGGGGGGCGAAGGTCTCATGTACACAAAGAGACAGGGGCGAACAAAGAATTAGATGGGGATCGAAGAAGAGAGGAGGAGGAAGAAGTGAGTGGAAAACCTGCTGAATCAACTATTAAGTGTGAGAAAGAGGAAAAGCGTAGAAACAGGCGAGGGAAAGATGGTAGGAAAAAGCAAGAGTCAAAGGGAACTGCAGACTCCCCTTCGGCAAATAAAAATGAGAATAATGTTGAGAGTATCACGGGTAAAGTTAGCAATCTCCATTTAGGGTCTGAAGAAAGCAAAGATGGAGCTGGTCAGGATGGTACAAAAAGGAGAAAACCTAGTGGGGAAGGGCGAAGGAGCCAAGCAGGTGGAGGGAATGAAGTGACTGGAGAAGACAAAAAAAAGGAGAGGGGTAATGGAAAATCCAGAGCAGGAAGGGAGAAAAGTAACAACCAGGGCTTTGCCAAGAATGAAGAAGGGGAAGGAGGAGGAAAAGGCTCAGAAGCAGATCAGCCTGAAGGAAAAAAGCAGAGAAATGTTGGCGGAAAAGAGGTGAGCCGTGACCAGAACATGAACCATGAAAATAAGCAAGGGAACAGGCCAAAAGACAAAGGCAGACCATCTGAGAGAACCGATTCAAACCGAGTCAACTCTGCCTCTAAGCGCTACTCTCAGTCAGACATCCGGCGTCCTCGAATCCGCACCTACAGCACGAGTTCGGCCAGTAGCGGGACCAGTATGGACGGTCTGGCTGAGGCTGAGAGACTTCGAGGGGAGGGCCAGCAGCTGGCCGCACGGCCTGGGCAGAGGACCGCTGGACAGAAGGAGTTCGTTCGAGGGAGCCAGGGGCGCCCGAGGAGACGGACGGCACGGACACTGTCCTCCACCGATTCGCTGGAGGAAAACGAGGTGTGGGAGAGAGAAGATAGAAGAGGCAGAGCTGCTGACGAAGCCAAGAGCTCCCACAAAGGTCCTGAAGGGGGCGGAAGAGGGCAAAGAGTGCCTGCGTCTAGCACTCGAGGAGGAATTTTGAGAGTTTCTTTGGACAAGCATTCAAACGAGGAGCAAGCGAGTCGAAAAAACCCTAGAGGTCGTGGGAGGGGCATCCTAGTGCTTCCAGCCCACACTGATCTAACTTTGACCCCTGAGCCAGGGCCTCAGCTTGGAGCAATGAGAGGAGGAATGGGCCTCGGCCGAGGAAGAGGCGGCCGTGGAGGAGGGACAAGGCGCCTTTGGGACCCAAATAACCCGGATAAGAAACCAGCACTTGTGTCAAGCCAAAAATCCCAGCATGCATCTCTTCAGCAGGCTTTGTACTTGCAGCAAGGTGGATGTGGGCCGCTGCACTTTCTGGACACTGATGACGAGACCACAGGAAGTCCTCCTGTCCGACAGGGAGAGTTTTTTCAAAACAAGCAAGCTGCTGCCATGGCTTTCTACAAATTCCAGAATTCTGACAATCCCTACTGCTATCCGCTATCGGCCAATTCCCCAAACACCCCGCCACGCTATCCTTACCCATATCACATTCCCTACCAAATTCCTGGTTCCAATGGGATGTATCCCGCCTCTGTGTCACCTTTTTATGGACCCTACGGGCAAGGTGGGCCAGGTTATCCCTCTCCAGCTGGATCTGGTCTGACTCCAGAAGAGGCAGAGGTGCAGACCAGAGGAGAGTTGGGAAAGTTGCTTCGGCTGGCTGACAGTCAGGAACTCCAGCTCAGTAACCTGCTGTCCCGGGAACGACTAAGCCAGGAGGGACTGGAGAGGATGGCCCAGCTTAGGTGGGTATTTAATTTTGAACAGGAAGGTTTAGTTTTATTAGAGTTTGTAATAATAAACTTTATGTTGAACTTTTTCTCTCAGGTCTTTATTATATTTTCTGTTTTTTCTGCAGAGCTGAACTCCTGACATTATACGAGCGGGTGATTTTGACAGACATAGAGTTCTCCGACTCTCAAAACCTGGATCAGGCTCTGTGGAAGAATGTGTTTTACCAGGTGATAGAGAGGTTTAGGCAGCTACTGAAGGACCAGGCATCAGACACAGCCCTGCAGATAAAAACCATGCTCATGACGTTACTGGAAGAGGTAGACACTCACAGTGGTTTATATCCTCCTTTTAATTGTCTAAATTTTATTTAAGTGAATCAGTTGATTAAAGGCGTTTTCAAAAAATATTTCAAATTATTTAGAAATGTTCTTATCTTCAAATAAATGGTTTCAAATAATGGCTTCTGATAATTCAGCTTTCTATCACTGGAATAAATTAAATTGTAAAATATATTAAAATAGGAAACAGTTGTTTTAAATTGTAATAATATTTGACAATATTACGGTTTTACCACAATTTAATCAAATAAATGAAGCTGGAACAGCTGGATTTTAATAGTCTTTCAGAAACCTAAATGTTTGGATAAGTTAGGTTTAGATGCTCTTATCCAGAGCGACCTGCAAAAAGTTCTTTGGCTTTACATATGAAATTGTTGAAATATTACTGGTCTTTATGGATGAACAAAATTATAAAAATGTCTTTTATATAGCACAAGTTTGCAGTGTAATCAATTTGATGCAGAGTGCTATGATGCAATGTTTATTTTTTTGTCCTAGGGGGCGGTATTCTTTGATTCGCTGCTACAGAAGTTGCAGACTGTTTTTCAGTTCAAGCTGGAGGACTATATGGACTGTATGGCTATTAGAGCAAGACCTCTACGCAAGACGGTATGGTCCTTGTGGTTTTTTTTAATACTCTCATGTGATGAATAACTTATGTTTCCAGCTGCAACAAATCCCTTTAAGCAGTTTCTGATTGTAGTGGTTTTCCGGTTTCTAGATTTAGTTGTATCAGGCTGTTTATAGTTAGTTCTACTTTTATTAAGCGCATTCAACAAGTGTGAATCTACTTCACCTATTTGCAGGTGAAGTATGCTTTGATCAGTGCCCAGCGCTGCATGATCTGTCAGGGGGATATCGCACGATATCGTGAACAGGCTAGCGACTCGGCTAACTACGGAAAGGCACGCAGGTAATTCTGTCATGGTCACATTAAACAGAACAAGTGTATTTTATAGTATAGCATGCCATTTCAGTATGCATACACGTGCTTCTGTCAGGGAATCATAAGGTATAAAATGAATTAACACAGCATGAAAATCTTTTTCATCAGTTTACTAGTGACAAAGAAAAAATGTTTTTTTAATAATTATTTTTTCTCATGTACAGTTGGTATCTAAAAGCTCAGCAGATTGCTCCAAAAAATGGAAGACCCTACAATCAACTGGCCCTGCTTGCAGTGTATACGGTCAGAATTTTAACAGAATTTTTATTACATTTAGGGTTAGAATATTAATATTTTAGATAAATGTTAAGACTTGTTCATTGCACTCTTATTCAAAATGTATATATTTTTTTTATTATTAAGAGGTTGAGGTTTATAGTTTGATATGACTGCTAAAATTAAAGCTAAATGAGTTATTTTTCCTCTAATCTCTCATTTAGAAGCGAAAGCTGGATGCTGTATACTATTACATGCGTAGTCTAGCCGCCAGTAACCCAATCCTCACAGCCAAGGAGAGTCTGATGAGTCTGTTCGAGGAAGCCAAGCGCAAGGTATGCACTTTAACTCTGCTTTACATACAACTTGAATTCAATTAAATTTAAATAGTAATGGAAATATTATACAATACTGGGTGTGCAGCTGAAAATGTCAATATTATTAGTGATTTAATTCATTCTCCTCTCCTAACTCAGGCTGACCAGATTGAACGTAGACGGAAGCAGGAAGCAGATGGAGGTACCCGTGGTCCCCGAGGTCATGTAGGTGGGCGGCGTGGTGAGGATGCCACCCGTATGGAGATCTGGATACGTCCCACTGGGCATCCGGGCACTTCTCGTCCGACAGGCAGTGAATCAGGCAAAGACTCTGAGCAGGACGGAGAGCTGGGAACTTTGAGTCCCAGTGATGTGAGTGCTTATGAAAACATATGTCATTTGCTCCGCTCTCAGTGAAGTCTTAGTGATTTTGATTTTTTGTGTGATTTGCTTCAAAGCTTGTTTGTATGCAAACAGATATATTTAAAAAAATATTTTCAAAATCTATCATCTCGCAGCCTGTTGCGCGTACGGCAAGAAATATTCCTCTGAACCTTTGTAGAAGTGTTCTCACTAATGTTTAAAAAAGCAGGCACAAATAGGCACACGTATGACACACGTACAAACACCCTCGCACATTAGGAGAGCCAAAGAGGTCATGTTGAGTTGTTTATGAGTCGCACAGGATGAGGCTGACTATGAGTCACCCATCAGTGGCAGAAAAGGGCGTCATTGTGCCGTGATGCACCCGTCTTTTTGGTAACCTTGGATATTTGCCCACATCAGCAACAAATGCACACTTAAACTTTAAGAAAGTTGACCTCTTTCACCCCCGACCATTTCTTCTTTTATAAGGGTTAGCAGGTTGTTTTGAGCCGCCGCTTCAGGTAGTACACTGATTTAATTAAACTAGAGCGCTTTGGGTTTATCTGCTAAACAAGGTGCTCATCCTGTGCCGAGTTTGTCAATTTTCTGATTGTTTTGTTTTTGTGTAGAGTCTTGGTGACTGTGCACACCTATGGGGCTATTGGTTTGAGGGGAAAAACATGAGCTATTTTCACTCCGAAGAACGATCACTATAATTACTATAATTTTAGCTAAAGAGTTAAATTACTCTTATCCTTGCATTTTCTTTCCTGTTCTTTACAGCTCAACAAAAGGTTTATACTGAGCTTCCTGCATGCTCATGGAAAGCTCTTCACTAAAGTAGGGTAAGTAATAAATCAACAGATTTGTTGTAAACATCTATTTTGATTGTGTTGCTTTGCTTTAAATTTGACCTTTGACATTGAAAGTTAGGTCCCACTTAAATTTTAGATGGTCATAACTGCTGTTTACTTACATTTAAAATGAATCATTTGGTACAAAGCACTTATTGTTGACATTGTGTTTTTATATTGTACTTGTATTAAAAATACCTGCATGTAATTCTGTATCTGAATCTGTAATTCATTTATGTAATTAGGTATCTTTTTACACTGATACATCCCTTACACCTTAACCTAGCTTTAAACTCACCCATACCACCAAAACTGTCCCTAACCTAAGTACATCCCTAAAAATAAGTGCTTATTTTTTGATGCAAGTACATAGTAGCATCTCCTGAAAGCAGCGCTTTTGGATCAGAACTAGTCAATTTACTGCAGTAACTAAAAACGTATTTCATTGGAATATAATCTTCAGTTATATTTGGCAGATGTGTTGTTCACAGGTGTAATTCATGTTTAAAAAGACTTGTTCTGGGAAGATTGTAGATTTTGTACCTTATATAAAAATAGAATTTTTTATGTATTAATAACATAATGTATTAATACATAATTTTTTGATTCAGGTTTTATTGTTACTTTGATCATTTAATTTCTACTCTGAGCTGCCATTTAAATAGCCTTTGCTGGTGTTAAATAAATAAAACAACACATAATTACCACAGAAAGTAAATTTAATTTGAGAATATTTGTACCCATCTGCTTAATGTGTTGTGATTGGTCCTCAGGATGGAGAGTTTTCCCGCTGTAGCCAGTCGAGTGTTGCAGGAGTTCCGGGCCCTCCTCCAGCACAGCCCCTCCCCCCTCGGCAGCACACGCATGCTGCAGATCATCACTATTAACATGTTCACCATCCATTACGCACAGATCAGAGGTAAAGGTTCAACGTCAGTGTCTGTAAATCCTGTGTAGTCCATTGAAAAGAATCTCTCATGCTTTTCTCTTTGTTGTGCCTCTCACTCTTTCTCTTTTCTCTAGCTGAAGGGCAAGGTGAAACTCGGTCTGTGTTAGAGGAGCAGACTATATCTCTTGGTTTAGCTATGTTTGGTCTTCTTGTGCAACGTTGCACTGAACTCCTAAAGGAAACACCTGCTGGTGAGTCGACAATGGCTGCTTTACAAGTGTGTTGTTTACATAGCATAAATTCACTCTCAGTATTTGGGACTTAGCTTTGTCTAATCATTGGCTTCACTTTTCACTCGTCCAGAGCCTATTCCAGCAGAAGAGCTGGGGGAGTTTGATGAAATGGACGATGAGGAGGGGATGGTGCGTGTGTCTGTCTTCGCTCCTGACCTCAGAGAGCTGCTGCCCGGCATGAAGGTCTGGTCCGATTGGATGCTCGGCCACCCGGAGAAGTGGAACCCTCCTCCCTGCAGTATTCAGTGAGTCCTGCTTGTGGTACGTCCTCGGAGCCATGCTGATTTGAATCCGAGCTGTAGTAATGTGGTGCTTTCGTGTGTTTCTAGGGGAGGTCCAGATGTGTGGCAGTCTCTTGCAGATCTGTGCAACTCTTTGGCCCGTGTGTATCACGGGGAGGTTCTGCTGTATAAAGCTGATGTAGATGGAGAAGGAGATGAGGAACTCAGAGTCCTACAGCTGGAGGAGGACAAAATGCTCTCTGGCTTTGTCCCGCTGCTCGCTGCCCCACAGGAAGCTTGCTATATAGACCAAGGAACTGATGCGGTCAGTAATATTCCTATGTAACTTATCTGTGCATTGTATTTCTGAATTTCGGACTGTTAAGTAGATTACAGTAATTTGTAATTGAACTTCTATGTAGAATTCCGTCTATAATTATTAAAAAACAGGGCTATTTATTTTAATATTTTTAATTCCAGCGTACTACAATTGACAGTTTTTTTAATTTTTAAATTTTATATTTTTATGTAGTCCATTCAGTCTATTATTGGCTGTTTGGTGGATAATATTAAAATAATAAATAATATTTATTTATTTACCATTTTTTAACCTTTTTATAATTTAAGTTTCTAAAATTGTATTTTGTCACTTTGGAAGGTGTATTTTAGATTTTAAGATTTTTTTGTTTGTTAATTCTTCTTTTGTGGAAAGAAGATGGTCGAAGATAATCAAATTCTTCTATATAAAGGCTAACAAAGCCAAATAGACTGTAGATAAAATTTTAGTTTGATTTATGAAATCAATTACCTGACCTTTTCATCATTTACTAATAAATGAGAGCGGATATGTGGTGTCATTCTTATTCTGATCAATCATAGAAATCACAGAACTGAATTTGGCTGAAATAAGTCTAATTAATTAGCATTTTATAATAAACATTTTCTCTAATCAACTTGGCTGCTGTAGTTGTCTCAAATCTAAATGGTTGTTTTTATTTGTAGGCTATAGCAGCAGACTGTAAGAGGGTGACCGTTCTGAAGTACTTCCTGGAAGCTCTTTGCGGTCAGGAAGAGCCGCTGCTGGCTTTTAAGGGAGGAAAGTACATTTCCATGGCAACACCTCCTACACCCAGCGTAAACACGGAGAACAAGGCTCAAACACAAGAACAGGTACAGCGAACCTCTGATCACCGGCATGTATGAAAGACAATTTCATCTGTTTTGCCTTTTCTCAAATCTCTTTTTCCAGTAACTCACCAAACAAGAGAGTGTGTTTAACAGGGCACCGCTAATTCCTCTGTTTGTCCTCAGGAGGATGATGTGATTGTGGAGGAATCGTCCCTCTCTGCATCGGAAGGAGAGATTGATGGAGAGATGGAAGGAGACGGAAGTGAGGATGATATCAGAGAGCTGAGGGCACGGCGCCACGCTCTCGCACACAAGCTGGCACAGCAGCAGAAACGGAGGGACAAGATACAGGTATGTCCAGATGCCATCTTTTCAGGCTAATGATTCTTGCACCAGAGTATTTCAAGCTAATGCTGAAGTGCTGAGCAAGTGTCCGTTTCTATCCTCCAGGCTGTTCTGCAGACGGGTGGGCAGCTGGAGATTGAGATCAGGCCTTTCTATCTGGTCCCGGACACAAACGGCTTCATAGATCATCTGGACGGCCTCAGGAAGCTTCTAGCCTGTGGGACGTACATCCTAGTTGTGCCTCTTATTGGTGAGGCCCTCTCTGATCATTAAAATACGCACTAATTTTTCCCTCTTCTGTTATGTTTAATGTTTCTGTGTCTTTATGACAGTGATCACGGAGTTGGACGGCCTGGCTAAAGGGCAGGATAGTCGTGAGGGGGTCGGTAATGGTGCCCATGCCCGACAGGTGCAGGAGAGAGCCAGAGCAGCGGTCATGTTTCTGGAGAAAGCGTTTGAGTCTAGAGATCCCTGCATCAGAGCGCTCACCAGCAGAGGAAACACACTGGAGTCCATTGCTTTCCGCAGTGAGGACACTTCTGGCCAAAAGGTATGCGTCTTTCTTCTTCTTTGTGAAAGGTGATGCTAAAATTCAGGATTCAGTTCACACTCCTGTTCTGTTCCTCTGTTGAGAGTTTCTTTTCACGTTTCATTTGGATCTGAACCACTTTGCCTTTAAGGCGTATGTCTAAATGATGTCTTAATATCAAATAGCTCTGGACAGATAAATAATATTTAGTTTAGTTTAGTGAAGTCAAGATCATTAATGCAGTTAAAACTTTCTTTTATTTTTACAGACAGATCATTATTTTGATATTTTCATGTGTTAAAATAAGTAATTATGCTATTACGGCTGTTTAAATGGTGTTATCGGCCATTTAAATTATTGTAGCCAAATACTTAAAGGTTAAATGCTGTATTGTACATTATTTCTCACTAAATTGTTTTTAAAATAATTTTTCATATTCATATGCACCAGTGTAACATGAAACATTTTTGCTTAGTTTAGTGTAGTGAAGTACGAATCATTGATGCTTTAAAATTTCATTTTATTGAGAGAAATCATTATTTTGACTGTTTTCCACACTATTTCTTTTTCTGAATTGGTCTTTAAATATTTAAGTATAACAATACATAATAATATTTACAAATACGTTTTAGTATTATGCTTAGTTTAAGTAAAAGTTTGGTAAAATAAAGCCCAAATCATTGATGCCCTTAAATGTTTTTTTCCCCCCATTTTTCTAGTAGTGTTATTTTTGTTGGCAATTAATTACAAAATGCATTAATTATTTTCTGCACCAGTGAAATACTTATTTTTATAATAGAACTTATGATCAATCTAAATAGCTTAGATTTACTCATTATAATTAGTTTTTTTTAAATAGATCTGAAATGAACACTTCAATCTAATTCTGAACTGAATTTAACTCTAGCTACTTTTGATGCTTTTTAAAATCATCTGTCTTAAGGCTCTCATAATTAACCCGAAAGACGGCCTGAAGAATTAGTCTTCAGGGAACGCAAGACTCTCATACGGCTTCGTGGTGCGCATCCAAGTTCAGATGGCTTCCATATCAATCAACAATCTAGTGTGAAAAATCCCTCGAGAAGTTGAGAAATGCACACAAGTGTTTAAAGTCTCTATTTTAAATCCTCCCACTCATTGTGCGTCTCTCTCGTCTCCCCAGGGCAACAACGATGATGTCATCCTGTCCTGCTGTCTGCACTACTGTCAGGACAAAGCCAAGGACTTCATGCCTGCTGAGAGAAGTCAGTTCACTTACCTTGAAAAAACTGTTTAATTATCAATCCATACGTACAGTTTTACGGCATTAGACTTTATGATTGCCACGTTTTTAAAGAAATGCAAAAGGACTGCAAAACAGTTAAACGCGATTAATCAAATCTAAATTAAAAGTTAAAGCACATACAGTAGACAATAATTTGTCCTAAGACAACTTTTGTCCTAAGGACAACTTTGATAAAAAGGTTTTGATCTACTTCAAATGTTGATTATTCATAATAAATATACGCGGCACACTGTTATTTGCAGTGAAACATTTAGCAGTCCTTGATGAGTTTTATTCATCGTGTTTTGTGTTCTTCAGGTGGGCCGGTGAGGTTACGCAGGGAGGTGGTCTTGCTCACGGACGACCGCAATCTCCGAGTCAAAGCTCTCACACGCAACGTACCGGTCCGGGATATCCCAGCATTCCTGATCTGGGCCAAAGTAGGCTGAAGCGCAGACGTGACTTACCGCTGTACAAACCAATCATCCTCCACTGCAGAGGTCGGAGAAGAAGAAATGATGTCACACAGAAAGGATGAATATTAAGGGGAGAAATACTACAAGCTTTTTGTCAAACCGACAAAATAAAAAAACAAAAAGAGCGGAGTGACGCATCATGCCCCTTTACAAGGAAGAAATGAGGATTTTCCCCTTACTACGCAGCGTGCATAGACAACCGCTTACTTCTGAGGGTGAGAGAGAGAAACCAGCTTAGCTGATTCGGCCAGGATGAAGAGGAAGCACGCGGGGTGCACGTGTGTGAGCGAGAGAGTGTCAGCTTGTAGTGTTTGTGTGAAGTCAGACGCGCTGCGGATGAGCT
The DNA here is from genome assembly GCF_018831695.1 of Puntigrus tetrazona. Lineage (NCBI taxonomy): Eukaryota > Metazoa > Chordata > Actinopteri > Cypriniformes > Cyprinidae > Puntigrus > Puntigrus tetrazona. The sequence continues at coordinate 13,774,586 of NC_056708.1, read as the reverse complement.
CATTCCAGCGCTCGGGCCGCTCTTAGGGCCTGCGATGAGGCGAGAGCTCCAGTAGGGGGCGGCGTGAGGCGGCCCGCGAGGCCCCGATTACGTTTTCATCGCCTCAGTGCATGCTTGGTTGGCTCTGAGCATGATTGTTTTAAAGCTCTTTTTATTTTACCTGCTTATTTAAGTTTTCATAGCTTTTTTTTTTTTTTTTGGCTTGAGTTTGGACCATCAGGTTCTCGTTTTCATTTAGGTCACGTGGTTTAGTTGTCACACCCTCGTAACCGTTCGATCTTCTGTAGTAGCAGCATCTTTATAAGTGTGTGAATCCAAGTCAGAATGTAAGATCGTAATGTGTGTGTCGGTTAAACGCTGAATGTGTCGTCACTAAAATGAGGCTGTCAACACATTGGCTTATATTTAGCCAAACTTTTTTCTCATTTATACTTCTGCCTTGGAAATGTTTTCAGTTGTTCTGTGCAAATTATTTTCATATCTGTATTAAGTGGAGTGGTTTGTCTGTGCTTGCGTTTGTGTTCTTCATTAGCAAAGCTTAAGTATTGTAGTTCTAACGGGACCTGGTATGTCATCTTGTTACAGTCTTATTGTTTTATTGCTAATATATATATATATATATCCTCCCCTTTCTGTTGTGTGATTAAGAAAAAAGCAGCATTCGAATTATTCACCTCTGGTCACAAGTCTTCCTAATTTGTTTTTAGTGTTGTGGATTTAATTAAAACTCATTTCTGCGTTAATCATTTGTATCGCTTGGCCTTTGCTGCTTCAGACGTCACTGTTTTATACTGATTACAGGTTTAATGTCACCGCATTGTAGCAATTTAACATCATAATTACAGTGATTATTTAAGATCAGTGTCGTGTTTTCATCTGATGTCGTGTTTTAGTTTGAACATCAGCACTGACAACTTTGTGAATTAAAGTTAAAGGTTAATTGGCTGGTTTCAAATATGGAAGTTTTTTGTTCAAAGGAAGTGAGTGTTTGTAACAGTTAAGTGTAGGTTTTGATGTAAACCTGCAACGGCTTTCCTAATTCCCAGTTCTCAGGCTAACCGCTAAATACTCTGCTTTAAATGGTCACATTTCAGTTAAATGAGTTCACACTAAAATTCAATGTTTCCATTACTCCTTTCTTCATGCCAAACATAATTACATGCCCTCAGTGTGCTGAGATTTTTATTAAGTCTTAATTCTATAATGCATACATCGATTACTTGTTAAATCTGCAAAGTACAAACATTAAATTGAATTAGACAAATGGAAAATCTGTGCAAACTGTTCAGACTTCAGAAACATCTTCAAATATAACATCATGAACCAAACTGGCCTGCAGGGTAAGTACAAAAAAAAGCTGAAAATTCTGTACAATTTTAAAGGAAAAAAAAATATATATGAAAGAAAAAAGGTCCTATAGATGTTTGGTATTCAAATTCCAGTAATATTACATATGCATGAGGGTGTAAGTGAATGATTAGTGAGTTCCTTGATATTAAAATGACTATATTTGGCATAATCACCGTCCTCGCCTGTAGCAATGTTCATAAAGAGAATCATGTCCAAGCACGTGACTTCCAGCAGATGCAGCAGCCTATCAGGAATTATTACAAGCGTGATGTTGCTGTGGTTTAGGTCAGCTCAAGTTCTGCTACGGAGAGGTCACGATTAAAGCAGTAAATCATCACGCCTTCATTGCTTTTCACATTAACATGCAATAACAAATAGAAAAATGACATAAAACATAATAAAACAAAAACATGATTCAATTACTTCCATGAGCATCGACTCTGAAATGATGAATTTTAGAGACGGTCTTAAACATTAACACTCATATCTCGCTCACGCAGAGAAATACACGTATTTCAGTCACACAAGAGCTTCCTTATGAGGTCAGAGTCCTCCAGTGCAGCTGTAAACAGACCTCACTGAATATCGAACGAAACTATACATCAACACGCGGAATAAAACTTCAACGGTCTTCGAACTTAAACCGAAGCTGGCAAAGTCTAACATCTTGGCCTGAGTTCCTTCTGTAAAAAAAACAACAACAACAAAAAAAAAACCGAGCTGCATGTGCTACACAACCTGGAAATCTTAAGTGTGCTTTACTGTCACGATTCACCATCTGCTGCAAAATTTAACCCTCATTTGAAGGCACAAAGCTGATAGTATAATGCTAAGGGGCATGAGGTTTGAAAAAAGTGAAAACCTTTAAATGCAGCAAAAAAAAAAAAAAAAATAGTGTTAACGAATGGGTAGAGTTGCTGGACACCACTGAATGCTAAATAGAGATTTCCACAAATAGAACGCATTAAATGTAAAGATCTAGAAGGAAAGTATTAAATATTTCATTGCACTTTCTTCTGAACAAAATACTTGAGAAACTCCTAATGGCTGAGGTTGAAGCTGCTGTGTAGTGAAATGTAACTTAACATCACATTCTAATCAAATACTGCGTTAATTCAGATCCGTAAACATCAGCGTTCCACTCAAAACCTCAGTGAAAAAGTGCTTCTTGGGTAGCAACCCCTGTCTGACTTTTTTGGTCTACAAAAATGAAGTCGTCCCAGAGAGAAACCGGTATAAATACATTGGACAGAGCAACCTGAAGGTCATTTTAGGGTATTTTGGTCAAATAAATGTGCATGTTTGGAGAGTAAGTGTTAGTCACAACATCATAAAACCCAGTGAGTCCACAGTCGTTTTCAGATGAGAGAATGCTGCTGCTAACCTTAAGGCATGATATCTGAGGACTGTGCTCTCGTTCACATGAGGTCTCATGACAACAGTGCTCTACTCAGAGAGGAAAACATCCTGGTGCATTAACTCCAAAGTCCTGTGAGCAAAGAGAGAAAACTTAAGTAAACAACTTTAATAACTTTTCATTGTTAAAATGACTAGTTGAGCTAATCTTTAAGAAAAGAGAAGTCACTTTGAAATCGCTTTCAGAACTATTAAGCACTGAAAATTAACCTATTAACTACAACTTCAACAAACCACTAATTTTCTGCTTATTTATAGCTTGCAAGGTAGCCGTTAATTTGAGGTATTTGGTATAATTAGGGATATAAAATACGGTGATGCAGAATGTGTGCTTTGTAAGTACTAATAAACAGCCAGTATGTTATTAGTCATGCTAACAAGAAACTACTAGTTCATAGTAAAAATTGGTCCCTATGCTAAATTATTGTAGATTAACATTATGAAAAAATGCACAAAAAGACCATTTTAAAAGATTTCTTTAACATGCAAAAAATAAATAAAAACGCTCAAAAAATCTAAGCAATAAATCTAAAGTTGTGTTCCAAATTCAAGGTTGACCTCTCAGAATATGAGCTTTCGGTAAGGTTATGTTTGGGTGTAGTACTATTCATCAAAAAAAAAAAAAAATCTTTAAAAAAAAAAAAAAAAAAAAAAAAAAAAAAAAAAAAATCACAGCTCTCTGATTTCATCAAAAATATCTTTTTCGTGTGATATTTGTGTCTTACAGTGTGGAATGATTCTGGGGTGAACAAACCCTTTAAACTGTCTGAATGTTCAAACTGAAGACTCACCTGATTATGACTCATTCTCCATGGTAATTGAAACCGGCTGACATACCTCTGCAAGACAAACCCATAAAGATCGGTTTCATAAATGCATATATTTTCTCATATTAGCGTAATCAGCCGACTACATTAGAAAGCAGGCGAAGCAGTGCGTCTCAGTAAAGCTTCAGGCAAATCATTGGATTTTTAATAATGTCTAGTGACGACTCAAAAAATTCACAGTATTCTCTGGCATATATGAGGGGTGTGAAAGCTGAGTGTTGACGTACCGATGTTCGCTGGGCTGCTGTCTTTCCGCTCCTCCGAGTGCATATCGTTGCCTAGGAGATGATTCTGTGACTCGCTCAGAGGTCTGGGGTTTGTCTGTCCATCAACAGTGCTGTTAACAGAACAACCATTGTGTGTCAGTCACAAACATTACCGCCGGCCTCACCGCACGTTACGCTATACGTAACAACGACTATGTTTCTGGGAAAACAGATCTGGGATTAAAAAAGGTTTGACATAACGAAATGATCTGAAACATCTGAGGGGAATAATAATCCTGGTTTAATTCGTCTTCGCGACAAACTGCAGAATTATACTGTCACTCAGTTGAATAGTGGTATTGTTAACAAATGAGAAGGTAATTACCATTTAATGGCCTGGTGTTCAATGTTGCCTTGCTCTGAGTCAACGTTGACTAGGCGGGTAGGAAATGTGTAGCCATCGCCCAAACTAGAGGGGGAAAAAAAACATTTAAGAGTTACTATAATCAGACAAAAATATAATATTAATATTAGCATGTGTTATTCATGGTCTTGATACATATTCATGCATTGAATTGTGATTAATTAGTGTACCATTATTTCTAAACAAAAAGAGTATAAGTTCTGTAATCTTTAATTGAAATGCAGAGAATAACGTTTCCTCTTAAATGCCATAAAATCCTTAATCCAGGGCTTCATGAATTTTTTTTTCTTCCCAAATTACGATTTCTTTCCATTTTAATTTCTCTGGGTTCCATTTTTTTCGGCTTAAATTTCTCATAATATATTAATATCCATTTTCTGGATTCCAACCTAATGGTTTTATTAAATTTTAATAAATCAAAAGCATCTCTATTTCGTTGATGTCCTTAAAAATATTTACCTTTTTTCCCTCCAAAAATACTATTGTGTGTTTACATTTTTAATAAAAAATAAAAATAAAAATAATAGCTAAGAAAATGCTAAAATAATATATTTCTGTCAAAGTTTCTTCAAGTTAAACCAAACATTTACTTTGAGGTGTTGCTGTGAGGACCTTTAGGTTAGTAAACGTATCTCGCTTAAATGTTCTCTGACCTTCTTTTGATTTATTCAATTCCGGTACATTCCACATTGCAGTAAATTCCATTTTAATGACTGGATCCTACAGTTGTGACCACGTTTTCTCTCACATGAGCCTGCCTATGATGGTTAATGGGTGTGTTTTGTACCTGCTGTAAAGGGGCAAGCACCAACACTTCTTCTGGTCTCCGAACACCTGGGTGACATTCTTTCTGAAGCCCAGAGTAAAGCCATTTTTATCTGGGCCGTTTCTGAACACCGGTGCCCTGAACGCCTCTGAACAGACGAACGAGAGATTAGAATACGGTCTGTTCCTGCTCCACACGACACAAATGACATCCTTAACTTTAGAACAAACTTTAGGGGAGGTGCTTCAAAACTGCGTTGTAGGGCACAGAAATGTTTTCTCCCTTTCTTGAAGTTTGACCTAAATATTGTTCATAAGCACACCCACAATCCACCTCCTCGTTCATTTACATTTCACTTCTATCAGCAAAGTTTTGTGACGTGACTGCCAGCAAGCAATGATGAAAAAAAAAAATAGGTCGCAATATGGAACAAAGAGACAGGAGGACTAAAAGAACAAACAGTGAGAGGAGAAAGGGAATATAAACCTGGACTGAAATTCTTTGAGGAAGTAATTAGAATCTAAAACAATAACTGCATTAACTAGACAGACATTTCCTGAAAGAAACTGAAAGACGTCGCCTGAAAGCTCCATTAGTGCTTGAACTGTAGTATTATGAAGCTACGAGAACACTTTTCTTCCGTTTTAGACGCAGTTGTGTGTTAAGACGGTTACAAGACTCTCGTTTTTTTTTATTTTTTTTTATCTAAAATATCTTAAATTGTGTGCCGACGATGAACAAAGCTTTTACGGGTTTGGAACAACATGGGGGTGAGCGATTAATGACAACATTTTGGAGTGGAATAACCCTTCAGCATCGTACCTATAGTGGTTCTGTTTTTTCCCACGAGCCACAGGTGGTAGCTGAAGAGCGACAGGATACTGATGAAGAACATGGCCGCCACAAAGAACAGGAACAACACGTGGAACTTAGCATGAGTGTCTGGCAGGTGATTCTGTCAAGTAGGAAAGCAGAACATGAAAACAATTACCAAAAAAAAAGGATTTTTTTTTTTTTTTTTTTTTTAATAATTTCAGGAAGTGTACCAGTGTAGTTTCTAGAGCAATATTTAAGTAAGATCCTCACTCACTGGGCCATTTGTAAGGCTGCTCTACAAAGCATTTAGGTGAAGTGTGTCATTTCTACCTCTAGTATGACCAAACAAAAAATTTTCCTAGACGCTTTGCCCATTTGTGATGTTCCTTAGGTGTTAAACAACAATTCCTTAGGTGGAAAAAAAAAAAATCATACCACTGCTTGAGCCAGTGCTGCCATCAACATACATTAAATGCCTTTAATATCTTCAGATGTCCAAAACTGTTCATTGGCATCAATTTAGTTAAAAAATAACAGCTTTAACACTAACATGCACGTCTGGTAAGAACTGACTGCCATACTACTAAAAAGCATCTGTATATTTAATATGCTAAAATGCACTCTTTATTGCTACACTTCTGTTTATTTTAATCAGTAAGAGAATACAAAGCAAAGTGAGTCAACAGCGCAACACAAAACCAACGCCCACAGTCACAACAGTGCAAAGCAAGCGTGAGTGGTTTACCTCTGGGCAATGCTCTATAGCCCTCCGTCTGCAAAGCTTCAGACAAAGTGTTAAAAACAGACAGAATGTTAGAAGCAGACACATCACTTTTTTCTTCCTTCTTTCTTTCTTTGTCTCAAGAACCATCCAATGCAATTTAAAGGGTTGGTTTTGGTAAAGAAGTCTGAAATTACCAAAGCGGCTTATTAAAAATAAAAAATTACTAATTACTACTTAAATAACTTCTTTACCTCTTGATAGTTCTTAAAATAGATATTATTCCTGTGATGACAAAGCTGAAGTTACAGCATCATTGCTTCAGACGTGATAATTTTGTGCTCAAAAAACATTTACCATTTGCTACCATGCTGCTTTATTTTTTAATTAATTGATAAATAACGTTTTATTTGAAATATATAAATCTTTATCCTTTTTTTGACCCTATAGTAGCATATAGTAAGTTAAATAAATCTCTCTCTCTGATGTACATGTACCACCTGACTGTACATAAGGCTTTAAATAATTCTTTAGGCTATCTGCAGTCCATTTTCACGCAGACAAGAGAACAGATTAATGGAAAGACAAGCTGAAGTTGGCTCTGTGAAACGGCAGAAGGTGAGATGAGAGAAGTGTGAGAAATGAAAGGAATCAGATGTCTTTGTGTGAATGTGTGGACTTACTGTCCAGAACTTGATAAAGTACTGCAAAACTGTGGCGGCGATGTAGACACAGTACAGCATAGAGTACGCCAGGAACAGCACAAAGAATTTATAGTTGGAGAATCCAACACAGTTATTAACCCTGGAAGAACAAAAAGTTATGAGCTACATGGTAGCTGAAGCATCTCTTATGTGGCAACATAACATCGGATCGCATGCTGAACACATTCCCAGATGTACATACCACGGACAGTGGTGATCCATTTTCAGGACGCATCTGGAAACACAAGAGATCAAAAAAGGTATTGTGCAAGTCAGATACATTCAAGGTGTTTATGTTTTTGAGTGGACTCACCTGTCACAGGTGGAGCAGTGATGGCATCTGTCTGGTTTGATCAACTGACAGCGATCACAGTACCGGATAGCTGAGGAGGACAGAGGACTCAATCAAAAAAAAAAAAAACTTAACATTGTGTCACTACAATAGATATGGATAGATACACAATTATTCAAATGTATGAGGTCAGTAAATATATAGCTTTTTTTTTTTATATTATACACAATTTTTTAAAACAGTGCCAACTATTAAATAATTCTTCTAGAGCATCAAATCAGCGTAAATGTTTTCTGAAGGATCAAGTGCCACTGAAGATAAAAGTAATGATGCTGAACATTCAGCTTTGCGTTACAGAAATACATTAAATTGTACAGTATATTAAAATATAAAACGATAGCTTTCAATTTTAATATTTTGCCACATTAGTTTTTACTTTATTTTTCATTAAATAAATGCAGCAGTTGTGATAATAGCTTTTAAGAAAAAAACAACAACAAAATTTTACTGATCTCAAATTCACTCAAAGACAAGCTATCACAACTCAGTGAATATTAACAACAAAAAAAATAAACGTTTATTTTTGTATATGATGTAATGATTTTTAATTATTGTATTAAATTAAATGTTATCATCAAAAAATTGATGCAAACCTTAGATTACATTTAAAGATATACGCTTAAATATACTTTAAAAAGGTACACAAAA